>NC_142886.1:48970588-49278823 GCF_051225735.1 Oryctolagus cuniculus | reverse complement strand
TGGAATTCTGTTATAAAAAGCCTGCTGAGATTTTGTGAGATACATTGAATCTGAATGTTAAATGTTATCTTCTAATCCATGAACACTGTCTCCCCAGTAACTCGTTTCTGCTTTAATATTTTTTGTCAACGTATTATAGTGTTCAAAGTAAATCCCTTGTTAAATTCATACCTGAGGGGCTGGTGCTGTGGTGTAGTGGGTAAAGCCGCCATCTGCAGTGCCATTTTGGAACCAGTTTCACCGGTTCGAGTCCTGGCTGCTCCACTTTCGATCCAGCTCTCTGCGATGGCCTGGGGAAGCAGTGGAAGTCGGCCCTGTACCCACGTGGGGGACTCGGAAGAAGCTCCTGGCTCCTGGCTTCGGATCAGTGCAGCGCCTGCCATTGTGGCCATCTGGGGAGTGAACCAGTGGATGGAAGACCTCTCTCTCGCTGTAACTCTGCCTTTCAAATAAATAAATAAATCTTTAAAAAAATGTATACCTGAATATTTCTGAAGCGTTTGTGAGTGAACTTGTTTTCTTAATTTTATCTTCAGCTTATTCATCGCTACTAGAGATAGAATTGCTTGTTTGTATGTTGAGCTTGTATCTTGTGCCCTGACTACACTTAATTAATTCTGGTAGAAATTTTATGGATTTCTTCATATGTTCCACATGCAGTATCTCGTCATCCAAGAATCAACACAGTTTTGCTTCTTCTCCAAATTGTACGTCTTTAATTTTCCTGTCCTATTGCACTGGCTGGAACCTGCAGCACAACGGTGAGTGCAAGTGTTAGAGCAGGTGCCCTGGGCGTAGCATCCGCTGTGGAGGGAGATGACTCAGCCCGCGCCCTCCAGTGTGATGAACACCCACGTGGGTGTCCGTGGAGACAGTCTATCAGGTCGAGCGTCCATCGCAGATGGGTGAGAACCATGACATGATGGCTGGTGTTGCAGCTCCGCCATCTGCAGTTTTCCTGCCTGTGTTCTCCTAAGAGCTGCATAACAACAACTGACTTTTGGATGTCAAACCTCTTTGCCTTTCTAGATAAATTTCACTTGCTCATCACGTCAGATCATTCTTGCTCTCGCACTGGTTTGCGAATGTTTTGCTGAGGACCGTGGCATCGATTTTCCTGAGAAGTGGACTCTGCAGCCTCATTCCCAGGGTGCCTTTGCCCGTCCTTCACACGGGGCAGAGCTCAGGGTGCCTTTGCCCGTCCTTCACACGGGGCAGAGCTGTCGCCGTAAACGGCAGGGGAGGCCGTCGGCACTCCTCGGCACTCCTCTACGGAAGACTTCGTGGAAATTAGATCGTCTTTGCCTTAAATATGTGATGAAATTCACCTGCGAAGCCATCCTGGCTTCATCTTTATATCTGAAAATATTTCAAATGACAGATTCAGAGGTTGTTTTTTTACTTAATATGTGTCTGTTTTGATATTTTATTTTTTCCTTTACTTCTTTATGCAGTTTTCATAATTTATGATTTTTCTAGGGATTTTAATTTTAAATATAAAATCATTCATAATATTCCCTTATAATTCTTCACTTCCTGGAGTTGTATCTCTTCCTTTATTCTTGATTTTGCTGAATCTTTTCTTCCTTTTTAACAGAAGAATTTTACAGCTAAGATCCCCTCCCCACAGCCCTTAAGCTACATTGCTTGTGTCTTAATGTCATGTTTTCATTTTCATTTAGTTCAATACACTTTCCCGTTTCCCTTTTACTTCTTCATGGACCTGTGCGTTATTTAGAAGTGTGATGTTTAATTACCAAGCATGAATGTTTTTTTCTGAATTTTCCTGTGTTTGATTTTTAACTGAACTCCATAGTGGCTAGAGAAGAGTATTTACTTTGTTTCAATTTATTTTAAGTCTGTTGAGAATTTTTCCCGGGACTAGGCTGTGACTGTCCTAAATAACGTTGCAACTGTGCGTGAAAACGCGCATTGTGCTGCTGCGGCGTGGAGGTTCCCGGGTTGGTGAAGCTGCTGGCCTGCAAGTCTTAACATTCCTCAGCACGGTTTCGGGTGCTTGCTTTGTGCGCCCTGGCACTGGCTGGCGGGAGGTCATTCGGATCACTTAGGTCAGACTCACGTGCACTTGTCGAGGTCTCTGCTCGTCTTTTCCATCTGCCAGCCTTCGCTGCACTGTTTGGTGGCTGTGGCTTGAGATGCACACTGATAACCATTCTCTCGCCCTAACCTACAGCCTGCAGCACCGCGGGTGCCCCTCGGGGGCTCTGTCACCTTAGCCTGTGTAGCTGACTGACTGCCGGATGTCACCGCAGCCACCCTCTGTCCCCTAGGGTTAGTGCTGTCAGCGTATTTCTTCTAGTCTTATTTTCAATCCATTTGTGCCTTTGAACCGAAAGCGTGCTTTCTTATAGCTAGTCTCTGGTTAGATTTCTCATCGTTACCTAGTTTAACGCTCTGTCCATCAGCTGGAGCAGTTAGTCCATTTAAATGTGACAGAGTGATTCTTGAGGTGCTTGGTTGACACCTGCATCTCACAATGTGTGTTCTGAGTGGCCATGGAGTTTTGTTATTCCATGCCTGCTTTCTGCCTTGGGTTGTTAAGCAGTGTTTCCTCTGCGCCGTTTTCATTCCTCTGATTTTGTTTAAAAGATTTATTTATTTATTTGAAAGGCAGAGTTACAGAAAGGCAGAGGCAGAGAGAGAGAGAAGGAGAGAGGTCAGTCTTCTATCTGCTGGTTCACTCCCCAGATGGCCGTAACGGCTGGAGCTGCGCCGATCCAAAGCCAGGAGCCAAGAGCTTCCTCCAGGTCTCCCACGCAGGTGCAGGTGTCCAAGCACTTGGGCCATCTTCTACTGCTCTCTCAGGCCACAGCAGGGAGCTGGATTGGAAGAGGAGCAGCTGGACTCGAACCAGCGCCCATATGGGATGCAGGCACTGCAGGCGGCGGCTTTACCTGCTACGCCACAGCGCCGGCTCCCGCTCTGGTTTTCTGATGAAAAGCTTTATTCTTACCGGTCGCTCAGTGGACGACAGCATGGTCTTTAACTTGTCACAGTGCACTTCAGCGTGATAATAGCTCGGTTCTGGTCACGTGTAGCAACCATACGGCTCTGCAGCTCCCTTCCTGACCTGTCATCGGTGCTGCTCTTCTCAACCAGACCACACCGGTGCCTTCCAGTTCCAGCGCGTTTGAATGTATCTCAGTGTAGCATCTTTGGTCTGTCTGCCTGCTCCCTTACACACCTGTCCTGCATCCGAGTCTGCTGGAGCCACAGGCTGCTCAGGAAGGAGGTGGAGAAGGTAAGTCTGTCTCCGCTCTCCCCCGTGGGTAGGTAACGTCTCAGCGCCTTCTTGGCCGTGCGCGGACAGCTTCGTCAGGCAGTGCTGTGATCTCTGCTCCAACTGCCAAACGTGATTTGAAGAGCTCAGGAGGAGGGAGGTCTACCTTCGTTGTCTACGTTTGCTCATTGTGGAATCATCTTGCTCCTCAGTGGACTTCCCCGAGCCTGTGTTGAGGGCGGCCGGCCGCTGTGGGTTCTGCTCCTCTTCTTCCCCGCACAGCCTCCTGAGGGTCTCCGCGTGGCTGGGGCGCGGACACCTGGGGGTGTGGACACCTGGGGGTGTGGACACCTGGGGGCGTGGACACCTGGGGGCACGGACACCTGAGGGTGTGGACACCTTGGAGCATGAACACCTGGGGGTGTGGACACCTGGGGGCGTGGACGCCACAGCCCTCCAGGAGCCCTCTGCACAGCAGCACGGATCCGAGACCCGAACCAGAGGCCCCACACCTGACGCTGCGACCTCGGGGGTAGGTTTCCTCACATGGGTCTGGGGGACACGCGACACCCTCACGCTTCCTCCTTCTCATTTGTTCCAAGCTGGTTGAAGCTTTTTTTTTCTAACATTTTCTGCAGTCCTAGCCTCTTCTGGTCACTCCGGGTGTCCTGCTCTTGTGTCTTTTTGTACAGAAAAGCTGGCCTTCTGGGTCTCACGTTAGCTGATCCTGGAGCACGGGTCACATCGGCTTCTCCTGCAGCGGCCTCATTTCCAGCGGGTACGGGCAGGGGTCAGGTTTCTTCCTCGACCTCCACGGACACCAGGGGAGGACGGAGTCCTCCCTGCCACCGGGCAGGGGCTGCGGTCCAGGGGCTCTGCCAGGGCTCCGTGGACAGCCCGGGCTGCGGGGGCAGGGCGCCTGCTTGCTGCTTCCCTGTCACTAACATTGACTCCTTGGGGGTGACCTGTGACGGATGATGGCTCTGCCTCCGTGGGGCTCCGAGTGAGAATGGGGATTCAGGCTGTGGGGAGTAGGCCCCCCTGGTGGGGCCCCCACGCGGTGGAGGGGTTGGGGTGCTCTCCCGCCCCACAGAGGGAGACGGTGCTCTCCCCACCCTACCTGGCGCAGGGCCAGGAGTGCCCAGGGTTCGGCAGCTTTCCCGCGCTCTGTGCTAATAAAAATATACTGCATTCACGATCTAGATCTTACAGCTGCAGACGGTGACTTTAAAATACCTGCACCGGGTGGGTAGGGAACCTGCGGAAGAGGGGCGCAGTGGGTGGTGGACTAGGAAGTCGGGTAGGAGCGCAGGAATCCGCTCTGACAGGAGCCCCCCGTTGTTCCGTGATTGCTTTATGTGAGCAGCGTCGTGCTGAGAACCGGTGGTGGGTGTCCAAGGTGTTCTCCAAACCACAGCAGAACAGGCAAGAGAGGGCCAAAACCGAGAGCAGAGCCTCCCAGAGCCCGGGGCCAGGCAAGCGGCTGGGCCAGGGGAGGTCTCCAAGCACTCGCGGAAGTGGGGATCAGAGGGAAGCTTGTTTTGGAGCGAAAGGTTCGGAACCCGTGCATAGTCTGTTAGGAAGAGAGGCCCAGACAGAGCGGAGGCGGAACACAGATCTACGGCCAGCCTGAATGTATTCAGAGAAAATCCGTCCGCAGAGGTGGGTGTTGTGGGCAGTGGTAAGGACGCTGTAGGGGTGTTGTGGGCAGTGGTAAGGACGCTGTAGGGGTGTTGTGGGCAGTGGGTAAGGATGCTGTAGGGGCGTTGTGGACAGTGGGTAAGGATGCTGTAGGGGTGTTGTGGGCAGTGGGTAAGGATGCTGTAGGGGCGTTGTGGACAGTGGGTAAGGATGCTGTAGAGCTGCTGTGGGCAGTGGGTAAGGACGCTGTAGGGGTGTTGTGGGCAGTGGGTAAGGACGCTGTAGGGGTGTTGTGGGCAGTGGGTAAGGACGCTGTAGGGGTGTTATGGGCAGTGGGTAAGGACGCTGTAGGGGCGTTGTGGGCAGTGGGTAAGGATGCTGTAGGGGTGTTGTGGGCAGTGGGTAAGGACGCTGTAGGGGCGTTGTGTGCAGTGGGTAAGGATGCTGTAGGGGCGTTGTGTGCAGTGGGTAAGGATGCTGTAGGGCTGCTGTGGGGAGTGGGTAAGGATGCTGTAGGGGTGTTGTGGGCAGTGGGTAAGGACGCTGTAGGGAGTGGGTAAGGACGCTGTAGGGGTGTTGTGGGCAGTGGGTAAGGACGCTGTAGGGGCGTCATGGGCAGTGGGTAAGGACGCTGTAGGACTGCTGTGGGCAGTGGTAAGGACACTGTAGGGCTGCTGTGGGCAGTGGGCTCAGGAAGCACTTAAGATGCCCGTATCCCATACTGAAGAGCCTGGCTTTGAGTCTTGCCTCTGCTTCCTATCAGCTTCCTGCTAATGTGCACCCTAAGAGACAGCAGGTGCTGTTTTAACTGCTTGGGTCCCTGTCACCCATGCAGGAGACCAGGATGGAGCTCCTGGCTGCTGGCTTCATTCTAACCCAGCCCCAACTACTGCAGGCATTAGGGGAGTGAGTCAGTGTAAACTCTCTCTCTGTCTTTCTCTGTCTCTCTCTCTACCTCTCTCTCTCTGTCTCTCCCTCTCTATCTCTTTCTCACTCTCTCTCTGTGTTCCTCTGCCTTTCCAGTAATAATAATAACAACAACAAAATAGGTAAACTAATAAAAAGCTGTGTGTTGTAATCCTTAAAATAACTACTCAGTACTGCAGAGGGTTACACCTGAGTACCCATAAGAAGCCAGAAATCCGTTGCTGGAAAGTGTGTGACTGGCAGAAGGAGGAATGTAGGAGAGGGCCGTGGATGGTTTGTTGCCGTCAGCAGCGGCAGGGTGGGTGTGAGCGGCTCCGCCTCTGCTGCTGTGAGCGTCACTTCGTCAAGGAGGCTGAGAACCCTCAGGGCAGCTTCACCCCACACCAGAGCCTTCCAGCGCTCAGAGCAGAATTGACCAACCAGAGGCAGGAAGAGACCCCACATCCGGACTTAGACAGAGACTAACATGCCTCCTTCACGGGCTGATAGAACCTGTCAGACACAGAGCACTTGACACCTCGGCGTGTCACTGTCGTGGACAGCCACAGTCGGCTGTCGTGGACAGTCACGGTCGGCTGTTGTGGACAGCCATGGTCAGCTATCATGGACAGTCACAGTTGGCTGTCATGGACAGTCACAGCTGGCTGTCATGGACAGTCACATTCAGCTATCATGGACAGTCATGGTCGGCTGTCACAGCTGGCTATAGTGGACAGTCACGGTCGGCTGTCGTGGACAGTCACAGCTGGCTATCAAGGGCAGTCGTGGTTGGCTGCACCCAAGGAGTACAGAACGTGCACAACCTTTGGGTCCCCCAGAGCTTTAACAAAACAGCGCCTGCTATGCAGTGAAGCCAGCCCCAGGAGAAGTTAAAGGTGGAGTGAATGAAGAGTGCTCTCTGATCACAAAGGAATGAAACTAGACTGCGGCACCAAGAAGACAACTGGCAATCCACAGGTCAGAGGAAACCAAGCCACACGCTTCTCCATACCCAGGGTGTATGAAGTGGCAAGAAGAGTCAGCAAAGCCCTCCAACTCCGCAGGAAAGAGGACACAAAACACCAAGGGTGTGAGGCACCCTCATTTACCAAATCCCTGACCGGTAGCGCCCAAAACTGCCAAGGTCATCAGAAGCGAGGGAGCCTGGAAAGCAGTTGCCGTGCGGAGGAACGTGGAGATGCCGCAACTGAATGCCACGTGTGCCGGGGCGGGGGGAGCTCTGTGCAGGAACAGGGGCTGGTCGAAGTCTGGAAACCCAGACGACTCTAGACTCGGTCGATCACGATGTGCCAGTGTTAGCGCCTTGGCTCTGACAGATCTGTCAGACACACGCCTGTAGACTCATGTCACACACAGGATCTCGAGTGGAGAAAACTGGCATCAAGGATATGAGAACTCTCTGTACTGCCTGTGCAACTTCTCTGTAAATCTAAAGCTATTCTTAAAATTAATTAGTTTATTTAAAAAGATGTGTGGAATTCAGCTAACTCAGTTTTGGAGGAAAATTACAGCCTTAAATGTTTGCATTGGAAAAGAACGAAAATTTGATATCAGTGACCTTATCTTCCTCTGTAAGAAGCTAGAAAAAGAAGAACAAATCAAGCCCAAACTAAAGTGGAGAAATCAGAAGATGAGCACGGCAGTCAATTAAACAGAACATAGTCAGGCGACGCAGAAAATCCACAGATTCAAGGTCGGGTCCACAAGGACAGCCGCAAGAGTGACCGAAAAACCAGAAGAAAACAAACCACCGGGATCCGGAGTGGGAGAGGTGACACCATCACTGTTTAACAGACATTACTAGGATAATCAGGGAATATTATGAACAGATTTATGCAAATCAATTCAACAACGTACATGAAATGGAAAATTCCCTTGAGAAACCCAACTTAGTAAAACTAAGACAAGAAGAAACAGAAAATATGAAAATCCCTATATGTATCTATTACGGAACTTGATTAAAATTTAAAGCCCACAAAGCAAACTCCAGGCCCAGATGGCTTCATTTTTTATTTCTATTGAACACTTAAGGGAGGAATACCAATGCTATTCAGACTTTCCCAGAAAATAGACATGAAAATTCTCCAACTTATTTTGTGAGGCCAGTGTAAAGTTGATACTTGATCCTGAAAAGGTCATTATAAGAAAAATAGAATTGTAGACCAAGATTGTTTGGGAGCATGGATGCGAAGTTTCTCAGAAAAATAGTAGAAAATGAACTCCGACACTCTACAATGAAGGTAAGCTTATTTCAGGAATATGCATTTGGCTGATCATTTGAAAAAGGGATACATCAATATAAATTGGTGAAAGATTCCACATTTACAGAGTACGGAGAAAATTATATGATCATCTTGATAGATACAAGGAAGACATTTACAATAGTCAATGCTATCTATGATTTTAAAGTAAAAAAGAAACACTTGAGTGAATTAGCCATATAAAGAAACTCCCTCCAGTGGATAGAGGGATTGTACCAAAAACCTTCAGTTTCACATGTAATGATAGAAGCCTGGGATCCCACAACCTCAAGATCAGATACAAGGAAAGGAATTCTGTCTCCACATGCATTCTGCGTTGTTCTGCACATCATGGCCATTTCAGTAAGGCAAGTGGAAAAAAGATATGGAAACTGGAAAGGAAGAATTAAACTTTACTTATTCTCAGATGATGTAATTATGCATATGAAAACTCTAAATCTACAAAAAAAAAAAAAACCCTGCTGAAAATAATAAGTTAATTTAGTAAGGTTTCAGGATATAAGACCAATATGTAAAAATCCATTTTATGTCTACATTCTAGCAAGAAGCAATTGCAAAATAAAATTTAAACATAAGCCTATTTAAAAGAGCACAAAATACTAACTTCTTAGTAATAAATTAACAAGATAGTTAATTCAAAACATCGTGGTTATACATTAAAGAAAACTTGCATAAGTGGGGAGCTATACCATGTTCATGGACTGAGAGACTCAATGTTAGTAAAATATCAATTCTCCTCATACTCACCTGTGGTTTCAACACATCCTCCATTACTGTTCCAGCAGTCTTTCTTATAAAAATTGATAAAATTATTCTAAAATTTTTATAAAATAGATTTCTACCTTCAGTTAAGCTGAAATAACTTGGATTGGATTTTATCTTTCATCTGAAAGAATAATTTTTTTAAAAAAGACAGAACATGAGCCAATTTTTTCAAGACCCTCGACAGAAGGCAGTGACGCCAGAGAGAGAGACAGGCTTGCTGATTGGCTGAGCACTCATTGGCACACTCAGGTGAGGAGCACACCCAAGATGGGAGAGAGTTGTGGGGCAACAGCGCCTGTGCTCACACAGGAATGTTGTCTGGGAACATTGTCTGCTCCCACGGCCCAGCTGAGAAGCCTCAGAGTTCCTGAAGCATTGAAGAAACTGCCTGGAAAGAGTTTGCCTTAGTATTGGAAAGTCCCCAGTCAGGGCCAAGGATGATGAGGTGAGTGGGAGCTGTCCCCAGCACAGTTTCAGGACACCCAGGCCCTTGTGTGGCCCTCAGAACAAGGGTCTCCTGATATCTTACACTCCAGGCACCTCACTTGACACCAGCTTTGGCCCTGGACTAAGCACGTCCGTGGTCTCCACTAACAAATGCTAAAACAAAACCCAAAACATCAAACTGCTTCCAGACTACTTAAAGGCATCTCCAAGCATAGAACAAGAATATTTATAGAAACCCAGCACCCAACACAGTACAAATCTCAATGTCTGGAATCCAATCAAAGATCATTAGGCATGCAGAGAGTCAGAGAAACAAACTCCACAGTGAGTCCCATAATCAATCGAAATGAACCCCAAACTGTCGCAGATGTTAGGACTGACGCACAGGGATGCTGGCCCTGAATCTGTATGGTCAGAGGTTAGGAAGGGTCGTGGAGAGGTAAACCAAGGTCTGAAGGGAACAGTGAGAGGTGGAAAACTGGTGTCCATGATGGAAATGCCCAGGAGAGCAGCAAAGACTACTTTCAGACAGACTGTGAAACAGCCGGCAGCAGAACATGTGGGGAACGTGGGAAAACATCGTGTGCTGTAGGACGACTCCCCGCAGCCTGAAACCTGAGTGACTGGAGTCAAGCCGGGAGGAGGCCCCTGGTCAGGGGTGGGAAAACTCAAAATTGTTACAACTCTAATTTGCTCAGGATTGAGCTGTAGCATCAGCTGCACAGTCCCAATCAGAATCTCGGCAGGCTTTTGGGGGAAATTGGAAAAGTTACCTTAAAATGTATATGGAAATTCAGAGGAGCTAAAATAGCCAAAAAGCCAAGATGTGATGCTGACTACAAAGCAGACAAATAGGTGAATGGAAGAGAACGGTGAGTGACAAAGCTGGTTTTGGACAGAGGCCATTCCCCAGGAATGGTGTTCACAGGACAAGGGGCTGAGCCTGCTGGACGTCCACAGTCCGTAAATTGAACTTTGACCTGTGACTTGCATCATATACAAAAATTTAGAAAGTAGATCCTAAACCTAAACACAAAACCTAAAACTATGGGTCTTCTAAAAGGAAATACAGGAGGAGACCTTTGTGACCTTAAGTTAAAGTTTTATCAGATATTACATTAAAAGCACGATCCATAAAAGAACAAATTGGTAAACTGTACTGAATTTAAAATAAAATCTTCTGCTCTTCAAAGCGCACTGTGCAGAGAAAGAAGACACAAGCCATGAACTGGGAGAAAATATATTCAAGGCATATATCTGATAAAGAACTTGAATCTGTAGCTATAAAGAACTCTGAAAACTCAATTATAAAAAAACACAATCTGTTACAGTAGACAATATTTGGACCCACACTTAATAAGAAATATAGATGGCATCTAAGGACATGGGTGTGTGGGGCTTCTGTGCCATTGGTGAGCTGCACACGCGAACCAGGAGACCCCACTGCACACCTGCTGGGACGGCCACAGCTCAGAAGATTGGCCGCACCAAGTGCCGGCAGTACGGCAGAGCCCCTGAACCCACGGCTGCGGTGGCTGTGCAAAATGGCAATGCCCACGCCGGAAAAACCTCCCCACTCCTCCAACAGTTGACACTCATCCCAGGTGTTCCAGCCGTTCTGCTCGAGGTCTTTATACAAGTGGAAAAACAAAACAAAACAAAACAAAACTCTTAGTTTTGGGCGACTGGTGTCGCAAAATACCACAAACGGATGACTTAGAAAACCTCCATTTCGCACAGATCTGGAGACTCAAGTCCAGGATCAAGATGCGGGCCCCTCCCTCCAGCTGGCTCCTTCAGTGTCCTCCGTGGAGCAGGGGAGTGCTCTCTGCTGGAGCTCTGTTACAATGACACACGTGCACTCATGGAAGTGCCACCCTCCTGACCCAATCACCTTTCAAATATCTGGCCTCTTAAAGCCATCATCTTGGGATTAGGATTTCAGCATACCAATTTTGTTTTTTGTTTTTTTGTTTTAATGATTGATTTATTTATTTGAAAGTCAGAGTTACACAGAGAGAGGAGAGGCAGAGAGAGAGAGGTCTTCCATCCACTGGTTCACTCACTCCCCAGTTGCTGCAATGGCCAGAGCTGTGCCTATTGGAAGCCAGGAGCCAGGAGCATCTCCTGGGTCTCCCACGCAGGTGCAGGGGCCCAAGGACTTGGTCCGTCCTCCACTGCTTTCCCAGGCCATAGCAGAGAGCTGGATCAGAAGTGGAGCAGCCAGGACTCGAACCGGTGCCCATATAGGATGCCGGCACTGCAGGTGGCGGCTTTACCCATATACCCAACATACCGATTTTGAAGGGATACAAACATTCATGCTGTGAAAGAATGCCAGTACTAATCTTGTACATAAACATTGATATGTAGCATCACCAATGGGAAACAGCCCAAATCCCTGTCCACAGGGGATGGAGCAAGGAATTCTAGAATTTCACTATACAGCAATGGTCCGTCGACCCACTCAGCAGCACATGTGGACGCTCAAGTGTGGATGTGGTCTGTCCGCTCCAAAACTCACCCTGGGGCTTGCCGACCACAGCGGCGGCGGTGAGAGGCGAGGCCCGTGGGAGCTGACCCCGTCTCCAGGGAGTGAGTGCTTGCTCTTGTTGAACTGGCTGAGTTCCCGCGAGAGCGGCTGTCGCAAAGCGAGCTTGTCCCCCACGCTGCCCCGCGTCCACGCAGACCTGCTTGCTCGGCTGCTTTCCACCTGCGCGGATGCAGGTGAGCCCCTGGCCTCTGGAACCACGGCCCAAGTACCCTCCTTCCCCCAACACATTGCCCCGCCTCACGTAATCTGTTAGAACCCAGAACGTGGGCCATGATAATGGACCCAAAAATAACTGCGTGAGGGAGCAAACATGTGAGTCCAGCTGTGTAAGCGCTGGGCAGCACAAAGTAACACGCAGTGCAGAAGGCAGGTGGTGGTGCCTAGAGGAGGGAGAGGGAGAACTGCAGGGGCAACGAAGGGGCACCGAGAAGCTGCCGGGGGCTTTGGGCGTGCTGGGCATTCCTCATCGCCTTGATAATGGTGGTGGTTTCCCAGTTGTCTGCATGCGGTGAGTGTTACAGAAGTGTACACTCAAGACACTCTTAGCTTATTGTGTATCAATTATTATAGCAATAAAATCATTCAAAAATTATATGGAGGTACAGAGACCTGGGACAATTTGCAGAAACATGTTGAAGACAATGTCAATGTCTTCAACTCTACTCGATTCCAAGAATTCCAGTAAACAGCAGGGAACATTTCAGCAAGATATTGGCTCGTGGTTGGACAACTACAACAAGGTACTGCGTGTCGTCCAGAGAGAGAGTCACGCATCCACGGTCAGTGGTTGTTTGAAGGAGGCACCAGTGTAATTTGGGGGGAAAGGAAGCTGTCTTCAAGGAATGACGCTGGAGAAGTGGATATGCACGTGGGGAACTGAGTCCTGACTCCCGTGTGATAGCACAGGAGAACTACTTGGATGTGGACCACAGACGTGAGGGTAGAGTTAAGTCACTAAACAGCGTATTAGGGACCCGCTGTAAGACAACATTCTTTGAGAGGACCCAGAAATGGTAACCACAGAGGAAAAAAAGCTGGATTTCATAAAAATTAAAGATTTCAGCTACCAAATGACATCATTAGTAAACCGCAGATTAGGAAGAAATATTTTCCATACATAGATTTGAAAAATGACCCATGTCCAGAAGGCACACAGAGCTCCTGCAAACCAGGTAGCCCGGCAAATGTGAGCAAAGCTTTGCGTAAATACGTCACCAAGGAGGACTTGCGAAAGGCTAGGAAGGGCATGGGACGGGACTAGCACGATCGGTCATCAGAGAAACGCAATTCGATACCAACAGGAAGAATCCAGTTCACCTCCAGGGAGTGGCTAAAAGTGAGCCCTGACCCCATCAAGTGTTGGCGGGCATGTGGAACAGTAGGAGTCTCATAATTTTCTGTTGAAGTGGCAACGGCCTCAGCCGTTTAGAAGAGCTTTGACAATCTTACAGAAGTCAGCGTACACTTAGTCATCAGAAAATTCCACTGTGAGGTACGAATCCGTAAAATACTCCCTGCAGTTATGCATAGAGTCTTATTCATAATTGCTGAGAACCGTACACCTGTCCACAAGAGGCTGGGTAAACCAACTGGTCCACGCACACAGCGGAGACCTAGACTGTAGCAAAAGGGGGATCCAGCTGGGAAGAAACGAATTTGGCCTCAACAATGATTACTTTGATGTGGATCACAGACACGGAGTTACATGAAATCACTAGAGAGCATCCTTGAGACCTGGCGTAAGAAAAGCCACATGGCCGATGCAGGTGGCAGGGCGTCCCGGTGAGCACAGACCCAGCCGGCTCCCCCGCACGGTTCCGTTGCCACGAGGCTCCGCCCAGGAGGAGCCTCCCCGTGATTGGGTCAGGACGGGAGCCGCCGCGGGCAGGTGCAGCTGTTCTGGCTGAGAAAAGGTGTTCTGGGTCGAGCACGTGGGCGTACACGCGTCTCGAGACGCGTCATGTCACACACACTGTGCGTTTTAGTGTGTGTGTGTTACGCCTCAGAGAGAGAGAATGGGAGTAAAGAGCGCCAGCCCAAGCACATGTCCCCCTAAGAAGGCAGTGTTGAAGCACACAGTGAGGACGCTGCCAGTGCAGGGGTGGGGGAGACCAAACGGACGACTAGTCCTGATCGTCACCAAAAATATCCCGCAGTGACTGGGGGGTGACAGACCGAGCACTCAAGCAGGTAGAAGATGGAAATAATGTAATAGACCCAAGCTCTTCAGAAATCGAAATGTCAAAGACCTTCCCCCGTAGGCAACGCTCGGGCGTAAATGCTTTAGATGAGAACTCTGCCGAAGATTTAGGGGAACCGTCAGAAAAATACTCTGAGAAGAGTTGTTCCAGAAAACAGAAAACGAGGGAATCAGCCCAGCCCACGTTTACGAGGCTACAATAACCTTGACTCCAAATTCAGATTTGGCCAGTATAAGGAAAAAACAAACAAAGGTCCACTTAACAGTAAAAATGGATGCGAGATTCCAGATAAGCTGGAGCCCTTCGTCCGCGGGGTGTGTTGGAAAAGTGACCTGGCTGAGTGTGTCCTCCAGTGCGAGAGCAGGTCACTGTCAGAAATCCCGCCACAGCGTCTAAAGGGGCAAAGGAAGTCCGTGGAGGCCAGCAAGGTTCTCACAAAGGCCAGCGGCTCCTTGCACTTGCTAAAAACTCTGCAGAAGCCGAGTAGAGATGGCACCTTAGTGTGGTAAGGGTCTTGCACACCAGAAAGTCTGCAGAATGCCTGCTCTGTGGGTGAACTTTGGACCACTCCCTTTAATGCCTGGGAGGGAGTCAGTGGAGTTCCCTGGCCATTCTGTCAGGGGAGGGGCGCTGGGAGGGACAGAGGGCGAGGGAAGGGAAGGCTGGGAAGAGGCCCCGCAGTTGGCACGCGCAGGGGACAGAAACTTGACGGGAACCAAGTGCAGAGTTTAGGGAAACTGAACACAGAGCAGCGCCCAGCCAATCAGAACACAGCAGAAAGAGATCACTCACAGGAAGAAACGAAGGCAGGAGGCATCTAGAAATTAAGTCAGAAGCAAGTGCAGAAAACCTTGAGAGCACAAAAAAATTAAAAATGTAAAGGACGCACAAGAAGACATGAAAAACGGAGGCTCGAAAACATTTAAAGGAAAACATGAACAAATGGAGAGATCGGCCATTTTTGTGGATTCTTAAAATTGTATAAATGTCAAATCTTCCCACATTAATCTATAAATTTCATGTAATTTTGTTCAAAATACCAGCTGGATTTTTTGAGGGACTTGACAAGCTCGTTTTAAAATATATAGAAGGCATAATGTCCACAAATTTCTCGGTCTGTTTCGGAAAAGAACTCACGGTTGGGGGCTGGGTGCACGCACCCCCCTTGGTGTGGCCAGCACCTACGGAGCCAGCGGCTTTGTCTTCCGCCACAGGGGCACATGTGAGCACCGACGGAGTGACTGGGGACAGCCGGCCTGGCAGGGCTCGGCGGGGGTCCTCGCTGGGTGGGTGGGGGGTCACACACTGACGGGATCCGCACCTGCAGGCTCGCTGTGGTTGGCTGAGCCGATTCCGCGTGACTGCTGGGCTGAGGCCCTCTCCTGCCCGCCGGACTCCTTCATCCTCCAGGCCCCAAACGGGGAGTCCCCTCCCACACTCGAGGGCTTCCTTTCAGGGAGGTCCGGGCTGGCGGGGACAGTGTCCTTGTGGATGAACCCAGAGTCAGCTGGTCCGTGGCCTATTCACAGAAGGACAGTGGTCCAGGGTGGGGCCCTGTTTGTGGGAAAGACGCCCCCAGCGTCCACGCGAGGCCAGCGGGGGAGGAGTGTGAAGGCACTCCAGGAAGCTCCAAGCCCGGGCCTGGGCGCGCGCTCTGTGACGAGTCGCAGGGACAGATTTTGAAGGCATATTGTCGAGTGAAAAAAAGTACAAGACAGGCGCTCCGAAGCACAACACAGCGCTCTCAGGCCGGCACGCGCGACACGGGGTGAAACGCACACCCGAGGACACAGTCGCCGGCTGGGTGGCTGCCTTCGGGGCACCGGGAAAGGGGGATGAGCTCTGTGGGGACAGCGCAAAGTAGGGCCGTGGACTGCAGTGGGCGGTAGATGATGACGTTCGGTGGTCGTGATCAGAGATGAGGCGGCTGGTTCCCCAGGACGGCTGCAGAGGTCTCGGTCCCAGCCACCCACTGGCCACGGCCCCGTGGGCATCCTCTGTGGCTCTGAGCCACCTGTGTGTGGGGGGAGGGCTTTCCTGGGCCTTGGGAAAGGGGAGCTCCCGCGGGGCGAGGGGTAGCAGGCGGTGGCAGCAGGCAGGTGCAGTAGGTGTCACAACCGACGCTCAGGGTGCAGCTTTAGAGCCCCTGGGTGCTGCCTCCGGCCCGACCACCAAGCCAGGGGTGCAGGATGAGGACTGCGCTGAGTGTGGAGACCCCAAGGCAGCCAGAAGTGGGCGTGGGGGGCAACAACGACAAGCACGCGTGCACCTGAGGCCACTTGGCCTCCCCCCTGGCCTCCCGGAGGTGGCCACTGCAGGGGTCCCGTGAGCGGAGCTGCCCTGTCACCCACTCCTCTGCCTTCCAGGAAGCTCTAAGACTTGACGCGGGCTGGAGAGCTTAGAAGATTCCTGCCCGGAGGGGCCGTCACGGGGCGGGGGGGGATGGTTCCGGGGAGAGGGGGGCGTCTCCGCTGGGGGAAGAGCCCTCTCCAGTGTCCCCAGGGCTGGGACCGCGGCCAGGGCCATTAACGAGGTGATGACTAAGGTCCTCCCACCTGGGCTGCAATTATTTAATTTTCCTGGAAATTCGGCAGCATCGTGACGAATGCTTGGCTGATTTCAGGGCCGACTGGCACACTTGAGCTGAAGTGTGTTCCTGCTGAAGCTCATGCTGACTAATGCTCCAGGCCGGCTCTCCTCGCCCGCAGGGCGCCCGCACCCCAGCCACTGGAAGCCGGGGAGCGGGGGAAGGGCCTTCCAGAAGCTGCATTGTCTGCGTGCAGCTTCCACCCCGGGTACTGCCCAGTGGTGTCGCCCCAAAGCCTCCTGCCCGGAAGTCTCAAGTCTCAGGCCGTGGCCGCCTGTGGAGGGCGGGTCTGCAGAGGTCAGCAGGTGAGAACCAGGCCGTCAGGGTGGACCCGAAGCCCAGATGGCTGCTGTCCTTGTCCAAAGGGATCAGGAGGGCCTGGCACTGTGGCATAGCAGCAAGGGCCCTGGCACCAGCATCCCATATGGCCGCCGGTTCAAGTCCCTGCTGCTCCACTTCCGGTCCAGCTCCCTGCTAATGTGCCTGGGAGGGCAGTGGGAGATGGCCCGCGTGCTTGGGCACCTGCACCCATGGGGGAGATCCAGAAGAAGCTCCTGGCTTTGGCAGGGCCCAGCTCTTGCTGTTTGGGCCATTTGGGGAGGGAACCAGCAGATGGAAGATTTTCTCTCTTTCTCTGTCTCCCCATTCCCCCACCCTGGTAACTCTGCCTTTCAAATACTATAAAATAAATCTATTTTCAAAAAAAAAAAAAAAAAGAGAGAGAGAGAGAGAAGTCAGAACATGGACTTGGACTCAGAGGGCAGATGTCCGACCAGGAGCCAGGGAGAGGAGCCGCTGAAGAGAGCAGCCGGCCTCCAGACCCGCGAGAGAAGAAGCGTCTGGCTCGGCTGTGCCGTTGGCCTCCCGCACTGCCCCCCAGCCTCCCAGCTGTCCACACTGACCTCTGCACCCCCAGAAGCCTCTCTTCTCACCCTCTCCCAGCTGCTGCAGCCCCTCAAGGACCCCCTGTCTGGCGCAGAAAGACAGGCAGCGTCTCCCACCCGGAGACCACCCGTTCCGCCTGGGCGTGCAGAGGGTCTGTGCTCAGGCCTCGGGTGCCGTCGCAAACTCCATAGGGGCTGGCGAGACTCAGCTCTCGAAAACAAGCCAGGGGAGGGCAGGGGAGGCCCGTGGGCATCTTCGGGGACACTGGGGTCACGGTCCCTGGCCTGCCACGGGGCTGGAGGTTCAGGGTTGGCTCTCGTGGGCCCAGGGATTTCCTGCGTCCAGGCCTGGCTCATACCCAGCCTTGGCACCCTGGAGGTGGACTCCTCGAGCCAAGTCCATAAAACCAGGTGCCAGCACGTTCATGTGCAGCTGGAAACCCAGAGGCTCACGTGACCAGGACACGCGTGTGTGGGCACGACCTGCGTGCTGGTTGTGCAGTGGGCTGCCGTGGGAAAGCGAGTCAGGGCCCAGGGTCCAGCTGGCGCCCAGTCAGAGCACAGACTCGAGCTGGACGGGCAGCTGTGCCCGGCGGCAGCCCGAGGCGGCTCCGTGGGCCGTTGCACAACGCAGCCCTGGAGCATGATGGGCGGGGTTCCATGGAGAGGGCTGCGTGCTGACCTCACATCCCAGAGAGCCAGCGGATGTGGCTGCTGCCCCTGCCCCGGGCCCCCGCACCCCTGCCCAGGTGAGCAGGCCGTCTGCGTCACCTTTCTCCTGTCTGGTTCAAGCCAGCATTTGACCCCCGGGAGCCAAGGGCATCTGTGTCCCACACCGCCCCTGCCCTGCACCCTCAGGAGGGACCGTTGTCTTCCTGCTTCCACACCGGCCGCTCCCCTCCGGCTACGCAAGCAGGGCTGAGTCGAGACCCAAGGTCACCGAGGCTGGTCAGCAGCTCCTGCAGCACCCAGGAGGCGCGGACGGTCACCGGTGCTCAGAGCAGGCGGAACGGGAGGCCAGCGGGAGCCAGGGTGGGGCCAGCACCCGGGCTTGTGGCCCCCAACCCCATGGCCGTCCCCTCCATTAAGGGGAAGCCCCTTTGCCCTGCCCACCTTCTCTGGAGTGAGCCTCACCCCAAGTCTGCAGACCCCAGGTGGCGTCTCAGAGGATGAACCTGACAGGTGCAGCACCTTGTCCAGGCCACGTGGGCAGCAGGAGACGACCGTGGTAGGGGCAGCTCTGCTCCCCAGAGGGTCTGTGCCGGGTCGTGGGTGTCACAGCTGGGATGAGCTGGCCTGCTGGGGGTTCTGAGGCAAGATTCTGACCTCTGGGCCTCTCCCAAAGCTGACCCTGTTCCCCCCCCAAAGCCACAGCCCAGGGGGACCCTCTCAGCTGTCTCAGCCACTCTGATGGCTGGGGACAAGCAAGACCCTTCCCGTGGCCCTGGGTTGCCTGAGGCCCGAGTTCCAGTGTGGACTGGCTTCTGGCTACTCAGCCATGCTGGCCTCTGGCTTCGCAGACCCCGGGGCGTGCCCTGGGGACTCCAAGGGTGGGAATGGAACCCTCGGCTGTGCCCCAGGCCAGTAACAGCCACTCCTTCCTTCCCAGGGCCCACTTCAGGCAGGAGCCCCCACCCCGCAGGACATCGCCCCTGGAGGTTTCCCAGCTGTCAGATCCGGCTGCCCCCCACCCCCCAACTCCGGCCAGCCCTGCCCCTCCCTCCCACTCCCTCCCAGCCCTGTTGGCTGCCTGGGCCACCCGGGTCGGGCTTCCTCTTGGCCCGGGGTCTTCTGCCTGCATCCCTGCCTCTCGCAGGGTCTCAGCCCAGATCCCACCTTGGCATTGCACATGGGCCCGTATCCCCCAGCCTCTGAGGAGTCAAACCTTCCTGCTTCCTCACGAGTGTCGCTCTGTAACCTGGGCGGCCAGGGTGGCCTCTGCCCGGCCACCCAGACCCTTCCTTTGGGACACAGCGGGACACGGGGTGAGCAGGCACCCGGACCAGGCTCAGCTGTTCCCCAGGACACTTGTCTGCCCAGGCAGCCCCAGCCTGGGGGAGGAGCGTGGTGCTCACCCTGCTGCCCCGCCCCTTCCTCATAGACCTTTCTCCCCCAGATCCTTCTTGAGGGCTGTTTACTCGCGTCCCCTCTGCAGCCACCTCTGGGCAGGCCACCTTGCCCCCGCCCCCATCACGTTTGTTGAAGTCACCGACAGCACGTGTCTCCCACGCTCCACTGTGAGCCTGGGGCCAGGGTTTGCCCTGCTCCACAGCCCAGCACCTGGCACAGGGCACGGTGCACCGATGGCTCTGTGCATGTGCCAAGTTCCTGGAGCCCAGGCAGGGTGCGTGCAGCCGCCCGGTGCAGAGAGGAGGTGAAGTGAGCCTTAGCGCTGCTGATGCCATGGGCCGGAGTCGGCACCGCGCACACAGCCTCCAGGGAGCGCCTGGAGCCTGGCGGGGGGCTCCCCAGACAGAGGGGGGCTGGGGCACCTCTCTCGGGCCTCCCCGCTTGCCTTGTTTTGTGGTTAGGCAAAGCAGTGCTTTAAAGAGAATTTATTTTTCCAAATTGCAGAGCAAAGAACACAATGTTTAGGAAGAAAGCACACTGCTTACATTTGAAAAAAATTAGCAGCCTTATATAATGAAAGCCCCTTGAAAGTGCTGACTCACCCCGGGCTGACACACATCTTTGACGAGTTTTCGAGATGCTCATAAAATTACATCCTGTTAATTTAAGGCTTCTTATGCTAATTTCCAGTCGATTTTATTTGCCTAAGAAATTTATTGGTGGCCTCCAGGGCAACAGCCGGGTTTGATCTGAAGATGTGGGGTCCTTGTTAAAAACACCTGGTGAGGGAGGAAAGCGGAGGCGGGCATTGTGGCCGGAAGGAGGGAGGGACCCGGGACCTGGCCCGGTGGTTCTGGGACGAGGGCTCCGGCCTCAGAGGTGAGCCAGCGCAATGCCCACAGGGACCCCGACCTGTGCTCCTGGAACAGGGCAGCTTCCATGGGTCCATGCCCCCCAGGCCCCAGAACCCCAGGAGGTTGACATTGCCCCTGAGAAGAAATCCAGAGGAGGTTCTAGAAGGTTCCACCACTCAGTGCCCCCCCCCCCCCATTGTGTGTGGTCAGCAGGAGGCGGTTCTAGCTGCGGGCTGTGTGAGGACGTGCGGTCCGGAGGGCGGCCCGGGAGGCCGTCTCAGGCCCCCACCCCGCTCGTGGGCTGTGAGGAGTTTGTGCTTGGGGCCCTTGAGCTCTGCTGTTGCCGTGGGGAAATCCCTCGTAGGAGCCCCACTTCCCTCCAGCGGCCACCCTCCTCCCTGGGGACTGTGACTGAGACCGAGCCAGTGGCCCTGCTGTGGCCACTCCACACCCCGGTCAGCATGGGGGCTGCTCACGTGGACACTGGCGGCCCCACAACGGGCACAGCACAGGGACCCTGCAGTGTGCCTGTGACGCAGGGGTGGACTCTCACCCGCTCCGTGCCGGGCTGCCCACTCTTCCCGCCCAGGAGGCGCCCTGGGGACAGACGGCCCCAAATCTGTCTGTCAAGCCTGAGAGGCGGGCCAGGCCAGGGGCGGGATCTGGGCGGACACCCTCTGCTGGGATGGCAGGTGACAGGCTGAAGTCACGGAGTCACAGGGGCCTCCTGGGAGGTTCCCAGCTCCTCCTACCAGGGACAGCAGCAGGGAACTGGCCGTGCCAGTGTCAGTTCTCCCAAGGGACTGCCCGGGCCGCCACGTGTGGCCACACACAGCTCTGCTCAGGCCTCAGGCCCCCACCATTTGCCTCTCTGCCACCTGGATAATTGGTCAACGCCTTCTTTTCGCTCCTGGGCTGTCTCCTGCATGCATAGTAGGGGAACAGGTGAGCACACCTGCCCAGGGAGGGGCAGCTCAGCTCGCGGAGTCCCCACACAAGGCCATGTCTCTGCAGGCCTGGGACCCCTCCTCTGTCCCCCTCCGGGAGCCCAGGGTGCAAGCAGCTCCTGGTTGGTCAGGCGGCCCCTCCCCTGCTGTCACTCATCCCCCCAGGCAATGCGCTCTCTGTGCCCCCTCCCCCACTCTCCAGGAGCCCACTTCCAGATGGGGAAACTGAGGCATGGGGAGGGAGGCACCTGCTGTGCGTCTCCTGGGGCCTTGAGCAGAGGGCGCCGGACAAGTTTCTTAGGCAGAGCCCGGGGAACAGCGGGGACCCTGAGCCAAGGCGAGTGACGGGGATGGGGAGGCCGGAGAGGAGCGGCCAGCGGGGGTCAGGGCAGAGACGCCCCTCCAGGGCTGGAAGGGGCCCGAGGGAGGAGAGGCGGGAAGGGCCTGGCTATGGCCAGCGCCTGCGCCAGCCACGTGGGGAGGACGCAGGTGTGCGCCTCCCGCTGGGGAGTGGTTGGAGGGGAGCTGCTGGCCCTGGACATCCAGGGAAGGGGCAGAGGCTGGGCTGGAGCAGAGACTGTGGGAGGTGTGGGGACGGGGGCAGGGCGGTGCCGCAGGGGACAGAGGAGACCCTGGGGCGGGGCGTGAGACGCACAGATCGGGCGCACCCCCGAGCTGCTCAGGACGCAGGGTGGGTCCTTGAGACTGAGCTTCGGGCCCCCTCTTCCGCGAGCCTGCAGGTTTAGCATCCAGGAAAAGCTGAGTGACGGTGGGGTAGGGGGCTGTAGGGGATGGGGGTGGGGTCTGTGGGCTCAGGGAGCCGTGCAGGATGGGGGTCCAGGGGCAGCCTGGGCAGGTCGGCTCCCCTGCACCTGTGCCAAGACCCTTGCCCCCCACCCAGGACAGGCACAAGGCAGAGGGGCTGATGTAGACTGAGCCGGTGGACGCCTCCAGGAATGCAATGGGGCCCAGGAGGCTGAGGGAGGAGGTGGAGGAGGCGGGCTCCGAGCAGGAGGCTGGGGCAGGCTCCAGGGCCGGGGAGGGGTGTGGGGTGTCTGGGTCTGTGGGGAAGTTGAAAATGCTAGCATGTCGGGGTCAAAGCTGGGGGGAGGGGTCTTCAGCAGATGGTGCCGGGGGATCGCACACTCGCCGGAGTAGACACGATCCTCAACTCCACCTCCAAGTGCATCAAAGACTTAAACAGAAAACTCTAAAATGCTTAGAAAAAGTGAGGGTCTCTGGCCCTAAGGGCTTGGAGAGTTCTTCCACCAACACCCAACCTATGAGAGGGCAGAGGAATGAACTGGACTCTGAGTAGCCCTGAGGACCTCCCGCCCGGTTCTGAGGACGGAAGGGAAGGCAGGGAGAAGGCCCGGGGGCTCACGAGGTGACCAGGGACTCCTCGCCAGAACTCGGAGAGTGCTCACAGCTCCAAGGCACACGCGCACACAGCCAAGTAGGGGAGGGGCAGAAGCCGCACCCAGGCACGCGCCAGGAGCAGGTGCAGGAGCCAGGAGGCCAGGGAAACGCAGAGAGGTCCCTGGGATGGAACAGCCAGGGTGAAGAACGGCGACAGCCCCGAGGAAACTCTCACACCGGGACGTATCCTCCCGAGCCGAGGAAGTCAGCGCCAGTGCTGGCCAGGGTGCCCAGCCGGCCTCTCACACTGCTGCTGGGAGGGAGTGGCTGTTTCCTGACGACGGAACGTGTGGCACTCACACTCCTGCGAGTGAGTCCCGGAGGAGCTTGGGCTTGCGCGGGGGTCTGTGCTCAAGGTTTGTGCACACTTCGTGTGTGGAAGCCACACGCCAGGAACCATTCCACGGGAGATCGGTTAAACCAACCACGGCACCTGCAGGCGCCGATTGGTGGCCCGACCCCAGAGGCACCGTGCCAGGTTGGGAGAGCCAGTCGCGGGGGCACAGGTTGCATTCTGAGAATGACAGCCTGACAGAGAGCAGAGTCCTGGCTGCCAGCGGCCAGGGGTGGGGGTTTCACGTGCTTGCTCCCGGGGGTGGCCGGCGGGACCCTCATGGCAATGGGGCTGAGCTGTACCTCTATGGTTGTTGGTGGTCGGCTGCCCGTGGGGTGAAGTGGGATAGAGCTGAATGCACACACATGAGCACACGCGTGTGCTGGGGACAGAGTGGGTGTCCCCTCCCAAATCCACACGTGAAGCGGTTGTTGAGGAGGTGTTCAGGTCGGGGGTGCGGAGCCCCCGCGATGGGACTGGAGCACTCACGAGAAGAGACAGGACAGACGGTGGCTCCCCGAGGACCCAGCGTCCAGCACTGCGCACAGCAGGGCTGCCCTTGGAATGGCTCCTGCTGAGCCCCGCCCCCCACCTTGAGCTCTGAGCTGGGACGGGGCCGGGTTTGAGACCATCCTATGGGTGGGCAGGGTGCTGCTGGGGGTGAGGGGACGGGGGACTTTCCTTTGCTGCTTTTGAAACTTTGGGGAAATCTCTCTCTCTATTTTTTAAAAACATTTTATTAACTACAGAATACATACTAAGAAACGTCCATAAGTGGGCAGATCTGCAAGGATGTCGTGTTGTCTGATCACACTCATAACTGACACCCAAATTAAGAACAAGGCGTTCCTAGTGCCTCAGGGACCCTGTGGTTATTTCCTAAAAACAAGGGGGGGGGGGAGGAGAAAGAGGAGGAGGAGGAGGAGGAGGAGGAGGAGGAGGAGGAAGGAGCCCGGGGAAGGGCAGAGAGACAGCAGCAGCTGCAGCTCCCTGCCCACAGCCAGGCAGGTGAGGAGGGAGAGGTGGCCCCCAGGCACGGTGCCTGCTGGGAACAGGACGTGACCTCCCGCCCCCATCCTGAGCGGGTGGGCTCCGGGCTGTGTGTACAGCAGGCAGCAGGCAGGGGCTCGGGCCCCGCCCCCGTGGCCCCCTGGGCGCCCGCAGCTCAGGGTGGCACTTTGTGCCAGGTGGTTCCCAGCAGGACAAGGTCGTCCGGGGCTCCTCGGAGACCCCGCAGAGAGAAGCACCCAGGCGTTCTTGCTGTGCACGGCAGGAGCTCTGCGCATCCCACTCTTCCCAAGTTACATGAGGACACAATTTATCTTTAGCCCGAAGCCACCTGCTTGGTAATCTGTCTCTGTGTACCCGATCGATCCCACCATCCTTACATTAGCTGGAAACGCAGCTGACTCTATTTAAGGCAGGCAGCCTGCAGGCGTGGACTGGACAGGGGTCCCGCACGTGCCCGTGGGGTGACCCTGCCCTCTGCGGGGGCCCAGGCTGGTGAGGGACATGGCGCCTCCCACAGACCACGCCCTGAGCCCTCCGTGCAGACCCCTTCCGGGTCGCTGAGCCCTCCGCCCTCTGAACGTCTTGGCGTCTCTTCTAGACAAGCGTTTGAGTTGGGTGACGAGGTGTGTCTGGAAGCCTTTCTCCCCGACACTTCTCCGCGCGGGATAGATGGATGTGGTCCCCAGGTGCCTTCGTGCTGCTGGGCTTTGCACCTGCCCTGTCTCCCTGCATCCCGGGTTTACTGAGTCACCCCGGAGGGCTCTGCCTCTTCCCCCCTGCTGGGCAGCCTGGAGGCATCACACGGGCGGCAGGGGCTCCTCTCTCTCTCTTTCTCTCTCTCTCTCTCTCCCTCTCCCTGTCCCTGTCCCTCTCCCCTCCTCGCAGGCCTGTCTTTCACGTCCAGCTCCGCAGCTCTCCCAGGAGATCCGGCTCTGAGTGCACTGGAGATAAATGATCCTCACGCACGAGTACCAGCCAAGCCACAGGAACGCGGCAGGCAGGCGACGGGAAGCTGGGCAGCGGCTCGGGCCAGCCTCTCCGGGAGCCCGTTCTGGAAAGTCAGGGCCCCTGGGGGTGGGGGCTCCCAGCTCCACGGACCTCCAGGATGAGGGTGTGTACCACCTTCCTCTTACCAATGAAGCATGAGGCCTGGAGACGCAGTCCAGAGACTCTGGGGGTCCCCTCTATGTGACTGGGGTGTGCTGTGGCCGGGTCTGCGTGTTGGAAGCTGGCCCACCGCGGGGCAGTGTTGTGGGACTGTTAGGAGGTGGGGCTGAGGGCCGGCCTGTGGTGCAGCAGGTTAAAGCCGCCAGCTGAGATGCCGGCGTCCCAGGTGAGCACAGATTCGAGTTCTGGCTGCTCTGCCTTTTTTTTTTTTTAAAGAGTTATTGATTTATTTGAAAGTTACAGAGAGAGAGGGAGAGACAGAGAGAGAGAGAGATCTTCCATCTGCTGGCTCATTCCCCAAATGGCCAAAAAGGCCAGGGCTGGGCCAGGCTGAAGCCAGGAGCCAGGAGCTTCTTCTGAGTCTCCCATGTGGGTGCAGGGCCGAAGTACTTGGGCCGTCTTACACTGCTTTCCCAGGCACACTAGCAAGGAGCTGGATCAGAAGTGGGAGGCCCAGAGGGAGTTCCAGGCTTCTGGCCTCTGCTTCCCCCTGGGAAGGCAGGGCAGCGGTCCCCCAGGGGCCCGCCGATGCCTGCAGTGCAGGGCCAGGGCAGGAGACGGGAGGGCTCTGACCCAGGGGCAGGCCCCTTGCTGGCGGAGCGAGGGAGGCCAGACGCTCTGTTTGCTTGCCTCCTCCTCCTCCTGGGCTCTGCGTGTGCTGCGCAAACTGCAGTGACTTCCACACGGGACCCATGTCAAGGGTGCGGGCCGGAGCCCGCCGCGGCTGACGCCTGAAGTCCGTGGGGCCCTCCGCCGTGTGCACGGGGCATCTGGGTGACGTACAAATGCTTCAGGACACCACAAAATGCAGTGAATGTGGCGTGTTTGGGGAGTTAAAAAAATAGGGTTTCTGGGCTGGCATTGTGGTGTGGCAGGTAATCATCTGCCGATGATGCCAGCATCCCATATGGCCTCTGGTTTGTGCTCCGCTTCCCATCCAGCTCCTTGCTAACTGCTTGGGAAAGCAGTGGAGGACGGCCCAGGTGCCTGGGCCCCTGCACCCATGTGGGAGACCCGGAAGAAGCTCCTGGCTTCAGCCTGGCCCAGCTCTGGCCATTGCAGCCCTCTGGGGAGTGAACCAGCAGATGGAAGACCTCTCTCTCTGTCTCTCCCTCTCTCTCTCTGTAACTCTGACTTTCAAATAAATAAATAAATAAATCTTTAAAGCATGAAGAAGCGGGTGGGGAGAGGCGTCTATGTGATTGTCAGCGCTCAGTCATTCGTCTTCAGCCTCTCTGTGGCAGGGGTGCCGGGCAGCAGTGACACACGGGGACAGCAGCCACCAGGCAGCCCCAAGGGCTCCTGGAGCCACACGCCTGCATCCACGCGAGCTTCTGAGGCTGGCGGACACGGAAGCACCAGGGGAACCCGTGCGACGCTTCTCGACCCTTGGCATTGGGCCGAAGCGCAGAGCCGGGGACCACGGCCCAGCAGCCTGTGGAGAGCTCTGTGTGCTGACCGTGCTTCCCACCGCTGCAGTCCCCTGGGAGCAGCGCACAAACCAACCCGGAGGACGGAGACGGGGGCGGGCACCTGGGGGCCTCTCTCTTGGGCATCTGCACATCCCAGCATTCAAAGGAGCATCTCTGAGCGCTCCGCAGCTGGGCACACGGGACACGGCGGCCGCAGCTCTCTCTAGTGCCTGTGCACGGGTCTGGCAGATCTGCGCCCAGCCAGGATGGACGCTGACCGTGTACCCGGGGCAGCAGTGCGGGCAGAAGGGCAGGGGGTCTCAGCAGGCCTTCCTCCCACTGCGTCTGGAGAGCAGGGGGATGTGACGGACGCAGTGAGCCCGAGCGCGGCTTCCTGGTGCAGACGGCGGAGGTCCTTACGGGCCCCATCTTAGAGGAGCCTTGAGTGTCACTCGGGATCTCGGGTGGATGTCAGGCACCTGGTCCCCAGGGGGCTTCCATCCTTCTCAGCTACACACCTGGTCCCCAGGGGGCCTCTGTCCTTCTCAGCTACACACCTGGTCCCCAGGGGGCCTCCGTTCTTCTCAGCTACACGCCTGCTTCCAGGCAGGGTGTCTGTCCATCTCACCCACACGCCTGGTCTGCAGGTGCACCTCCTACATGTACCTCCTACATGTATCACCCACACGCCTGGTCTGCAGGGGCCTCCTACATGTACCTCCTACATGTATCACCCACACGCCTGGTCTGCAGGGGGCCTCCTACATGTACCACCTACATGTATCACCCACACGCCTAGTCCGCGGGGGCCTCCTACATGTACCACCTACATGTATCACCCACACGCCTAGTCCGCGGGGGCCTCCTACATGTACCTCCTACATGTATCACCCACACGCCTGGTCCGCAGGGGCCTCCTACATGTACCGTGTACTGAGCCCTGGCCAGCTGCAGGGGAGCTGAGCAGCTGCTGCCATGCGGGGGGCAGTGCGGGGGCTCTGGCCGGCGATGAGCGACCCTTGTTTGCTGATTTCTTCATTCACTCACCAGGGGCCTCCTGCAAGTGGCTCTGCGCGCCGAGGAGCCCACAGGAAGTGCGGGCAGTGCGGGCAGACGTGGGCCTCTGAGTGACTGTGACAACAGCGCCTGCCGAGTGGACCTGCCTTGGCCTCAGCGGCTCATCTGGGACTTTGATGGATGCAGCCATCAGGGGAAGCCATTGGTTCCTTCTCGAACTCTCCGACCCCTCCCTGTGCACCCAGTGTGTCCCAGCTGGGCCTCCCTCGGGGACACGGCCGTGGCTGGAGAAAGCTCATGCAGTCTTGAGGAGAAGACAGGCGACAGCTCGGGTGGCGGGGTCAGCACCCAGCCACCACGCGCCCAGGAGCGCCACCCGTGCCACCCGTGGGTGTCGCATCTCCCCTTGCCTGCGGGGGGAGCGGCGGCCCCCTGCCTCTGTACACACAGCGGTCCTGGCCTGTGGTGGTCATGGGGCAAATCCAAAGCCAGTGCTGGTGCCACTATTCAGTCACCACCACACCCCTTCCCCTAGTGACGGGGTTTCCAGCAGTGCCTGGGCCCCAGGGTTCACACCCAGGACCACGCCTGGAGACCATCTCATCCGCGCACCTGGCCTCCTTCCTCCTTGTTGGTGCACCTGTCCACGCCCGGTGTGGCCATCCCGTCCTCACCCCCCTGTGGCCTCCGACACCCGTAGGGACTCCATGCTGAGGCTGGAGCCACTGTCGCAGCCAGCCACATCCTCAGGGGTCAGGCAGCCCCCCTCCCCACCCCAGAGCTCATATGCTGGAGTCCTTGGGGCAGGGAGCCCAGGGGAGGGATGGTGCTACTGTCACCAGGTAGAGCAAACGGAAGTGCAGGAGCCCGGGGACCGGCGCTGTAGCACAGCTGGTGAAGCCACCGCCTGTGACGCCAGCATCCCTCATGGCACTGGATCGAGTCCCGACTGCTCTGCTTCCAGTCCAGCTCTCTGGCCCAGCCCTGGCCTTTGTGGCCATTTGGGGAGTGACCTAGAGGATGGAGGGTCTCTCTCTCTCTGTCTGCCTCTCTCTGAAACTCTGACTTTCAAATCAATCCTAAAAAAAAAAAAAAAAAGTGCATGGGCCCCGTGAAATCTGTATTTCCAGAAAACAACAAGTCAAGCTTTCTCATGGGCACGTCCCGGCCCCGGCTGCACCTGGGCCTGCAGGATCTTCCCCGGTGAGGACAGCCCCGCCCCCATGCACCCCCGGGGGTCCTCACACAGCAGCCCCTGAAAACGCTTCTCAGGGGGCCCTGGGCTGGAGCCCTCCTGGCTCCGAGAGGGGCCGGCTCCGCCTCTCTGCTGTGAGGCCTTCCTAAGGCAGCTGGACGCACTGCTGCATGGCCGAGAGGCCCCGTGCAGGGTTCTGAGGGGGACGTCCCTGGGCCCCTCCCTGCCCTCAAAGTCCCAAACCCAGAAGAGGCTGCGTTCTGGAAGCTTCCGGCCCTGCTGACCCACTGCAGTGGCTGGGGCCAGGGTGTGACCTGCAGAGGTGACTAGGCACTGGTGATGGGGGCGGGGGTTAGCCAGGGATGGGGTGGTCTGGGGGGGCTGCTCCATCCTCTGAGCCCCCCCCCGCAACATGGGTGGCCAACAACTGGGTGCTGCCTGTGGAGGAGCCCCCGGTGGGAAGCAGGCACCGTACAGCGGCTCCAGAGCCCTCGGCCATTTTCCTATAGGGACCCAGAGGGCAAGGCCCAGGCCTGGAGGGGACCGTGGCTGTGGCCCCTGTGGCCCCTGCGGGGCCTTGCGTGGAGGCTGTGTGTCCACGGCAGCCACAGGTCCTTGGGCTCTGACGATGGCCACTGGGGGGCAGTGTGAGCCAGGAGACCTGGCTGGCATCCACCGGGAGGCTCCCTGCCGGGGTGGACGGGGTGGACGGGGTGGACGTGGCCTGGGCTTCGGGGCCCGGCCAGGGTGGGCCCAGGCAGCCGGCCAGGCGCTCCTGCCCCAAGGGGTTGGGGACCCTGGCTCTGCCTGGTGCTGACTGTTCCCAAGTGAATGTCCGGTGTCACATCCCTTCCCCCCCACTCGTGACTCGTGCTCACACGCACGTGCCCACAGCGTTCACACTCAAGCACACTCACCCACAGGAAAGCCACAGAGCACACAGTGGTGCGTTCACACACACCACACACGCACACGCACACGTACACGCACGCACACAGAGCCACTCATAGCAATGCAGGGACTACGTTCTCCGTTGTCTTCCCACTCTTGGCACCCGGCCAGGGTCCCCAGGGAAGACCCTGGCCCTTGATGGGGGACGAGGGCCTGGTCAGGGCTGCCCCTGCCCCAGAACCCCTTCTCCAGCCCGGTGATGCCCCTGCAAGGCTGAGCCCCAGCGAGCCCACGGCGCCCACTGGCTCTGCCGCGGCCCCTGCCATCCATGGCCCTGAGTCTACTTGGTCCAGGAGCGCCCCCTTCCTTCCCCTCCATCCTGTTCTCAGGCGGCCTCTCCTCCCATCTGACAAAGGGCAGGGACAGGATCAACAACTGGTCAGATGCGGCTCCTCTGACCACGGCGGGTGGCCGGGGGGGCAGGGCTCCAGGAGCCTGGCCGGCAGGTGGGAGGGGAGCCAAGCCCTGAGGCCCTGCCCAGGCTGACTCCAGACCCCTGGAATCACATCCTGAGTGAGGGTCTCCGCGTGCTCAAGGCAGCCTCTCGGAGCCCTCATTGGAGGCTGGGGCCTGGGGGCTGGGATCCCCCCGCTGTGTGGACCCCCGGGGGCAGCTGCCGCTCCTCCCAGCCTCTGCTCCCCTCTCCCGTGGACCAGGGGCACCCTGGGACTGAAGCAAGCATCTGAGTGAAGCAGAGGGCACAGACACTGGAACACGTGCCCCTTTGAATAAAGTATCCGGTGGGGGGGGACGTCCCGAGGGACCCTGATTGTCACCCACGTGGGGGCTCCTCCTCCCCTCCCCATGGGCCTGAATGTTTCCTGGCGCGGCTGGGCCTGGTGTCCCCCTCGGATGCCCCTGGCTCCTCCCCCAGACGCTGGTGCTGGGATGTTTCTCATTTCTTTGGGGCCTCGGCCAGGCGGGGCCTCAGGGCACTGACCCTTGCTATCAATCTTGTCGCCCAAGCCCAACATCAGCCCGGACTGGGGTGGGCTCAAGGAGGCGCCCTACGGCGTGGCTCAGGGAGGCCTGGGGCCTCCCCTAGGAAGAGGCCACCCGACAGCCTGCAGAGTAGCCTGGGCAGGAGCAGAGGGGCCAGCAGGGGGCTGTGGGGCTGGGGAGGAGGTGGCCCCTGGGGGAGGCCGGAGCGGCTGCTCCCTTGGGCTTTGCCCTGCTCTGTGGCTGCCGCCGCGGCAGTCCTGACAGCAGACACTAGCCGCTGCGGCCAGGGGAGCCGCTTCCCGCCAGGCGCGGAGCGAGCCGGCCTTGGCTCATCCATCACGGCTGCGCCTGCTTCCGCAGGGCCCGAGCGGCCGTCAGACGGCGCTGTCGGGCCCCGTGCGTGCGCTCACGGGAATGTGTGTGCAAGTGTGTGCGTGTGGAATGGCTGTGTGGAGGGGGCGACTGTGAGTGCACACACGTGTGAGCAGGCACGCATGTGCATGTGGGTGTATGCTGCTGTGTCACGCGTGTGCATGTACACACTCACACGTGCACGTGTGTGGCTCACGCGCCAGCCCCGGGCCCCAGAGCGTGGTGGGTGAAGCTCTCCCCGTGCTCCTCGCCAGCTGAGCTGCGTCTCTCCGTGGGCTTCGAGGTCCCTGCTGCTTGGCCCAGGCGCGCTGGGGGGTGGCCTCCAGCCGCTGTTTCCCACTTGGCTACAGGTCGCGGTGGGCAGAGGCATCCCGTTGCCCATGGCTTCATCCTGGCCCCAGAGCCTCGAGCCAGGGTGACCGGCAGGCAGGCAGGCACGGAGGATTCCTCTCGTGTTTATGCGGAATCGTCCACGCAGCCGCTGGGGTGGACTGGCTGGGGCAGACGTGAGGACAGCTGCCTCCCGCGGGCCAGGCCGCCTCCGTGTGTGACCAGGGCTGCCACCCAGCTCCTGGCTGCGATGTCACCTGGAAGGCAGGGCCAGGCCGGGTGTCAGAGATTCCACCCAGAGTGGTCCCCGTGTCCTCCCGCGGAGGATGCCACTGCCGGCCTCCACAGCGAGCCCTGAGCCAGCAGAGCTGGCTTCTGGAGTGGGAACCAGGAGGCGGAGCTTTGTGCCGGGGCGGGCAGGGGGGGAACGCGTTTGCTGCCACCCAGCCACTTCGTGAAGCTGCATCTGGGCCTCCGGGTGGGACAGCACACACGAGGGGAGCTCAGACATCCGACATCCGGGTGGGACAGCACACACGAGGAGAGCTCAGACGTCCGACATCCGGGGCAGACGCTCCTGGGGAAAGAACTGAGGGCTGAAGAGGAAGGCGGGAGGCAGATGCGCAGGTCCGTGCGGGCCGTTCCCGTGGAGCTCTGGCAGGCAACAGGAAAAGGGGAACGAGACCCACCCACCAGACCTCATTAACGCCCAGCTCTCTTCCTGTCAGAGCGCCCGGGCACGTGTGAGAGCTGCGGGAGGGGGCAAGGCGAGCCCCTCGCCCTGGCAGAGCGGCGTCTGCACCCCCGTGCTGGGGAGAGGCTCAGCGGCCTGCAAACGCAAGGCCGGTCCCAGCCTCGGCCCCGAAAGTGGCTTTTCCAGGAGGCTGCATCCAGGTGGCCCCGCAAGGCCCCCAACTCTGCAGCATCGGGGCAGCACCTGCGGACGAAACTCCTGAAACTGCTCCCTGTAACTGCCCCACCCCGCGCCCGACAAGAGCCAAGGGCACAGACTGTGATCTGGCCCTGTGGCCACCTGGGGAGCATGGGGGAGCTTCAGGCTTTCCTGAGCACCTGCTGTGTGCCCGGCCCTGGAAGGAGGGTGTCCCTGTCTCTCTCACCCCCGCCCCCACCTTCATGGTCCTGGGGCTCTGCTCGGGATGCGGTTCCGGGGCTCTCGCGCTGCAGGCTGCCAGCGTGCGGCAAGGTGCGGTGCCTGGAGGGTGTCTCTGGCAGTGAACGAGCCCCGTGGGCCAGCTCAGCCCCAGCGAGGGTGCAGGCTCCTGCACACCTGTGTCCTGCACAAGGTGGTGCCCGCTGCCGCCCTTCCTGGGTGTGAGCCCCTCGGGTCCCCATGGCCACCTGCTCCCCCGTCATGCAAACTTGGCTGTGGGGACTCCGATGCAGGCTCCACCTCCCCAACAGCTGGGGGACCCACAGTCTGAGAAAGGGGCAGGCGGGAGTAAGTCACAGCACAGTGACTGCGCCAGCCACCCCAGCACAGCTGTCCCTCGGCATCCATGGGGGTGGGCGGGGAGGGGATTCATGTCGGGACCCCCCAGACCCCAAAGCCTGCAGAGGCTGCAGCCCCTGTCCTGTTGTTCCTCTCCAGGTGGCATGCAATACTGAAGGCAACGTGAGTCTCCCTGTGTCGGCGTCACTCTGCTCACGCTGCTCGGGGAGTGACGGTGGGGAACAAAGTCCGTGGGTGTCCAGGACAGCGGCGAGCCTTTCTCTGCAGGTTGTGATCTGTGGACACCGCGGCCAGGGCATGCAGGAGGAGGAGCCGGTCTCCCCCGTGCCGTCTGGGCAAGGGCAGGGGCGCCCACCGGGCGTGAGGGTACGTGCAGGGCTGGGGTGCAGGGGAAGAGCATGCCACCGAGAGGAAACTGCCCACAAAGGTGAGGGTCCCGGAGGTGGGCTCCAGTAGGACCTGTGGGGGCAGAGGACGGAGCTGCAGGTGCTGGGGGACCTCCCGGCTCTGCCTTGAGTGTTGTCCTTGGGCCGGGGGGTCATGGATGTGTGCGTGGGGTCCTGCGTGCCTCCAGCCATCCTGAGGTCCACTCAGCCACCCCGGATTCACCTGCCCACTTGCTCCCAGCTTGGGAGTTTCACTTAGTGGAAGTTCTCTGATTTTTCATTTGTAGTTGTTTTGGGGGTGGGGGGAGACATCAGAATGGAAGGCAGTGCTCGGTTCTCTGTGTCTTTCTGTAGGGAGGGGAAGCTGTGCTGGGGTGGGGGGTCTGTGCAGTCCCTGGGTGGGGCTGAAGCCCGGGATGGCCCCTGGGAGGATGGAGGGCAGCTCAGAGCAGGTGCACGGCCTCGCAGGCCCTGAGCTCCAGAGAGGCTGCAGAGTGAGAGTTCTGGTGGCTGAGAGGGGTGGAGGCCAGACGCAGGGATGGGACTGCCACTTCCCTCGAGGGACCACCACACTGAGGCTGCAGCACACCCTGTGCCAGACCCCGGCAGTGGGGCTGCCTCTTGCTGACCTAGGACCACCCCCAGCAGTGGGAACGCCTCCTGCCCTCCCAGAAGTGGGACCACCTCCCGCTCACCCAGGACCCCCCAGCAATGGGGATGCCTCCCGCTGACCCAGGACCCCCCAGCAGTGGGGCCGCCTCCTGCTCACCCAGGACCCCCCAGCAGTGGGGCCACCTCCTGCTCACCAGGACCCCCCAGCAGTGGGGCTGCCTCCTGCTGACCCAGGACCCCACTCTTGGTGCTGTTCTCACCTGGCTCCCGGCTACAGGCTTGGGTCTTTGGCGCCTGAGTTTGAGAAACACTGCCTTGACAGTGGGATTCTGTGGCAGGTGACATGAGACGACCCAGGTTCCCCACCCACCACCCACCTTCCCACCTCTCTCCTTGTCTCTGCGCCGGGAGCTCGCACTCCCCTTAGCGCCCATGGTCTGTCACCCTCTAGGCCGGGCCAGCGTCCATCCCCCACCTGGCAGACGGGATGCTTCCCCAGTGCTCCCATGGCAACAGGGCCGGGCAGTGGGGGCCAGGACCGAGGTGGAGACGTGCAACCTGGGGAACCCGTGGCCTACTGGCCATGCACCAGGAAGAAGATGGCTCCCGGGGCCCAGCCGGCCTGCCCGGCCCACGCTGCCTCGGAAGCTCAGTTCCAGGAATTGGCCGGCCCCGCCCGCTCGGCCTGCACAAGCTGCTTCCTGGAAACTGGGGCCCTCCTGGGGATGCGCTCGCCCGCCAGCTGCCAGCAGCCTGTGGGGGGCGCCGAGGCTCCCAGCCTGGACACAGCTGGGGGGCGGGCAGAGGACCTGGGAGAGGCTACGCTGTGCCTGCATGTGCACACACACACACATATGTGCACACACACACGCGCTCACACATGTGCACACAGACACACATATGCGCACAGACAGGCACACACGCATGCGCACACACATGTGCACACAAACACGTGTGCACACAGGCACACATGTGCACACAGAGGCACGCACATACGCACACAGGCTCACACACGGCCTCCCCAGCCCTGCCTGCTCTGCCATCCTCCCAAGGCTCCCTGGAGCTCCCGGCCCTCGCGCCCCAGGAGACCTCTCTCTGTGCTGCTCTCCCTAATCTGCATCACAAGGAAGCCCCCAACCGGGCTGGGAACAGGGCCCCCTCCTGGGGGGGGAGAGGGAGACGCCCCCTTCTGCAGGCCAGGGGCCATCCACGTAGTAAGTCGCACTCCCCGGGAGTCCAGGCAGCCTACCTACCGCATTTCAGCCCTGCACGATCGCCCACACAATGCCACAAATAAGGAGACTGAGGCTGGGTGAGGGGTCTGCGCTGCCCCAGGCTACCCCCTGCCCCGGGCTCCAGCCACGCCCCCCAGCGCCAAAGCCCCCCCGGAACCGCTCACCTGAGACTTTCTGGGCGGGCAAGGGGCTCTTTCTGTGGTCTTGCCTTGTTCCCTTCAGCGTGCCCTGGATGAGTGAGAGCGAGCCGCGTGGGCCCCAGCACAGGACGGAGGAGCCGGGCCTGGGCGTGGCCCTGGCCCTGTGCACGGGGAGCCTTCGGGAGCGGGCAGGGCCGGGCACACTGGCTCAGCAGCCGGCGGGCGGCAGGTGCAGCTGGCCTGGGCGCCAGGGACCGCTTTCCACAGAAGGGGGCTGTCTCCGGATTTTTGTTTTGTTGCCCCCTTCGGGCTTTGTGGGCTGGGGGGAAGCGGAGGACAGGTTTTTTCTTCCCGAGTTTGAGGGTTTGCTGCTGTGCATCTGAAATGCTGGAAGAAGGAGCGCGCAGGCTGGGGGCAGAATCCAAACGCAGGGCCCTGTGCCCGCCAGCGACCCCGAGGGGAGGGCCGGTCTGCCCAGCCCCTGTAGCGTGGGCTCTGGGATGGGGCTGGGGGCCGGTGTGAAGACACTGTGATGGGGAGGGGCTGAGAAGTTCATGCGGAACACATACTCAAGAAATTAAGCGTGGATTCCAAATCTTCCTTGCAGCAAAATAAAGCTTTAAATTCCATTCCCACCAGCTTTCTGCCCAGGGCACTTCCTGGGGGTGGGCCTCTCTTGTGTTCTCCGGGCTGGAGCACAGGCTGGCGGCAGAAGGTTCCAGGCCAGCGAGCAGGTGCCGGGGCAGGGGATGGGAGGGAGCGGCCAGGGAGGCAGGAGCTGGGGGCCGTCACAGTGCCCCGTCAGCTCAGGCTGCTACAACCCAGGACCACGACCGGGAAACCGCAGAAATCCTGCCCGTGCTGCAGGCTGGGGGCCTGAGGCCGGCGTGCTGGTTCTGCCGCCCTGGTAAGGGCTTCTCTGCCCCCTGCTCACCACGGGGCAGGGAGGAGGAGTCCTCGGGGTTTCTTCTTCCCCCTCTTCTTCCTCTTCCTCCTTCTTCTTCTATTTATTTAGTTATTTATTTGAAGTCATAGTTACACAGAAAGAGGAGAGAGAGAGAGAGAGAGAGAGGTCTTCCATCTGCTGGTTCACTCCCCAGATGGCCACAATGGCCGGAGCTGAGCTGATCTGAAGCCAGGAGCCAGGAGCTTCTTCTGGGTCTCCCACGTGGGTGCAGGGGCCCAAGGACTTGGGCCATCTTCCACTGCTTTCCCAGGCCATAGCAGAGAGCTGGATCGGAAGTGGAGCAGCCAGGACTCGAATTGGCGCCCGTATAGGATGCTACGCCACAGCGCCGGCCCCTCTTTTTCTTCTTTTTTAAAATTAAAATTTAAAAAATTCCCTGGGGAAAACAGAGATGGCGGCCCAGATGCGCACCGAGGGAAATGCGTTTACTCTCCGGGTGCTGCGTGTTGGCTCTGAGCGCAGGCTCGCATAGGTTACAGCCGGCGACGCCTGGGCACCACACATCCCTCTGTGCGTGCCACTGGGCCCCGGGGATCCACGCATGGTGCCCCCGATGGCAGAGGGGACTTGAGAACCCAGGAGTGGTCCGAGGCCTCCCTGGAGCTGTTCTGCCGTCTGGGGGTTCCTTTCCCTCCCCCGGGGGAGAGGGGTGCAGTGAGAGGAAGCGGGGACATCGCAGCCCAGGGGACCCACCCCGACGGCCCTCTGACCACGCACCCGTAGGCCCCGCGAGCCCCCTGGCTACCCCAGTTCTCCGCTCTGCCAGGCCCCGCTGCGCCCTGCGTGTGTCATCGACGCATCATCAGCGCGTCACCTGCACGTCATCGCTGACTTCCTGTCCTTAGCACCATGTCCCGCCCTCTGGGCCCGAATCGCAGAGGGATCTTCCCAGCCCTCAGTCACCCCCAGCGCTTAATCGGTGTCGCCATTCGGGAAACAGTGGATGACCTTTCACCTCTGGCCAAGACAGAGGACTCGGCTGGTTCTGCCCTCCCTCCAGAAGCATCAGCCATCTGGACAAAGTATGTGAGGTCAGCAATTTGAGACACTGGAGGCAAGCATTCTGAGCTGTGATTGGGCCAGCTCACTGCCGGGGACCGCCGGCCTCCACGGGGAGGGGAGCCGGGGACTTTCTGAGTCGAGGGGGCACTGGAGCCCCATGGGGAACAGGGCAGAAGATGGGGGCTGTGCGGGTGGCAGACGGGAGTGAGGCCCAGAGCCCCTGAGAGCAGCATTGGTGGCATCGGGGGACCAGAGCGTGTTCCCAGCCAGCCTGGGCCTGGCGCAGGTCATGGCCTTGGAGAGAGTGCGCAGGAGAGCCCGGGCCCAGCAGTGTGGCAAACCCGCCCTGGACTGCATGAGCAGCCTTGAGGCCTGATGCCAAGCAGCTTAATTATGCCCCGGTACAGGAACTTAACCATGAACTATCCAAATAGCTTAACCATCCCCCAGTAGCAAGCCCAACAGTAGTTACAGAGCTATAAACACCCGGCACCTAGTGGTAAGATTTTGAAAGAAATTACCCAGGCATGCAAAGAAGCAGAGAAATATGACCTGCAATTAAAAGTGACTCAGAAATAGCAGAGACGATGCAATTAGCAGACAGCAGACAAAAACAGTTATTAGAACTCTATCCACAGAGAAACGGGAGCGAAAGGAAAGACCACGCGTGCTCAGCAGAGATGTGTAAGAAGAGGAGCTATGGCACAGCCAGCTAAGCCTCCGCCTGCGGTATCGGCATCCCACACGGGCGCCGGTTCGAGTCCTGACTGCTCCACTTCTCATCCAGCTCTCTGCTGTGGCCTGGGAAAGCAGTGGAAGATGGCCCAAGTCCTTGGGCCCCTGCACCCGTGTGGGAGATCCAGAAGAAGCTCCTGGCTCCTGGCTTCAGCCTGGTCCTGCTCTGGCCATTGTGGCCATCTGGGGAGTGAACCAGCAGATGGAAGACCTCTCTCTCTCTGTCTCTTTCTCTCTGTCTCTCTCTCTCTCTCTGTCTCTGTCTCTCTCTCTATACCCCTGCCTCTCAGATAAATAAATAAAATCTGAGAGAGAGAGAGAAAGAGAGAGAGAGAGAGAGAGAGAGAGAGAGAGAGAGATGGAGACGCAATGTCTGAAATTACAAATACCACTGGGTGGAATGCAGCAGAAGATCCAACGCTGTGGAAGGAAAGATTGGTGAACTGCGACACAGTAGCAGGCAGCATCCAGAACGGGACACAGGGAGACACAAAGCCCGGGGAGCCGGAGCAGTGCATCCGGGCTGGGTCGCTTTCCCGGGCCCAGAGCAGGCGCCAGATAAAGTCTGTGGAGCCCGGAGGAGACAGAGCGCACCTGGGCAGAGGCTGCAGGGAAGCTGACAAATCTGAGGAGATGCAGGAGGTGCAGGAGAACACGGACAAAGGGAGCATCTTGATGGGGCTGCTTAGAGCCAGGGATGGGGGAGGTCTCAGAAGCAGCAGGGGACGAAGCTGGCGGTGTAGACCGGCATGCGGGGAAAGACGAGGGCGGATTTCTCATCAAAAGCATCGCGAGTGAGAAGGCGGCGGGGTGGCATCTTCAAGTACTGGAGGAAAGCGCACTGACCTCCTGTTCTGTAAAACAGGCTGTTCACTGTTGATTTCATTAAAAGGCAGAGAGAGAGGGAGAGGGGGAGGGGGAGGGGGAGGGAGAGAGGGGAGGGGAGAGGGGAGAGGAGGGGAGGGGAGGGGGAGGGGAGAGGGGGAGGGGAGAGGGAGGGAGAGGGGAGGGGAAGGGAGAGGGGGAGAAGAAGGGGGGAGAGGAGAGGGAGAGAGATCTTCCATTTCCTGGTTCTTCTCCAAATGCCTGCAACCACTGGGGCTGGGCCAGGCCAAAGCCAGGGGCTGGGAGGTCCGTCCGATGTCCCGTGTGGGTGGCGGGAGCTCCGGGACTCGAGCCATCCTCTGCTGCCTCCCCGGTCCATGAGCAAGAAGCTGGAGCGGGAGGCACAGGTGTGAGGCGACCCAGGCACTCCGATGTGGGAGGCAGGCATCGCACGTGGCGGCTTAACCCGCCGTGCCACAGCGCTGTGCCCACCACCTTGCCAGTCTACACCCATCAAAAACATCTCCGAGGGGCCGGCACTGTAGTGTAGCGGGTAAAGCCGCCGCCTGCAGTGCCAGTATCCCATGTGGGCAGAAGTTCGAGTCCTGGCTGCTCCACTTCCAGTCCAGCTCTCTGCTGTGGCCTGGGAAAGCAGTGGAAGATGGTCCAAGTGCTTGGGCCACTCACTGCACCTGCGTGGGAGACCTGGAAGAAGCTCCTGGCTCCTGGGTTCGGATCAGCACAGCTCTGGCCGTTGCAATCAACAAGGGAGTGAAGCAGAGGATGGAAGACCCCCGCCCCCCGCCTCTGCCTCTGTAATTCTGCCTTTCAAATAAATAAGTAAATCTTTAAAAAAAAAATCCTCAAAATAGGACAGCAAGCATGGTTGCAGGAGCTAGATCGTTGACCTCAGGGACAGAGATGGGAACAGCCACGACCGGAGCCCTGGGGTACAGTCTCCAGGGAGCCGTGTGGGGACCGCGGGTGGTACGGGAGAGGGCCGCGTGGGGACCGCGGGTGGCACGGGAGAGGGCCGTGTGGGGACCGCGGGTGGCACGGGAGAGGGCCGTGTGGGGACCGCGGGTGGCACGGGAGAGGGCCGTGTGGGGACCGCGGGTGGCAAGTGGGGACCGCGGGTGGCATGGGAGAGGGCCGTGTGGGGACCGCGTGGGGCACGGGAGAGGGCCGTGTGGGGACTGTGTGGGGCACGGGAGAGGGCCGTGTGGGGACCGCGGGTGGCAAGTGGGGACCGCGGGTGGCACGGGAGAGGGCCGTGTGGGGACCGCGTGGGGCACGGGAGAGGGCCGTGTGGGGACCGCGGTGGCACGGGAGAGGGCCGTGTGGGGACCGCGTGGGGCACGGGAGAGGGCCGTGTGGGGACCGCGGTGGCACGGGAGAGGGCCGTGTGGGGACCGCGTGGGGCACGGGAGAGGGCCGTGTGGGGACCGCGGTGGCACGGGAGAGGGCCGTGTGGGGACTGCGTGGGGCACGGGAGAAGGACGTGTGGGGACTGCGTGGGGCACGGGAGAGGGCCGTGTGGGGACCGCGTGGAGCACGGGAGAGGGCCGTGTGGGGACCGCGGTGGCACGGGAGAGGGCCGTGTGGGGACCGCGTGGGGCACGGGAGAGGGCCGTGTGGGGACCGCGGTGGCACGGGAGAGGGCCGTGTGGGGACCGCGTGGGGCACGGGAGAGGGCCGTGTGGGGACCGCGGTGGCACGGGAGAGGGCCGTGTGGGGACTGCGTGGGGCACGGGAGAAGGACGTGTGGGGACCGCGTGGGGCACGGGAGAGGGCCGTGTGGGGACCGCGGTGGCACGGGAGAGGGCCGTGTGGGGACCGCGTGGGGCACGGGAGAGGGCCGTGTGGGGACCGCGTGGGGCACGGGAGAGGGCCGTGTGGGGACCGCGGTGGCACGGGAGAGGGCCGTGTGGGGACTGCGTGGGGCACGGGAGAAGGACGTGTGGGGACCGCGTGGGGCACGGGAGAGGGCCGTGTGGGGACCGCGGTGGCACGGGAGAGGGCCGTGTGGGGACTGCGTGGGGCACGGGAGAGGGCCGTGTGGGGACCGCGTGGGGCACGGGAGAGGGCCGTGTGGGGACTGCGTGGGGCACGGGAGAGGGCCGTGTGGGGACCGCGTGGGGCACGGGAGAGGGCCGTGTGGGGACCGCGTGGGGCACGGGAGAGGGCCGTGTGGGGACTGCGTGGGGCACGGGAGAGGGCCGTGTGGGGACCGCGTGGGGCACGGGAGAGGGCCGTGTGGGGACCGCGGTGGCACGGGAGAGGGCCGTGTGGGGACCGCGGGCGGCACGGGAGAGGGCCGTGTGGGGACTGTGTGGGGCACGGGAGAGGGCCGTGTGGGGACCGCGGTGGCACGGGAGAGGGCCGTGTGGGGACCACGGTGGCACGGGAGAGGGCCGTGTGGGGACCGCGGTGGCACGGGAGAGGGCCGTGTGAGCAGTGGTGTGAGGGGCTGTGGAGCTCGCGGGACCCCCGTGGGGACAAGGTAACCGTGGAAGCATCCTGCACAGGTCCACTGTCCCTACAAGAGAGGGGCCCGATGCCAGGACGGCCCCCCGGAGGATGGAGCCCAGCCACCAGGCGGTTCTGCCTGTCGCTGCCGTCCCACGACCCCGGGTGAGTCCCTGTCGGGAGCTTCCACAGTCCTGCCGACAAACGGAGGGCGGAGGACACAGCTTCATCTCGAGGCGGCCTCGTGGGACACACACCGGGGCTGGACAGAATTCCAGCAAGTGTGGACAGAGAAGCGAGAGAGGGGAGGTTGCTTTGCTACGTCTCAGAGGCCAGGGGCCCACCTGCACGCCTCCAAGAGGCTCCCAGGCAGGGGGCGCTCCCCGCGGCTCTGGGACCCCGCGCAGTGAGGCCAGCAGGGGGCGCTCCTCGCGGCTCTGGACCTTGTGCAGTGAGGCCAGCAGGGGGCGCTCCCCGCGACTCTGGACCTTGTGCAGTGAGGCCAGCAGGGGGCGCTCCCCACGTCTCTGGGACCACACAGCAGCAAAAGCAGTCGCCGCGGTTGTCTCCTTACCCCTGGGGGCCGCACCCAGTAGCCCGGAATCACCGCCCCACCCCACCCTCACCTGCTCCCGCTCTGGTCCGTGTCTCGCGGGACCCCTGTGGGGAGAAGGTAACAGTGAAAGCGTCGTGCACAGGTCCGCTGTCCCTGCGAGCGAGGGCCCGATGCCAGGACGCTGTGGAAGGCCCGTGTGCTGGGTTCGTGTGACGGCGGCCAGGGGCCCCGGGGGCTGCCGCCTCCCTGCACGCGGGCGCTGACCAGGCCTGTGGGCGCCTTGTTCTCCTGCAGAGCTGGGTTCCCTGGGGAGCTTCCCTCGGGTCCTGCCGTCGCCAGTGAGGAGCCCCAGCCTTCGCAGCCGCGCACGCGCTGAGAGTGTCCCGGGGCTGGTTTTGTGACACGTTCCTCTTAAGGGGGTTACGCTTCTGCTCCTAGTGATGTTGGGCCGAGACCAGGGTGGGAGCCTGGGTCCCCCCGAGTGACGGCCAAGACTCCTCTCCCCCCTGCCGGCCCCTGCCTGGTGAGGTCACGGTGGTGACAAGCGCGACCTGCGAGGGCAGAGGGTGTCTCCCGGCCTGCGTGCCCTGGAGGCCGGGCCTGGGAACTTTGCTGGGTGGCTCTCAGGACTCCTGGGGGGGGGGCAGGATTTGGGGCTGCATGAGTGTGGAGACGGCTTCTCCTACAGCTCCGGGGCTGAAGGGGACAATGACAGGGTGCCCCGGGAGGTGCCGCACTCCCTCTCGCGTCTCGTCCTCACCCTGCAGTCCCGTGGTGAGGGCCCAGCCTTCCTGGCCTAATGGCCCCCCGCCCCCACCAAGGGCCCTGTCTCCAGATTTGGGGGTTTCAGCGGCTGGGTTGGAGGGGCCACGCCTCATTCCGCAGCAGTGGAGAAGGGGTTTGGGGGTGCCTGCCAGGAAAGCAGAGGGAGGCGCCCCGCCTTGCCTGGGCCACTGGCTCCCGGCTCCTCCGGGGACAAGCACACGTCTCGCTTCCTGGTGCCCCAACTTCCACGCCCTCCAGGCCTCCAGCCAGCGCCGTCCTGAGGACCGAACGTGTCGAGCCGCAGATCCAGTTCTGGCCCCCACGTGGCCACCGCTGTCCCCCTGCGGAGGACCCAGAAGGACCCGCAGACCAGGGCTGCTCGGTGCCGGGCTGGGTGGGGAGGAGGGTGATTCGGGCCTGGGCTTTCTGCTTGGGGCTGACCCCGCGTGAGTGGGTTCCGGGAGTCATTTGAGTGGCCCAGGACTTGAACAGGTGAGATGGAACGAGAAGTCAGCGTGTGCCCTGCAGCTGCCACTCTGTGGGATGCCCGTCCCACCCCGGGTGTGCGTGAACAACGCGTGCGCACTGCACGGGTGCCTGGGCTGGATCCCGACCCCTAAGTGGGTTTTGGAAAAGGAGTTTGAAAGCTGAAGCTTTAGGGGTCCTGAGAATAGAAATGTTCGCTCCGCTTTCAGGATGCCTGGCGGCGAGGCACAGAGACGGGGAATTCGGGGAAGAAAGCCTGTGGGAGCATCTTTGCTCAAAGCTCTCTTCATGGCTGGGCAAAGAGACCAAGAGGCGTGCAGAGGCTGCCCGGGCCTCCCCTCGGGAGGAGAGGAGTTCTGTGAGAGGCAGGCAGGGCGGTGACAGTGGACATGGCGGAGAAAGGCCTCCCACAACTCTTTCTTGGAAACCAATAAGAAAACGGGCGAAGCAAAGTGGGGGCAGGACCCACTAGGACAGAATTCTGGAAATGGACCAAATCCTTCCAAGTATAGGCGCCCTTGTTTGGGAAAAACGGCTGGACCTTGCGAAGAACAGTGAGCGTTGCTGTGTGTTCTCTTGGCGACCCCCACCCCACTCTGCGGCAGCCTTGGAGACCCCCACCCCAGCTCTGCGGTAGCCTTGGAGAACCCCACCCCCACCCCACTCTGCAGCAGCCTTGGAGACCCCCCCACCACGGGTGTAGAGCGGCATGTGGCTCCCACCCTTCGCTGATTGGGAGAATACTGCTAAGGTGGCGACGTCTCCAGACTCACACAGGCTCCGTGACATCCCACCAGAGTCCTGACCATTGCCTGCACACATCGCTTTGTGGCTCCTGAACTTTACACGTGAATAAAAGACCAGAAGAGCCAACCCTTCTTGATCTTGTTCTTCCTGACGTGAAAACCTACTGGAAAGCAGTCGTCACCAAGACTGTGGTATTGGGGGGGAGAGAGAGAGAGAGGTCACTGGGATAAGCTGGAGTATTTAGAAATGGGACTGACCTGTATGAATTTGAGAACAGTGCCACGGAAGTTAAGCAAGCAAAGACGTCTCTCCAGGAGCGACGATGATAGGACTGGGCGGAGGGGGGAGGGGTCCTGTCGGAGCTGAGTGCAGCCAGAGAGCGCAGCGTCCCGCGGAGCACAGAGCTGAGAGGAGCTGTGGAGCGGGGTCGGAGGAGGCCCCAGCCTGATCTGCACCGCGGCACCGGGAAGTCCTCAAGGCTGGAGGAGCTGGCGCGGGGAGAAAGAGCAACTGCGCGTCCAGCTTCCCCAGCTCCTGCAGAGACGTCTGACAGCAGCACCAGGAGGGACTCGTCACACACGAGGGAACCTGCGTCGCGACGCTGGCGGATCCTCGGCAGAGGCCGTGGGTGCCGGCACAGGGGGTCAAGCCGCAGCCGTGACACCGCACCCCACGTGGGTAGAGAAGCAAAGTGGGACTCAGAAAATAGACCAATTGAATCTTGTCAAACCAAAAAAGATTCTGCATGACGCGTGAATGATCACCAAAATGGGCAATCTACAGAATAGGAGACAATATTTGCCAGCTGACAAAGGGTTAATAGGTGCAGTTGTCATGGAAAACTGTGAACTTTCCTCAAAAAATGAAACAGCCTCCCTGTGAGCCAGCGAGCCCGCTAACGGGTGTGCATCAACGGAAACGGAGCCGGTCTGCCCTCCCGGGTCTGCCACAGCAATACTCATGACAGCCACGCGTGGAATGGCCCACGTGCCCATCAGCCACGCGTGGAACAGCCCACGTGCCCATCAGCCACGCGTGGAACAGCCCACGTGCCCATCAGCCACGCGTGGAACGGCCCACGTGCCCATCAGCCACGCGTGGAACGGCCCACGTGCCCATCGGCCCCTGCATGGAGGTGGCGTCTGTAAGATGGTGCGGCAGTGCTCAGCCGTGAAAAGGAGAAATCCTGTCACCTGTGACGTGTATGGAGCTAGGGGTGACTATGTTCAGTAAAAGAAGCCGGGCACGGAGAGAAAAATACCACGTGGTCTCCCTCACGCGTGGGAGCCAGCAGAGCTGACCTCGTAGAAGCAGCAAGGAGAGTGGCGGTCCCTGGAGGCCGGGGACAGCAGGGAAGGGAGGGCGGGGACACTTGCCCGATGGGTGCTGCGCCACAGGAGCCCGACAGTCTGTGTTCTGTCGCACAGCGACGTGGCTGTCTCCCGTGGCCGTGTCACCTGTGTCACACGACGTGGATCATCAGTGTGGTGCACGTCACGCGAACCCGGAAGGTATGTACAACTCTTACATGTCAGTAAGCATTGTTAACAATGAAAAATGCGGCCGGCGCTGCGGCTCACTAGGCTAATCCTCCACCTGCGGCGCCGGCACACCGGGTTCTAGTCTTGGTCGGGGAGCCGGTTCTGTCCCAGTTGCCCCTCTTCCAGGCCAGCTCTCTGCTGTGGCCCGGGAGTGCAGTGGAGGATGGCTCAGGTGCTTGGGCCCTGCACCCCATGGGAGACCAGGAGGAAGCACCTGGCTCCTGGCTTCAGATCGGCGCAGTGCGCCGGCTGTAGCAGCCATTTGGGGGGTGAACCAATGGAAGGAAGACCTTTCTCTCTCTCTCTCTCTCTCTCTCTCTCTCTCTCTCTATCACTGTCTAACTCTGCCTGTCAAAAAAAAATGCATGATTTGTGGGAAAACTGTCCTTTAAAAAGAAGGAAGATGGGGCCGGCGTGGTGGTGTAGTGGGTGAAGCCGCCACCTGCGGCACTGACGTCCCACATGGGCACTGGTTCGAATCCCAGCTGCTCCACTTCTGATCCAGCACCCTGCTAATGGCCTGGGAAAGCGATGGAGGATGCCCCAAGTGCTCTGGCCCCTGCACCCACATGGGGGACCTGGAAGAAGCTCCTGGCTCCTGGCTTCAGGCTGACCCAGCCCCAGCCGATGCGGTCACTGGGGAGTGAACCAGTGGGTGGAAGACCTCTGCCTCTCTCTCTCTCTCTCTCTCTCTCTGCCTCTCTCTGTGTAACTCTGACTTTCAAATAAATAAATAAATGAATAAATAACCTGAAAAAGAAGGAAGATCAAGGTTTCCCCAAATAAAGACAGCCTGGGGGAGTTGATTACCACCAGGCCTGCCTCTCGAGGAGTGGTAAGAGGGGCGCTCCGGGCTGAGCCCCCAGGAGCTCGGCCAGCCTGGGGGTGGGCAAAGAGGGAACACAGGGCCTGAGCCCTGGGTGGTGTGGAAATCACTCTGAACCCTGGATAAATGGAAAAGACAGAATGAGAAAGACTACGACCACGGGGATGTGTCACCGCACACGAGACAGCGAAGGACGTGGACTGGGACCTCAAGGGAGTGCCAGTGTGGGGAGGACAGGGGCCCGCTTCCCCGTGTGCGATGCCCTCCGTCGTCCTGGACGCTGCAAGCAGCCGGCTTCGCCCCGCACGCTGTCACGGTCACCAGAGAGAGCAGCTCACGGCTCACTCACAAATCAGGGACCAGCAAGGGTCGGTGCATGGCCCCCGGACGGTGACGTCACACAGGAAGAGGAGGCGAGGGCTGGAGTCAGGCCGGAGCAGTACCAGGACTACAGGAGCAAATCCTCACCGCCAGCGACGACTTTGGATTCAGCTCATCAAACAAGATACAGGCAAGACGGAAACAAATTAAAACAACAAAGCCCAGACAGGACGATGCTACTGCTCAGCGGCTGCAGTCTACGAGGCTGCCCGTGGATTTCAGGCCCGAGGCTGCCCGTGGATTTCAGGCCACACCTACGCTTCCCAGGAAGGGACAGGAAGTGTGTTTCAAGCAATCACACCCCAAAGCGAGCAGGCATGGTCGTTCTCAAGTCAGGTGCGATCAACTGTCAGGGAGAAACTGTCACAAGGGATGAAGGAGGCCATAGCCAGAGGCCAAGGGGGTGTGGGAGTGGGTACAGGTGTGTGTGGGCATAGATCTAAGGCTTATGTGTTCGGTGCCGGCACACCGGGTTCTAGTCCCGGTCGGGGCGCCGGATTCTGTCCCGGTTGCCCCTCTTCCAGGCCAGCTCTCTGCTGTGGCCCGGGAGTGCAGGGGAGGATGGCCCAAGTCCTTGGGCCCTGCACCTGCATGGGAGACCAGGAGAAGCACCTGGCTCCTGGCTTCGGATCGGCACAGTGCGCCGGCCGTAGCGGCCACTTGGGGGGTGAACCAACAGAAAAAGGAAGACCTTTCTCTCTCTGTCTCTCTCTCTCTCACTGTCCACTCTGCCTGTCAAAAAAACAAACAAACAAACAAAAACAACAACAACAAAAAAACTGTGCGTGGATTTGAAAAAGCTTTTGTACCAGATTCAGTCTATCTGTTCAGTCCGTCCTCTCCGAGAACTTTTTAAACCGTCTGCCTCTAGAGCATTCGCTGGCCATCCGCAAGGGGACTGGACAGCGCGCAGCAGTAGTGGGAGACTGCGCGTCCCCTTTCCAGAGCAGACGGGACCCCTAAGGAAACGGCGGGCCTGAGGCTGGCCGTACCTGCGAGGCGCATGCGGAACACCCGGCCCGCGGCAGGAGGACGCACTCTTCCCCAGCACACGCGGGCCAGCCTCCAGGACGGACCAGCGCCAGGTCACGGGAAGAGTCTCAGCTGGCTGAACAGTGAAACACTTCCAAGCTGCTGTTCCAGCCACCCTGCACAGAAAGTGGAAATCAGTAATAAAAGGAAAATGGAAAAATCAGAGATACACAGAAGTAAACAATACACCCTGGAGCCCTCCTTGGGTCAAAGAAGAAGACTAAAAGGGAAGCTGGAAAATATCCTGTAGCAAAGGAAAATAAAAACACAGCCTTGCAAAGCTCACGGGATGCAGCAAAGCGGTACCCAGAGGGAACTTCATCCGCATAGATGCCGTCATCACAAAGGCATAAAATCTTAGATTCCACCCTAGGAAACTAGGAGGAAGAGGAGAGACCAGGTCCAAAGTTAGCAGGAGAGGAGGACAACGTCTAGAGCAGAAATCCATGGATTAGAGAATCGAGGGCACCATGAGTTGGGCTTTTTGAAGGATAAACAACACCTACAGACCTTTAGCTAGACAAAGAATAAAAGGGAAAAGACAGGGAAGGCGTTACAACGGATGTCCCAGGAGTGGAAAGAACTCGAGGATTATTGCGAGCAATTAATGCCAGCAAGCGAGGAAGGACTGGACGAATTCCTAGAAGTACGCATCCTGCCAAGACTGACTCACGAGGAAACAGAGAGTCTGCACAGACCTGCAGCCAGCGCGAGACGGACGCGGGAATCAGGAGCCTCCCGCCAAAGAAGACCCGGGACCGGGTAGGCTCACCGAGGAAGTCTACCAGGCAAGGGAGCGGAACCCCAGAACTTCCCAAGCTCTTCCAAGAAACAGGACAGGGAATGCTTCCAGACGCTTTTTATGAGGCCAGCAGCACCCTGACACCAGAGAAAAGAAAACCGCGCTAACGTCGCTACAAGCTAAAGTGAGCGCACCTAAACCCTCAGCAAGATGGTAGCAACCCAAACCCAGCAGCACATTAGGATCATACGCGGGATCCAGGGAGGCTGAGCCTGGTTCGCAAGGAAGCTCCACGTTCGCAAAATCAGTGAACGTGATGACAGCACAAAGGCTCAGCAGGTGCGTACCTGAAAGAAATTCAACACCTTTTTGTGAGTGAAAAACAGAACCTCTCCACTAATTAGGTGCAGAAGGAGCTGACCCCAGTAAAGATTGTGTATGGGAACCCCAGGCTCCTGGGGGTCGGCAGCCAGGTGAGGACGCCCCCCATTCACGGTGCAGCTCCAAGTCCTCGCTGGAGCAGTTAGCCTAGCAGAGGAAGGGGTCCACATAAGAGAAGAATCAGTATAGTCATGGTTTGTTCCAAGATGACAAGATCCAGGGAGGACCCTGGGGACGCCGCAGACAGTGCCAGCACCGAGCCACCGGTTCAGTCAAGTTGGAGGACGCGGCGCCGGCGTACGGACATCAGCCGGGCTTCCGCATCCCACCAGTTGCTCTCCAAAGAGGAGGCTAAGGAAACCACCCCATTTGTAAAAGCTTCAAAAAGAGTAAAACAGTTAGAAATAAACTTAACTGAGCAGATGAAAGACTTGTACATTGAATACAATAAAATTGAGGAAAGCAGGCATAAATAAATGGAAAAACCCCACATTCATGGGTTGGAAGAATAAATATTGTTAAAATGTCCATACTACCCAAAGTGATCTACAGATCCAGTGTAATCCCTATCAATATCCCAATGGCATCTTTTTTTCAGAAACAGGAAAAGCAACTCTAAAATGTGCACAGGACCACAAAACACCTCAAATATCCAAAACAATTTTGAGCAAGAACAAAGCTAGCTGCATCACATTTCCTAATCGCAAAATATATTACAAAGCTACAGTAATCAAAACAGTATGATACTGATACGAACACAGCAGGAAAGTCAAAAGCTTGTGCTCAACAAAGGAGCGCATCAGCAAAGCAAAAAGGCAACATACAAGATAATTCCGAGCCACCTGACAAAGGGTCAGCACCCACAGTGCGTGAAAAGCTGCAACTCAACAGCAAAACAACAGACAACCAGACTTTGAAATGAGCGAATGACCTTAATAGGCATTTCTCCAAAGAAGACGTCAACACAGGCAGCAGGTGTATGGCAGTGTGCTCAACTTCAGGAGTTCTCAGGAAATGCAGACCAGAGCCACAGCCAGGCACCCCCACACCCACCCACCAGGGCAGTGTAATCAGAGTCATAACACACTACCCTTGCGGATGTGTGCAGAGATCAACACTCGCGAGTTGCTAGCGGGAGTGCAAAATGGTGCAGCCCCTCTGGAAGACAGTCTGGCCACTCCTCAGATTCACACGCGGTGTTGCCATGTAGCCTGGCCATTTCCACCCGCGCTGGAGAGCACGTGAAAGCTTGTACATGCTCACAGCGGCGTCACTCAGAATGGCCCCAAAGCAGAAGACGGGAGGACACAGATGGTCTGGTACCCCCGTCGTGCAACGTGGCCCAGCCCTGAGCACGTCACCGTGTGAAGGTGAAGGAAGCCAGGCACAAACAGCATGCACGCCGTGAGCCAGCGACTGCAGCGTCACTGTGCCATGGCCGACAAAGCAGCAGCAGGTGTGTGTGGGAGGGGCGTGGCAGGAGGCACGGGCGCGGCCGCATCGGGGCACACAGTGTCTTTGCGGAATCATGAAAATTCTCAGGAATTCATGCCGGCGATGGTCGCGCAACCTCGTGAACGCCGAACACCACTGAACTCTGTTTAAAAGGAAGCCGTGTGAACTGAACGAGGAGTTCCGGAAGGCATGGGACGGGGGTACAGCCCTCAAGAGGGAGGGCGGCAGTAGGAGGGGCAGGAACAGTGGCCGACGCCCAGGGTCCCGTGTGCAGAGGCTTGGCTGTGGAGGCCCCTGCCCAGTGCCCCGCCCAGGGGGTACAGCTGTCCATGCCACACGCCTGCCATGTGCCAGCCCCAGCTGTATGCGTCCGGGTGCAAGCCTCCCGTCGTGCAGGTGACGAAGGTGACGCTCGAGATAAGAAGCTTCCCCAGGGGCCTGAGCCGTGCTGCAGCCTCCGCTTGTACATGGACACGCGCATGCGGGCGCCGCTTCGGGTCACGGCTGCTTGCTCTGATCCCCGGCTTGCTTCCGGGGATGCCCCTGGGAAGGCAGCAGGACGTGGCCCACGTACTAGGGCCCTGCACCCACATTGGAGATCCAGAGTAAGTTCTGGACTCCTGGCTGCAGCCTGGTCCCGCCCCGGCTGTTGTGGCCATCTGGGCAATGAGCCAGCAGATGAGAGGCGCGCGCTCTCTCCCTCTCTCTCTCTCTCTCTCCCTCTCTCTCTCCCTCCCTCCCTCTCTCTCTCTCTCTCTCCCTCTCTCTCTCTCTCCCTCTCTCTCTCTCTCTCTCCCTCTCTCTCTCCCTCCCTCCCTCTCTCTCTCTCTCTCTCCCTCTCTCTCTCTTTCTCTCCCTTTCTCTCCCTGCCTCTCCCTTCTCTCTGTTGCCCTGCCTTTCAGATAAATAAATGATAAATCTTGGGGGAGGGGGCAAACCTCCGTGCCCAATGTCAGTCCCACAGTCGCAGAGAAGGGGGACAGGTGTCTGCTGAGGGAGGCGCCCCAGGCAGTGTCAGGAGACATCCAATTCGGGCGAAGGTGCTGGGGTCCCGAAGCCGCAGATCTGCTCTCCATGAGACGTTGTGGGAAGAGCTGCAGAGCCGGCGTCGCCAGCGGCTGGGCTGTGTCGTATCGGGCCAGGGCGCGGGGCTGTGGGCGGCTGCGGGCAGCTGTGCTGACCAAGGAACATTTCCCTGTGCCCTGGACCCCTCTCCCTGCCCTTGGGGACCTCCCCAGTCCTGGAGAGGCCCCGCCCAGCACTGAGGAGAGCCTCTTGCAGGCCAGACCCCCTCTGCTCTGGCCCCCTCTCAGGGAGAGGTCCCAGAGGCGGGTTCAGTCACCAGCCCCCCCCCCCATCCTTAAGGCCAACAGGGTCCCAAAATCCAGACCCCAGAAAGGCCAGGTCGCACTCAGCAGGTCGTGGCCTCAAATATGTCCGTGTCCAGAGACCCAGGAGGGAAGCCGGGTGCAGGGGTGGGGCGTGGCTGTGCACGGGCTGTGGGCAGAAGGGGCGGGAGGAAGTCCCTTGGCTAGTGGCCGAGCTGCGTGGAGAGGCCGGAGAGCTGAGGCCTGGCCCCGCAGGGCTGCATGTACAGCAGGGGCTCCTGCGTGGCTGCTGGGGAACGCTGGGGGAGGGACCCGCCAGGTCGGGGAGGCCTGGCCCCGGCCCCTTCTCCGGCTGCCCCAGCGTGCGCGGCGCCGTCCGCAGCGCCTGCTTCCTGGAGTGTTTTTTCCTCGGCAGAGCCGCTGCCTGCGCATCTTCCCCAGGGACTGGCGCACCCCTCTGCCCAGGGCTCCCAGATTTCATTACCTCTAATGAGCCCGTCGGAGGCCGGGCGAGGTAATTAGGAGTGCGAGGCCTTCTCGTAACTGCTCCCCGAGCCGGGCAGGCACGCGGCCCGAGCGCACACCGCCCACCGCCCTGCTGCCTGGTAATGAGAGGGCGAGATCCAGGAATTAATGAGCATGGGAAAACCCATCACAGGTTGCCGGGGTGCGCTGGGCCCTGGGAGGCCTTCTGCAGGTTTGGGGCCATGCACTCCGGGCGAGGCGGGGGCCGTCTGGGCCCCGGATCACGCCCTGCACCCGTCGACCTGCTGTGTGACCTGGGGCTGGTACCCACCCTCTCTGAGCTCCAGGGTCCTCCATTTCTCGTAGGAAGACAGTGAGCGGTGTGAGCCTCCTGCTGAGGAGAGGTCGTGAGCTCCCAGTCAAGAGTCAGGGTGCTGCCCCCCGGGAGCTCACCCTAGCCCCCCCCCCCAGAAGCAGCCGCACGGCAAAGGCCCAAGGCCGTGTCCCTGGTACAGCAGGGGCAGGGGGGCAGGAGGTACAAGACCGAGGCGCCACCCACCCACCGGTGACCCCGTCAGTCACCCTGGGCCCCGCCTCCCCATGCTGTTCTTTCGCTGTGGGTGGGAGAAAGCCGGGGCTGGGGGCGGCGCAGGGGAGAGGATGGGGGCCAAGCACAGGGAGCGCTCTTGCAAGCTCAGGCCCCGGGGAGGCCAAAGGGACGCATTCATGTCCAGCAGGTCACAGCCCAACTCTTCCTGCCCTAAGGGAAGGGAAGGGGCTCCCAGGGGTGGGGGCAGCCAGTAGGCTGGGCCCAGAACCAAGCTGGTGCCCTGGATCTAGCTAAGTTTCCCACCTGCCAATCACTATCGCTTGACCACGGGGACCCAGCCCCACCATGCCCCCTCCTCCAGGAAGCCTTCCTCAACACCCCCACTGCTCGAGGACCTGCTGGCCCGCAGGCTTCCTCAGTGCAGCTGTCTGTGTCTCCCACTGCCCGGTGCCCCCCCACCCCATCAGTCCGGGAGCTCCTGGTGGCAGGAGTCAGGGCTGGGGGGCACGCACCCTGGGCATCCCACCTAGGCAGCTGCTGAGCAGAGCGGTGTAGGTGGAGAGAAACGGGCGAGTCTGGGTCCTGTACGCAGCCCGGCGCCACCCTGCCCGGCAGCTGCGGTCTGGGCCAGGCCCCTGATGGCTCCCCGGGTGGGGACTGCCGGCTGTGCCTCGGGAAGGAGGCGTCCCAGGGCCTCAGGCCCTCACCAGCCCAGGAAGGCTGCAGAGCGGTGCCAGCTTGGCTTCTGGGGCGGTTTGGTCTGACCTTAGCCAGAGAGGGAGGCTGCCGCGGGCCCCAGCAGCCAGAGAGGGGGCCCCTTCTGCCACTGCCGGGGGGTGCCCCGGTGGCCGTGAGTGAAGTTGGGCTCTGTGGACCGGGGAGGGGGGAGAGCGGCTTCCACTCACATCCCTGGAGCTGGGCGAGGGCTCAGCCTGTGTGCCAGGCGCCTCCAGTGCTGTGGGTAGGCGGGCGGCAGAGGGGACCTGTCCGTCCACAGCGACTCCTCCATGGGGCACGCGGGCCTCGCTGAAGATGAGCTTGTCTCCGAGCTGCCTGTCCCTCGGGAGCTGATGGCCCTGCCCCGGCGAGGCTCCGGCACCCGACTCAGGAGAGAGTGGAGTGTGGGCAGTGCCGTGTGACAGCCTGGGACAGCCCAAGGGAGCAGCAACGCGACCCAGCACCCGCCTCTGGGGAGCCCCGGCCATGTCCTCGCTCCTCGCCATGACTCATGAAGTGGTGCCCTATGGTTCCCATTGCACAGAAGGCACCACTGAGGCTCCGGGAGGCTGAGGGTCCTGAGACGTCCGGGCTGTGGAGCTGGGTGCAGCCCCCTCTCGCCCTGCCCCTCTTCTGCCTTCTGGGTTGAGAAGCGGAGTCTGACCTGCAACACAGAGCTTTGTCTACACTGTAGGCTGGGGAGAGGCTTGGCTTCCAGGAGCTGGTGAAGGTGCCGGCAGAGCTGTGCCAGGGTGGGCGGCGGTGGGGGGGCAGCAGGCCCGTGGTTTGCCCCCACCTGGAGCTGGGCGGTTTGGCCCGGCAGGCTCCTCGCAGGGGCAGACGGCCTGGCGGGCCGGCCTTGCCTGGTGTGCTGCTCGTGGGTGGCTGGCAGTGGCACCCGGGATCCCGCAGCGCCCAAGAAGCACCCATTGCAGGGAGTCTCTTAGGAAAAAGCCGACGGGACACCCCTGGACACCCCGGGCTGCCCGCGTGCTGCTTTGCACTCCTGGGCCCCGTCGCTGGAGAAGCCTCCCCAGATCGAGGTTGGAGACACCCGCCTCTGCGGGAAGCCGGCTGGGAGGAGGAGGAGACTCGGAACCTTCTCTGCTGGGATCCGGGCGCCTCTTGCCAGGTGTACACTCTGCAACGAGAAGCCAATGTTGGGGAAACATGTCAGACGTTCCCAGCTCTGAAGCCAGCCAGTGGCTCAGAGAGGAGCGAGGGCGGGGAGGGGCGGCCTGCACGGCACCCCGTGGGCCACACCTGGGCTCCTGGGACCTGTCCAGAGCCGGGCAGGGGTTCGAGGACTGGAGTATTTAGCCTGGAGACGGGAAGGCTGGGAGCGTGGGCATGGGAACTGCTCTCCCTGATCTGCAAAACCCTGGGGTCCAGAGCCAGAGAAGTTTCTGGAACCAGAAGTCCCTTGCTTTGTGCTCGGCACTGTAGTGCCCGTGAGGATCACCCTGCCCCTCTCCTAAGCAGACACGAGCCCTTGGGTTCCCTCACTCCTCCTTCCTCCCCGCCGTCTCTCCGAACCAGGCTGGGAAGCAAAGCGGGGTCCCCCGTGCTCCTGTGGCTCCAGAACAGCGGGGTGCAGGGGGCCGGCCCCTTCCGGCTCCTCACTCTTCTGCCTCCTCGTGCATACCCAGATGTGCACGAGGCCCACTTGGTCCGCGGACCTGGGCCCAGCTTTCACAAAAGGCTCCCCCGAGGGAGGAGCTCCTGGAGAGGGGAGGCTCAGGGCCGGTCTGCACCCCCCCCCCAGGAGTTCCTCACACTCAGAGCAGCTGGGCCTCTCTGGAGAGGCCGAGGGAGGAGGCTGAGATGGGACCCCCGGAGCTCAGATCTGTGCAGCGTCCAGGCCGGAGGTGAGGCGGGGCAGCCTGGCAGCCCTGGCCCAGCCTCACAGCTCTGCCACCTTCTAACAGGGCAGGCTCTGGGTCAGACCTCCAGAGCTCCAGGGCTCCCGGCCATCACAGACTCCCACTCCCCCCCCCCGGGGGGCTTGTGAGGGTGGAGACGGCCTCTTGGCACAGTGAACCCCCTCCAGAGGGTGTGAGAAGCGGGGTCCAGCCCGTGGCTCTGGCACTCTGTCTCCCGCATTGGCTGTGGGCACCCCGGGCTCACCGATGCCGGCAGCAGGAAGCCCAGGCGCCTGTTCACCGGGCACGGCCAGGTGCTCATCCTCACCCTCCTGCCCAGCCTGCGGGGCCGAGGGCTCCGGTGCTCTGGTCGAGGAGGGGCCGAAGCAGGCCTGTGCTGCCAGGCACCAAAGAGCTTGGATGAGAGGGACTGAGATGGAGTCGGGCGGTCCTTAACCCACGCTCCCCACGCTGCAGGCTTGGTGGGGGCGGGGGTGCTGCCTGGAAGCTTCCAGACCTGGGCAGACACAGGCCTGGGCAGCGGCCACTCCCTCACCTGCCATGGGCTGACCAGGCCTCTCGGGGCTTGTACTTCTCTGCAGAGGACTCTGTGGGCAGGAGAAGGAAGTGGGAGACGAGGCACGTGGGTCCTGCAAAGTCACACGAGCCCGCGGCCCCTAGGACAGGAGCTTTGTCCGCACGCCCAGCTCCCCTGGCACCGAGCGCGCATGTCCGGGGCAGGGCTCACCTTCCCCCAGGCCGGGCCTGGCAGTGCGGGTGGACTGGAAATCCCATCAGCCCTCGCACTCAGCCCAGCTGGACTCCTGCACATACACAGTAACCCCCGGGTCGCCAGCTGCCCTCCCCGGCCCGAGCCCGGGACTCGTGGCCAGGCTCCCTGCAGGCACCTGCAGAGGCGGTGAGGGAGGCTCCAGCGTGGGCGTGAACAGGTAGAAGACAGAGAGCTGAGGCCTGAGCTTTCCTGCCTGCAGCTGCCAGGGAGGGCGCCTGCCCCAGGCACAGAGAGGCCTCTGTGCCACGTGAACCTGGCCCGGTGCTCGCAGCGTCCGAAGCCAGCGGGGCTGGTCAGCATCCGCACTCTGCTAGGAGCAGTGGCCCCAGGAGCCCCCTTGCTCTGCCCCCGGGGATGGGGCTGTCATCTGGCGCTGTCCCCAGCTGTTGTTCTCTGATGCTGGGGACGAGCGCGGGCCCCTCACCCGCTCCTGGACTTCGCCTGTCTGTGTAAGCCCCCAGACGGGGCCGTTCGGGCAGCCGGGCTGAGAGGCGGCGCGGGGAGAGGGAGGCATCACGCTTCCCGTTCACCGAATCAGGACACCGGCGCGTTTGCGGCAGCCGAGAGCCGTGGTTGCGGCCCCAGAGGACGCGCCGGGCAGGTTGCGTCCCAGACCCCCAGGTCTGACTGGCCGCGTCCTTGTGCACTCTGGAGTCTCTGATCTCTACAGATGGCTCTCGTGCTGCCTGGGTGAGGCACCAGGGAGGCTGGGTGGGCACAGCCCCCAGAGCTGCAGGGACCGCCGTTTCTCTGCTGGGCTCCTGGGGGAAGGCATTACCAAGGGACGTGCTTGCCAAGTGTGCAAAGTTCCAGTTGCATCTCCTGTCCCCTGAACACCCAGGACAAGACCGCCTCCTCCAAGACATTGTCCCCAAACCCTCCTGTCCTCCCCAACTCCCTTCCCTAAACTCCTACGGCTTCCTGGTGTCTCCTCCTGGGTGAGCCGACATCTGGAAAGGAATTGGGCCTTGTTCCACTTGGTCTGTGCACCCTGTCAGGAGCAAGAGTCTTTGAACAGGTGTCCCAAGACCACAAGAACCCATGCCGAAGCTTCCAGGTAGGCGTCCCGTGGACCCCAGGAGATTCCCAAGAGAAGCCATGGTAACTGGTGGCCCGAGAGCACCTGAGCCAGGGACCGGTACTCCTGAGACCCAGGGCAAGTCGTCCAAGAATCAAGCCTGTTTTCAGCTTTGGATGGGAGGGCCAGCCAGGCCTCCGGCAGGCAGGCAGGTGCAGAGTCCAGGGTCCCTTGGGCAGCCGTGGGAACAAGACCAAGTTGGAGGTCTCTCCATCAAATCAGAGGATTCGTGCATACGAGATTGCGACCAGGACACAGAACGGGCCCTGGACGGAGGTCCGGCCGTCGGGTGCCCCCGGCTCAGCGGAGGAGAGCCAGGGGCAGCTTTCCTAGCCTGGCGAGGCTCAGGGCCGGGTGGGACTCCCCTCTTCAGGGGGACCAGCCCGCCGAGGACGAGGGTGCGATCCGGCCCCGTGGGCACCGGTGCCGCTCCACCTGTGTGGCTGAGGTCAGGAACTTCACCTTCACCAGCCGAGGTGAGAGTGGCGCCTGGACACTGAGCAAGGTGCGGGGACGGTTGGCAGCAGATGAAGGAGTTTGCTCCCCTTGGTCCGAGCCCCTCCCTGTTGTGGTGACCCAACACCACTGGTGACACCGTGCAGGCGCCGCCCACCCATGGGCCACCCCGCTCTCACGGCCTGAGTCATATCCTACTTAGTAGCCTGGGATGGTTTTACTTTGCAGTTAAGTAATCTTTAATAAGGTCATTAAAAGGGGGAACAAAGCAGATGAGGCAACCTCATGGCAGTGTGGGGCTGGCCAGGGGTGATAATGTCCCTTCCGGCTGGGGCTTCCAAGGGCTCTCTGATTGCCACCATCCCAGGTTTTGTTCTCCGCTTGCTGAAGCCCAAGCTTGTCTTCCGGCCGCAGAGGCAGCCAGCGTCTCCGTCTGCGGAGTGTGGGGGAGGGGGAAGGTTCTGGGGCCATGGCTGTGCTTAAGGCCCTGGAGGCTGGAGTACGGGTGGACCCACAGGGGGACCCTGCGGTCTGGGGAGGGTCCCGGGCCGTGTCGGAGCAGTGGGTCTTTATTCCCCCCTCTGTTGCTGCATCCTCGGGTTGGGGGGGGCGGGGGCTTCAGGACGTACACAATGTCAGCTCCACTTCCAGAAGCTGGAGCCCGGGGAGCCAAGGTGCGGGGCGAGAGGGTGGCTCTGCACGGCCACGCTCAGCAGGCGCCACGTGGTAAGGGCTTCGGCAGCCCCCCACTTCCGTCCCAGACTCCCCCACTGTAGACAGACGCCTTCCGGGCCAGACTGTGGCTGGACGTCTTCCCATAATGCACTGCTCGTGGAGAAACTCAAGACAGAGTTCCACGTCGGGAGCTGAACTCTCCCTTCCTTTCCAACTCACACCCGGATCCAACCCCTTCCCCTGGGCTCAGGGCCCAGTGCCAGCCCCGGCACCCAGGCTGCTCTTGTCCCCCCCCTCACGACTCACAGCAGCTTGTCTACCTTACGCTTACTGAGTTTCAGAACTTTCCATCTATCATCCATCCATGTCCCCATCCACCCCTCATCTCTCCACCCATTCTTTGTTCACTCTCTGCCTACCCACAATCCACCCATCCATCCACCATCGATAATCTACCACCCATCAACCTGTCTCTCCATGAATCTATTGTCCCATCCATCTATCCTTCCGTGTCTCCATCCACCCGTCCATCAATACCCATCCACCCACCCATCCATCAATCCTCCATCTATCCATCTCCTGTCCATCAATCCTCCATCCACCCACCTGTCCATCAATCCTCCACCCATCCACCCACCCGTCCATCAATCCTCCATCCATCCATCTCCCGTCCATCAATCCTCCATCCACCCACCTGTCTGTCAGTCCTCCATCCACCCACCCGTCCATCAATCCTCCATCCATCCACCCACCTGTCCATCAATCCTCCATCCATCCACCCACCTGTCCATCAATCCTCCATCCATCCACCCACCTGTCCATCAATCCTCCATCCATCCACCCACCCGTCCATCAATCCTCCACCCATCCACCCACCTGTCCATCAATCCTCCGTCCATCCATCTACCTGTCCATCAATCCTCCACCCATCCACCCATCCATCAATCCCTACCCACCTACCTGTCCATCAATCCTCCATCCATCCATCTACCCGTCCATCAATCCTCCACCCATCCACTCACCTGTCCATCAATACCCATCCACCCACCTGTCTATCAATCCTCCATCCATCCACCCACCTGTCCATCAATCCTCCATCCACCCACCCACCTGTCCATCAATCCTCCATCCACCCACCCACCTGTCCATCAATCCTCCATCCATCCACCCGTCCATCAATCCTCCATCCATCCACCTGTCCATCAATCCTCCACCCATCCACCCATCCATCAATCCTCCACCCATCCATCTACCTGTCCATCAATCCTCCATCCATCCATCTACCCGTCCATCAATCCTCCACCCATCCACCCATCCATCAGCCTCTCCATCCACCCACCCTTCCTTCTACCCATCCAGTCTTTGGCCCCCGCTCACGTCCCAGTTCTGGATTCCTGTAGTCCAAGTCCAGGGCTTTTCCGGATCCTCACGTCTGCCTTTCAAGTTCAGCTTCCTCCTCCACAAAGCAGCCCACGTCCGGAAGCCTCCTCCTTTGCCCTTGGTGAACGACCCCACGGAGAGCGTCCTCCAATGCTTTCACACCACAGTCGGCTTCCTTCCCCACCCAACACGCGCACACTCCCGAGCCTGCTGATTGCAGGGCCCAGGAAAGGGAGAGAGAGGGCGTCCTTCTCGGCTCTGCTTCCCCGGGGACGACTGAACAGGAAGCCCCTTGTCACTGGGGCCCTGTCTGTCGCCGACACAGAAGCCCTGGCGGTGAGTGCCGCATCCAGACGCCCGCTCGCCTGGCACCAGCTGTTGAGGACAAGTTCAAGTCTGGAACCCAGGGAGACTCCAGAGCGCCTTTCCCCCTTTTTCTTTGTGGTGCCCGAGTCTGAGGTTCTTTTCAATATGTCAGGTTTTTCAGAAAAATGATTAAAATGCAGCAGATTATTAAACAGAGCCGCTTCAGTTGTGATTTAGCAAACTGTAGCATTTTTGTCATTTTTATAAAGCCCTTTTTTAATGAAAGCCATCTGCGAGGAGCCCAGCGCTCGAGGCTGGAGCCGTGTTTTCTCGGTCTTTGTTATCCCTGAAGATGGTGTTTCCAGATTCTGCAGAAATAATGAATTTCACCGAGAAGTCGGCCTCGGCGCTGGTGCCACACGGCTCTCAGCTTTCCAGCGACAGCGCAGGACGCGAGCCCCGCCGTGAGCGCCCTCGTGCCAGCTCCCAGCCGCAGTCGCCTGCCCTCCCCGCCTCTCGGTAAACCTAGCGCCTGTGGCGCTGCTGGGCCGGTGTGTTTATTTTACAGAGTCTGAAAGCGCTGCTCCGGTGCGCGTAAACATACCTCCTCAGTGACAGCATGTTTGCCTCCTGATTCCACAGGTCGCTGCTTGTGGCTGTTTCCCACGCACCGTCTCCTCCGCCCACCAGGCACAGACAGGAGGCGTCCGGGTTGGACCGGAGCCGCACGGTGTATCATGTGTTGGGGCACTGGGTCTGCCCACCAGGTGTCCAGGCCTGCCCTGGACACCCCTCCAAGACACCAGGTTAATGTGGACGAGACGTCCATAAAACCATCTCGAGGTCTGGGACCTGCCTTGGTGGCCACGGCATGTGACACGCACAGGCAGCGGGAGCCCAGGGGGCCGTGGGAAGCTCCACCTGCCAGGTCGTGAGTGGCACCCACCCAGCAGGAGCAGGCCTGGCGGGGGAGCCCGGGGCCGAGGGAAGCCTGCCCGTCTGAGTGGGTGCCTCTGGCTGCCCGAGTCAGGGGGGTCACGAGGCCCAGGGGTTCCTCCCCAGCTCCTCCTAGAGGGCAGTGTGTTGACTCTGGGATCTCTGGAGATGGACAGGGGGTTTGGTGCAGAGGCTGGAGCCCCCAGCCCCGCACGGGCACCACAGCAATGTCACAACAGGAGCCAGAGCCCACGGGACAGTCTCAGCTGCTCAGGGCTGGACTCCGGCTGGACTTCCAGAGGAGCTCCGAGGGCGGCACTGGCGGGGACAGGAGAGCTGGGGTGCAGCCCAGCTGCCGCTGGCCCCAGGGCAGGTGTGACCCCTGCATTCCAGACTGTTCCCCATTACGTCTACTTGGCCAAATGCTGGACATAGGGGGCCAACGTCCTGGTGCTGGGCCTGAGGGGCTCCATGGGATGTGAGACCCACAGCTAAGACCAGGAGAGTCCTGGGCAAACCCGGGTGGCAGGCAGTGCCAATGCCACCTCCTGCCGCCAAGACCCTCCAGGGAGCGGAGCTCGGGCTGCACGTCTTTCTCCTCCGCCAGTCTGCAGAGCGTGGATGCCAAGACCCTTCCTGTGTCACAGCATTAATGTCCCCTGGCTACTTCTGTGCATCACGGAGGGTTCTGCTCACGAGAGTCAGGCTGGCCAGCATATCACTGCCCGTGGCCACGCTTGGTCCTCAACACCAGGGCAGGGGAGGGCCCAGGGACTGGACTCCAGGCTGGCCCTATCGGGGGGCCAGCCGTGTCATCTGGCATGCGTAGAGACAGAGAAAGACTTGGAGAACAAAAGACCCACTCCGGACCAGTTGGTGATGCTTGACCTCTGACCCCCAGCCCAAGCCCCGGACTTGGTCCCCCCCGTGCTGAGCCCCGGCCGGCCCAAGCAGACCTCCCCACAATCCTCTCCCGGGAAGCTGGGCCGGCGTGGAGTTCAGCTGAGGTCACTGAGGCTTGTGCCCGTCCAGCCTCGCGCCCGTTGTTGCAAACGCCCCCACCCCGGGTGCTCATGCCACCCCCCGCCCCAAGCCATCTTCTGAGCGCCTGCTGGACAACAAAGCTCCAATTCAGCCTCCCCGCGGGGGAAGGGGTCTCATTAAGGCCCTGGCAGCTGGTGAGGGGGCCGAGGTAGTGTTTCTAATGGGAAAACAAGAGTTTGCTGTATTCATTGGACGAAGGGCTTTCTCCGGGGAGTGAGGCGCTTGCTACCGGCCTTCGACTTCTCGTCCTCGGAGCAGGCACAGAGTGTGGCCGTGGGATTGGGTCATTTCTCTTCCTGGTCCTTAGCGGAGCCCTGGACAGTGGGCTGTGAGTGGCCTCTCACCTGCGCCTGCCACAGGCTCTGCCCATCTGCTGCCCGCCCTCTCCTCCCATGAATCCATCACGCGCACTCTGCCGGCTTTGTCACCCGAGACCACACACGGTCGCCACCTGTGCTGCCGCTGCTCGGAGGCCTCCGGACTCGCACCCTCCCGGCCCTGAGTCCTACCTTCAGCACACTTGTTCCTGGGGGCAGCCTCGGGCAGAGAAGCGCCGGGTCAGAGGGCACGGATGGAAGTGAGCGGCCACGTCGCTCTAGCCAGCCTCAGCGGCAAGAGACGAAGACTCCAGGGCCCCAGAAGTCCCCGACACACCCCTCCCCCAGGCTGGCGGCCCCCGGCCCCAGGGGTGACCCCTGCCCCGTTTCTCAGCAGGACTTTTTTTTTTTTTTTTTTTTTTTTTTTTTTTTTTTTTGACAGGCAGAGTGGACAGTGAGAGAGAGAGAGACAGAGAGAGAAAGGTCTTCCTTTGCCGTTGGTTCACCCTCCAATGGCCGCCGCTGCAGCCGGCGCACCGCTCAGCAGGACTTTTGAAGCCTGCTTTCGCGAGAGGTCACAGGGCAGCTGGGTGCCCTTTGCGTCCAGCTCAGCTTTAACCGGTCGTCTGCGTCCTCCAGCTCTGCGTACCCCCAAGGCTGGGAACAGCACAGACCTCCCAGACAGGCCTGCGCCGTCGCTGCCCTGTGTCCGCTCCTCCGGACGCCCCTCTCCCGAGAGCCACCTCACAGGCAGCGCTGATTTCCAGCTGCCCCTGCAGGCTGGGTGTGAGTGCTGGGTTGCACAGGAGCTGCTCGGGGAGGGCGGGGGTCCCCGTGTGAGGACTGCGTCAGGGCTACTTCCCGGGGACAGTCCACAGCGAGCAGTGCTGGCCACCCGGAGGCTGACCCCCGCGGCTTCCGCCACCTTGGTGCCCCCCGTCTCCAGGCACAAGCTCGCCTGCCATTGCGGTCGTGGGTTTGGGGCGGCCATGTCTGAAGGCAGAAGCCAAGAGAGACGAGAGGGAGGGAGGGGAGAAGGCTGAGCGCCCAGTGCTGCTCTGTGCAGACCCTCGGGGTGTCCCGCGGGTGGCCTCCGGCTCAGGTCTCTTCAGGCCAGTTGCTGGCCTCCGTGCTGTGCACCCCCGTGCAGGGCACTTAACATCTCTGAGCCTCTGTTTTGTCCTGTGAAGTGGAGATCCCGGCGCCCACTCCAAGGGTTTGGTGCTGGATGGGAGATGCTGAGGCCCAGCGCTGGCCTGGGTGTGGGGTTAGGACCTCGCCGCTCTGCCTGCATCTCACCCGGGAGGGAGAGGGAGAGACAGCGACCGCGCAGGGCCCTGGTGTCTTCAAGTCTTGCACAAGAGCAGGTGCCCCCCAGGGGCAGCCCCAGGTGTCCCCAGCACCGCCGCCCGGGGGTCTGGCTGGCCCGGTGAAAAGGGAACGCGCCAGAACTGCCGGAAGCTGCCGAGAGCTCGGCTCCGGCGCTGCTCACCCGCAGTGGGGCCCTGGCTCATGGTGTCGGGGAACCGCCATTCCCCAGTGAGGTGACGTGACCAGGAGGCCCCTGCGTGCCATCTTCTACTTGGCAAATCTGCAAACGTTAGCTCATTCCTTTGTAGCCAGCAAATGTCCTACACGGGCAAAGATGCCACAAAGTGCGAATAACTGGAGCAGCTGACACGGGGCAGCCTCGCGAGCCGGGTGGGAAAGCCACCCCAGCAAGACGGCACCTAGAAGCCGGGAAGGAAGACAACAACCGACGCCAAACCGCAAGGCTCCTGCGTGCACACACATACGCATGCACGCACCTACACGCACACACACGCCAGCACACGTGTGCACACGCACAGACACTGAAATTCGAGGGTAAATGGCAGACGGGAGGAGATTGATAGACAAAAGGGCAGTAGCCTTAATAAACAGGAGACTGCCCCCAAGCGACTAAGACAGCTCTGAGTAGAACAGACGGGCTCAGGGCAGGCAGTTCCCCGAGGAGGGATAAACAGCAGTGAGCTTCCACAGAGCTTCTCCGCCGCGGTGTTCGACACCATGAGAATCGGGGTTCTTGACGGTGACCTTGCCCACATGTCGGCGTGTGGCAGAGAGCCGCGAGCGCGGCCGTGGGCGTGGCCCTCCTCAGGTGAGCGGCAGGTGGGCCAGCACGGTGAGTCCCTCCCTTCTTGCTGAGGCAGGCGGCATGGCTGCAGAGCCCTGAGCGGGCGCCCTGGTGGCAGCTGGCCTGTGACGGCTCAGGGTACTGGGTCTAGAGACCCCAGCAGACACGCCCACCTCGGAGCCTCAAGGCTGGGGCTGAAGGGCCCCCGGCTGCTCTGCTCTTCCCAGGGGGTGGCACGCCCTGCATTCCGGAGAAGTGACAACAGGGACCTGCCAGACAGGAAGGTCGGACCCAACGGCCAAGGTCCTTGTGTACGCATGTGATGTTTGGGGCCCACCTGCTTTTTTTTTTTTTTTTTTTTTTTTTTTTTTTTTTTGACAGGCAGAGTGGACAGTGAGCGAGACAGAGAGAAAGGTCTTCCTTTTGCCGTTGGTTCACCCTCCAATGGCCACTGTGGCCAGTGCACTGCGGCCGGCGCACCGCGCTGACCCGATGGCAGGAACCAGGTGCTTTTCCTGGTCTCCCATGGGGTGCAGGGCCCAAGCACTTGGGCCATCCTCCACTCCCTGGCCACAGCTGAGAGCTGGCCTGGAAGAGGGGCAACAGGGACAGAATCCGGCGCCCCGACCGGGACTAGAACCCGGTGTGCCGGTGCCGCAGGCAGAGGATTAGCCTAGTGAGCCGCGGCGCGGGCCGCACACCTGCTTTTAAAAGGTGCCCGCTGATTCTCTGGTGTTCCAACTCAGGGGCACTCTCTCTTTCATTTGCTAGATCTGGCAACCTGGGGACAAAGCCAGGCGGGCTCTCCAGGGAGACCGGAGCTGCTGGCCTTGGCGAGGCCACACTGCTCTTCTCTTGGGCGTGGTGGGCAGGGAAGAGCCAGAGCCCCACAGTTCATCCCGCCTCCCTGCATCTCAGGCTGGACGGCAGCCCAGCCACCTCTGCAGCCTGCGTCTGTGAGGCCAGCGGGCGCAAGGTGCACTGGGCCATCTAGGAGGGTAACGAGCGCTCCGCCTCGGGAGGTGTTCCACCCCTGGCACTCAGAGCGGGTGTTGGCCAGGACTGAGAGCGTGGGTGTGGGAGAGCGGGGCACACACCATGGGGCTCCCCGACCCCCGGGCCGAGGAAGAAACCACGGGAGCTCTCGTGGGAGAGACACCACGGAGTGGATGCCGAGACCTGTGTGAGGTGATTGGCTGGGGCAGTGTGCAGAGCAGGGAACCCCAGGATTTGGACACGGTCGCTTCTGGGGGGCGTCACTCTGATCACGGCGAGGCTGTGAAGGGCGCACGGGGTCAGCCTCGAACTCCACTTCCCAGGGTGTGGCCTGCTCTGGCCCTGCTGGTTGGACCAGGGGCTCCTCGCAGCCGCTGCTTGCCCACAACACCTGCTTTGCATTAAGCCGGGCAAGCCCATATCCAACCCACCCGGCACCCGAGGGCCGCCTGTGCGGAGGGAGGGGCTGAGCGTGAAGTCAGCGCAGGATCTGACCCCAGCCCAGCTGGCAGGGGAGGCCCAGCCTGCGCCCTCAGCAAGATGGGACAGTGGCCGTCTCACACTCAGCTCCACGAAGCTTCCGGGCTCAGCCTGGGTTCAAAGCCTCCTTCCCCTCCCCCGCCACACCTTCGCCTGATCTTCTGACCCAGGGAGCCCTAACAGAAGAGGGTGGACAGCCCTCCTCCAGGAGGGGCGCCGAGGGCTGGGGACACACAGCGTGCTGTAGAGGGCGCCCCGTCCCGTGCGACCCTGACGGCGCCCTGGCCCAATGAGGGCCCGCTGCTCACTGCCAGGAACGCGGGAGGGGCTCTGTGAGGTTCCTGAGCCCCGGCCAGGCAGGCAGCGGACTCCCACGCGGCGATGAGGTGCAGCCGCGGGCTGGCTGGGGGGACGCCGAGGGCCCACGCTCAGTCCGACCAGCTCCAGTGGCCGAGGGTCCACGCTCAGTCCCGACCAGCTCCAGTGGCCGAGGGTCCACGCTCAGTCCCGACCAGCTCCAGTGGCCGAGGGTCCACGCTCAGTCCCGACCAGCTCCAGTGGCCGGGGGTCCACGCTCAGTGCTAACCAGCTCCAGTGGCCGAGGGTCCACGCTCAGTCCCGACCAGCTCCAGTGGCCGAGGGTCCACGCTCAGTCCCGACCAGCTCCAGTGGCCGAGGGTCCACGCTCAGTCCGACCAGCTCCAGTGGCCGAGGGCCCACGCTCAGTCCCGACCAGCTCCAGTGGCCGAGGGTCCACGCTCAGTCCGACCAGCTCCAGTGGCCGGGGGTCCACGCTCAGTCCCGACCAGCTCCAGTGGCCGAGGGTCCACGCTCAGTGCTAACCAGCTCCAGTGGCAGAGGGTCCACGCTCAGTCCCGACCAGCTCCAGTGGCCGGGGGTCCACGCTCAGTGCTAACCAGCTCCAGTGGCAGAGGGTCCACGCTCAGTCCCGACCAGCTCCAGTGGCCGGGGGTCCACGCTCAGTCCCGACCAGCTCCAGTGGCCGAGGGTCCACGCTCAGTGCTAACCAGCTCCAGTGGCTGAGGGTCCACGCTCAGTCCGACCAGCTCCAGTGGCCGAGGGCCCACGCTCAGTCCCGACCAGCTCCAGTGGCCGAGGGTCCGTGCTCAGTCCGACCAGCTCCAGTGAGCTGGCTCCGGAGGGTTCCCTGGATCCCATGTGTTTGTCCGACCGGCAGTGGAAGGTTGGCCGGGACGGTTGTCGCCCGTCTGTGCTCGGGCCCCTGCGCCGACTGTTTTCCAGGAAAGACCACGCCCTGCATGGCTGGGCTGCTCAGCGTCACCCAGCACCTGCACGTCGGGGTGGGAGCAGCCATGGCAGTGAGCACCGGGCGGGCACCGGCTATGGCACAACCGGGTGTTTTCATGTGCTCCTGCTGTGTGCACTGAGTGTGTGCCTGCTGTGTACACTCCCTGCTGTGAGCACTGAGTGTGCACCTGTTGTGTGCACTCCTCTGTGTGCACTGAGTGTGCACCTGCTGTGTGCACTCCTCTGTGTGCAGAGTGTGCGCCTGCTGTGTGCACTCCCTGCTGTGAGCACTGAGTGTGCTCCTGCTGTGTGCACTCCCCTCTGTGTGCACTGAGTGTGCGCCTGCTGTGTGCACTCCTCTGTGTGCAGAGTGTGCGCCTGCTGTGTGCACTCCCTGCTGTGAGCACTGAGTGTGCTCCTGCTGTGTGCACTCCCCTCTGTGTGCACTGAGTGTGCGCCTGCTGTGTGCACTCCTCTGTGTGCACTGAGTGTGCGCCTGCTGTGTGCACTCCCTGCTGTGAGCACTGAGTGTGCTCCTGCTGTGTGCACTCCCCTCTGTGTGCACTGAGTGTGCGCCTGCTGTGTGCACTCCTCTGTGTGCACTGAGTGTGCGCCTGCTGTGTGTACTCCTCTGTGTGCAGAGTGTGCGCCTGCTGTGTGCACTCCCTGCTGTGAGCACTGAGTGTGCTCCTGCTGTGTGCACTGAGTGTGCTCCTGCTGTGTGTACTCCCCTCTGTGTGCACTGAGTGTGCACCTGCTGTGTGCACTCCCCTCTGTGAGCACTGAGTATGCTCCTTCTGTGTGCACACTCCCTGCTGTGAGCGCTGAGTGTGCGCCTGCTGTGTACACTCCTTCTGTGAGGACTGAGGAGCCGGCCTCCTGGCCATCCTAGGGTTTCTCTGCCACAGCTTCCTTCGTTCACTTGACCAACAAATGGCCCCAGATGCTGGCTGAGCTCGTGTCACCCAGAATGGGCACCGATTTGGTCCCCACGGAATGCGTGCTGCTGCCTGCAGGTACCCAAGGGCCCTGCAGCCATGCCCATGAGGGGGGGTGCTGGTCCTGGGGAGAGAGTGGGCTCTGCAGGTTGGGGGGCCTGTGAGCCCTCCTGGAGCCCTCCCTCTCTCCAGTGTGACTTCTGCCCAAGTCTCTGCCCGGGGACCCTGTCTGACCCAGAGTGCTGGACCTGAGTCTCTGACCAAGCACAGCCCTAACGCCTTCCACCCCGCCTTGCAGTGGAGCCTTCCTTTATGGCCTGCCCCCTGCACCTGCCCTTCCCGGGCCTGCCCCCTGCTTGCTCCTCCCCACCTGTCCCTCCTGGGCCTGCCCCCTGCACCTTCTTTGCCTTGCGGGGAGCCACTCACCCTCACTGGGTGGCCCAAGTCGTCCCTGCTGTGAGGTGGGAGCTGGCAGGGCTGCGGTGGAGACAACACTGCAGGAGGAGGCCCACTCTGAGATCTGGTGGGCGCTGAGGGTGGGACCGGGCGGCCAGGGCCAGCAGCAGGGCCGCTGTGGGAGCCAGCCTCTGCGTGCGCCTTCCTTCTCGCTCAGGGCTTGTGCTGCTTTGTGAAAACAAAACTGCATCCCCCCTCCCCCCCTTCTTCCAACAAGAGCAGAGAGCTCGCCACCCCTCCGGCCCTGGGAGGACACCGCAGGAAGATGCCGTCTGTGCCCAGGAAGCGGCCCCCCCCAGATGCCGAGTCTGCCTCGGCCTCGGCCTTGGCCTTGAGAGCCACTGGCGCTGGGAGGTGCACGTTTCTGTCACTCGTGGGCCGCCCAGTCTGTGGTGTTCTGGTTCCACAGCCCGGACCCAAAGAGAAACTGATCTCGTGAAGTGGGGGTGCCGCTGCAGCCTGCATCGAAAACGGGGACCTGGCGGGGGTCCAGGGAGGAAGAGCCTGGAGGCGCACGCTGTGTCACCAGCCAACGTGCCTGCCGACAGAGGCCAGGTAGAGGGAGCCAGGTGACGCCGAGGAGGACGGGGCGGGGGACTTGTGTGTCTCAGAGCCGCGGGAACAGACGCTGGTGACAGCGCGGTGGTCAAGGCCACCCCACGAGGGACGTGCAAGTCACCGGCAGTGGCGAGGAGGCCACCCTCGCGGGGGTGGGGCGGGGAACCCGCGGAACCGCGGTTGCGCTCCAGCATCTCGCGGGAGCAGGAACTCGCAAGCAGCGAGGTTGCACACTCAGCCGAAGCAATTTGCAAGCAAAGTGTTGAAAGTGACGCTTAGCTTCTCTGGACTGCTGATAAAAGAGAAGAGAAATGGCTTAAAGATGGGGTTGTCAAGCAAAAGGAATGAGAACATAAAGATCTGGAAAGTTCTCAGGCTATTCATATTGCAAAAAATGAGAACATACATTTGGAAGAAAACACTGAGAATTTGGCCAAATGACTGTTGATAAGATTGGCACGAGCAAGCCGTGGGCCTGGTCGGCTGACTCTGCAGTCCCGCACCATTCTTCAAGACGGGGAGGAAAGACAAGAAGGTGATGCGAAGGTCTGGGCTGCCTCCTGGAACGGGAGAGGGGCCCCCGCCTCACACTCAGCCTCCACGTGGTCTCCAGCCAAAGCTGTGGGGCCAGAGCTGTCCAGAGCCGTGGGAACCCCCCCACCCAGAGCTGTCCAGAGCCGTGGGAACCCATCCCCGCCTGCTGCAGCTGGGAGGGCAGGGCTGCCACCCCAGTGGGTCCAAGCGGCAGGAGCGCGGCCCCGTGTGCCTGCAAGGCAGACCCTTGACACGGCAGGCCGGAGGGCCGAGACGGTTTTTCTTGAGCCCGGAGAGCTCACGGTTCGCCCTAGGGTTTGACTGAGTTGGGATCTGTTACCCTCTCCTTCCCGTTTCCCCCTTTGCAAGGCAAACGTCCGTCCTGTGCCTGCCCCATCACCGTCTCCTGCAAGCACACAGCCTGTCTGGTGTCACCGGCTCCCAGCTGCAGAGCCACTCGCCTCGGGACAAAACCGGAGTCTCAGCCGTGTCTGAGCGAGGGGAGATTTAGATTCTAGACTGGAGAGGGGACCCTTGGATGAGCGAGGCTGCTGGCGGCTGCTGGGATACAACGCACGTGTTTCCCACGTGAGAAGGACATGACTTCCGGAGGGAGGGTGGGACAACTGCTATGACTGTCCGTGTCCCTTCCAGGCTCACACAACCCCCAGCGCGGTCGTAGCTAGAAGGTGATCAGGCCGTGAGGACAGGACACTCGCGAATGGATCGATGCCCTCACTTTAGAGACTCGAGTGACCCCCTCACCCCTCCCTTCACGTGGGCTGCAGAAGTCAGCTGTCCATCAACCGGGAAGGGGGCCCTCACCAGACACCAGATCTGTGGTGGACTCCATCTTGGACGTCCCGGCTTCGGAAGCTGTGAAAAATGGATTTCTGTTGCGGAGCAGCCCCCCCGCCCCCCCCCGCCCCCCCCCCCCCGGGCGCACGCACAGACTGAGGGAGCAGGTGTGCGGGCCCGCAGCAGGTCAGCGCCTGGGTCGGGAGAGCGCAGGGATCTGCAGAACGAACGCTGAGGCGCATGGAAGGATGGGAGGGTGCGTGGGCGGGCGGCGGATGCTGACCCCGCATCCCCCAGGCCGGTGCCCGGCGGATGCTGACCCCGCATCCCCCAGGCCTGTGCCCGGTCCACTTAGGCGCAGGAGGCACTCGGGGCAGCACCTGCCACCGGCGAAGGCGCGCTGTGGCCCCGCGCTGGCCTCGGGAAGACACCATCCCCGGGGGGTTTGCTCGGAAGAGGAAGGCAGCCTCTGGCTGGCTTCCGGTTCTCAGCACAGGAATTGGAGTCCCCCGCCCCGAGCCCCGAGCCCCCACACCGCCAGTCTCAGGTCTGCAGACCCCAGAGGGTCTACTGTTGCCAGCTCTCTCCCCGCGACTCCCCGTGAGAGGATGCGGGGAGACTGAGGCTTTCGCCGACAGGCAGAGCTGCCAGCGGCACCAGGGCCTGACCTCGCCACCTGCGGTCTCTCCTCCCCCATCTGCGGCGGGCGCTGGGACGCTCCCGGATGCGCCACTGTGGGATGCGGGGCGCTGCCCTGCGGCTCTGATGATGGTGGCGGCCGTAACTGTTGATGTTGAACAAACTCTTGTTTCTGTGGATGTTTCAGGAGAGCAGGGGACGTGTGTCACAGGAATCCAACGCTAAGTCATCGACAGAGCCAGAAGCGACTCAGGTACCCAGTGCCCACTGCACCCGCACACCGCCCGAGCCCGCCACACGCCACCGAGAGCGTCACCAGCAGCAGCAAACCCAGGGGCTCCGGCTCCGCCACCCCTTCCTCCCTGGCCGCTGGGGCCCCACCCATCCCCTGGCTGCTCCATCTCTGTCCTCCTGCACCTGGGCACTGGTGCTCCCGGGGTGGGGGTGGGGGTGGGGCCGAGGCTCGGGAGCCGGCTCTTCTGCCCCCCCCACCATGATCCTGTGAGTTTTACAGGCTCGCAGACACAGCAATAAAGGGAGCCTGCAGAGCCCTGTCTCCAGGGGCCCCGAGGCCAGGCAAAGGGGGTGCATAGCGACACTGGCTATGGGAAGTCATTCTGGGGGGTGTGGGAGGGGTCGCTCCCCGAGCACTGGCTGAGCCCCGTAGGGTGCCCTGCAGTCTCGTCCTCACAGCCTGCAGACACGCCTGGACGCTGTCCCCCGGGCACAGGGCTGTCGGCCCAGCGTCACTCGGCAGGGGAGTGGCAGAACCAGGAACTGAACGCAGGTCTGCGTCAATGTTTCCCCCTCATTGGGAAGAGCCTGGGCTCAGGAATCGGATGCAGGAGCCCAAACCAAGGGCTCTCGACCCAGGCAAGCAGCTGGGGCATCTGGAAATGGGGGGGTCTGTGTTTTCCTGGAAATGGGGGGGGGTCTGTGTTTTCCTGGAAATGGGGGGGGTCTGTGTTTTCCTGGAAATGGGGGGGTCTGTGTTTTCCTGGAAATGGGGGGGTCTGTGTTTTCCTGGAAATGGGGGGGGTCTGTGTTTTCCTGGAAATGGGGGGGGGTCTGTGTTTCCCTCTGCGTTGCCGTCTGAAAACACCTCGCCAGGTTCCCGTCCGTCCCTGCAGGAATCCACGCATCTTTTCTGGGGCATCTTGGAGAGCTTCATTTCCTTGTGAAAAGGGTTGGGAAGGAAAGTCCAGCCAAGATGGGGTGGCCCTTTTCGGGGGAAAACAAAACCCTGGACGTGACACAGAACACACATTTGGGGAGACTCCAATGCTGGCAAGCAGGCGATGGACGTGCGAGGGCCTCGGGCTCCAGGAACACATGCGGGGTTTCCTTTCTGCTGCCGTGTGCACTGCGTGGGCACTGGGAAGCACCCCCAGCACTGGCCAGCACCCACAGGAAAGACAAGTCCCGACAAGAGCCCGAGCCGGCAGCCAGGACAGCCTGTCTCACAGGACAGAGGGCTTCACGGAGAATGCCAGACCCCAGAGCAGGACCACCTCCCAGGAGAGGGATGGGGTGGGGGTCCAGCCTCCACCTCCCGGGAGAGGGATGGGGTGGGGGTCCAGCCTCCACCTCCCGGGAGAGGGACGGGCGGGGGTCCAGCCTCCACCTCCCAGGAGAGGGACGGGGCAGGGGTCCAGCCTCCACCTCCCAGGAGAGGGACGGGGAGGGGGTCCAGCCTTCACCTCCCAGGAGAGGGACGGGGTGGGGGTCCAGCCTCCACCTCCCAGGAGAGGGACAGACAGGGCAGGGGTCCAGCCTCCACCTCCCGGGAGAGGGACGCGGTGGGGCGTCCAGCCTCCACCTGAGGCAGCCGCAGCCCAAGCGCTCTGCCTTGGGTGCCGCCTGTACCCGCACTGGTGGGACCCCGCTGAGAGCCAAGCCAGGTGCAGGGAGGCAATGGAGGCCGTGCCGGATGGAGTTTGTCCCCCATGGCACGGGTGGCACTGGAGGGGCCCCGCAGGGAGCAGGCAGTGCCTTAGACAGGGGGGAGTCAGCAGGACCAAGGGGAGCTGGATGCCGCCTCCCCCTCGGGCAATGCAGGGCAGCGAGTGAGGGGTCAGCCTAGTGGGGGCAGTGTCAGAAGAGTCAAGTGTGCGAGCTGAAAACCCACCCTCACCCAGGCCTGCACGCTGCACCACCACGGCATGATGACTGCTAGAAAAGGAAGATTAAACAGATCCAGAGCTCATTACACAATCCTCAAAATATCCAAGATACAATAAAAAATCACTCAGCACACCAAGAGCCAGGGCAATCACAACTTGAATGAGAAACAACAGTCAACCGGTGCCAACATGGAGATGAATCAGATGCTGGAATTATCCGACAAGGATTATAGAGCAGCATCATAAAAATGCTTCAACAGCAATTACGAACATGCTTGAAACAAATGAAAAAAAAAAGAAATAGGAGATATAAAAACACCAAATGGAAATTTTAGAACTGAAAAAAAAAAAAACACAACACAATAACTGAAATTAAAAAATAAAAGGAACCCTCACTAGACAGGCTCACTAGTAGATTGCAGATACCAGGAGGGGAGCAGTGTGTTTCAAGAGAAATCAATGCAACCCAAGGGCTGACTAATCAGAGTCTCATGGAGAAAATGGATGAGCAGGCTCGGGAAGTGGGAGGCAGGGGCCATGGTTCTGACCCCGCGCCGCTGGAGTCTCACAGGGGAGAAGAAAGGTGAGGCTCCGAAATGACTGGAAGAAACGACAGCCAAAAATTTCCCAAATCTGTCAAAAGTCTAACCCTAGCCAAGAAGCCAAGAAAACCTCCACCCGGATCAATCCAGAGAAATCGGTGCCGAGAAGCAGGATCGAGCTTCTGAGAAGGAAAAGCAAAGAAAAACTGTGAGAGCAGCCAGAGGGACACGACACTTTTGGATTCTCGTCGGAACTGTGACGCCAGCAGGAAGCGGGACAATCTTAGTTCTGAGAAGAAGAAAAGGAGGAGGAGGAGGAGGAAAGACTGACAGGAATCAAGGAAAGATAAACTCTGATGGAATCGTTTTTGAAACCAAGCTCTTAAAAGCGGAGATAGTCCATGTTCATGGATGGGGAGAGTCAGTATTATTAATCAATAAGTAAATTGCAATCCCAATCAAGTATGCAGAGAGCTATGTGGTGGGCACTAACAAAATTACTCAAGGTTTATATGGAAAGGCAAAAGATCTCGAAGAGCTGACCCAACGTTGCAGAGGAATCAAGTGGAGGACGCCTTCTACCTCATCTCAAGACAGATTCTACGCCCATCAGGCTCTGGGTTCCGGACAGTGCTGCATAGGCAGGGTTGGAGAGCACAGCACTGGACTCGCCCTGGCGAGGCTGACGCCTCTGTCATCAGCCCAGCAGGGAGAGACTGAGCCCTGCGGGGACTGGACGTCCACCTGGGAGCAGCTGGTTCTGGACACAGACTTCCCAGCTTTCACAAAACCCAACTCAAAATAGATCGCAAACCCAAGCATAAACCATGAAACTCCTAGAAGAAGACAGGAAAAAGTCTACTTGTGTTTGGGTTTGCTGATGAGGTTTGAGACCCAGAGCCAAGATCTTGATCCACTCAAGAAGACGACAAAGAGCATGTTATTAAAATTGAAATATTCTGTTCTGCAACAGACCCAGTGCAGAGAAGAAAAATACAGTCCATGTACTGGAGGCAAGTATTTGCAAAATGCGTATCTGCCAAAGAACTTATGTCCAAAATAAACAAAGAATTCTTGAAATTCAACAATAGGAAAACAAACAACCTAATTACAAGAACATGGAGGAAAGATAGGAACAGATTCTTCAGCAACGTGGGTCTGCACCTAGCAAGCTCGCGACGCGTACTTAGCCTTGCTTTCCGCTCGTGGGTTGCAAGTTAAAGCGACAGGGAGACACCAGAACGCAGCTCCGAGGCCGGCTGCCACTCAGCAGCACTTGCTGGGGAGGAAGAGGAGTGGCAGGAGCTCCGTTCCTTGCTGGTCGGGATGCAAAATGACACAGCCACTTTGGGAGACAGTTGGCAGCTTCTTACAAAGCTAAATATAATCTTACCATATGATCCATCAATCACACTCCTCAGTATTTACCCAACGGAGTTAAAAACTTATGTCCACACAAAAACCTGCATATGAATGTTTATAACAGCTTTGTTCCTAATTGCTAAAAACTGGAAGCAACCAAATTGCCCTTCATAGGAAACCGGCTGAATCCGCGCTGGTTCGTCCACACAGTGGAATATTATTCAGCAAGAAAAAGGAGCGATCTCCAAGTTAGAGAAAAAGCCATGGGTGGACGTCCAGCGCTCATTGCTAAATGGAAGAAGGCGGTTTGGAAGGGCGTGTGCTGTGGGTCCCATCTGTGTGGCGCTCTGAGGGCCGAGGGCACAGTCAGACAGAGGAGGCACGGGGGAGATTCCCGAGTGTGGAAAATGCTGTGTTGAAATGGTGCACACGTGACACACAGGGCGTCCTCCAGAGGTTCACAGGAAACGTGTGTTGTTCAGAAACAAGGCGCGGGTTCCACAAATCACTTGCAGCAAAAATAAGCTGACCTTTAGTTCCATTCCCGCTCACATTTGGAAGTAGCCATGTACATTTGTCAAAACCACAGAACAAAGCACAAAGGTAACACATGAAACTACACACACACACATGTGCAAATGTACAGTCCCCAGGATGAAACGTAGACAACGCGAAACTCACCTAACTGCATTGTGGCTGTAGGAACTGGCCTCCCAGGACACGGAGCCAGCCTAAGGAGCCTGGAGCATCGCCGGGCCGGTGAGGCTGAGCAGAGAGAGCGGTACCCAAGCCCTGTGCTCTGGTCGGCGGAGTTGTTTCCCAGAGGAGATGCGTGTGGGCAGTCACGAAGCCACGACACGTGTCCAGTGGGCGAGAACAACCAGTCGAACGGATCATGGGCTGTGGGAGCCAACTTGCTCCCTGTTGGAGGGGGAAGTCACAGATAGGCCAGGAAGGCGTCCAGACCGACCCGTGAGGAAATGGCAGAGCTGAGTGTGTCAGCATGGACGCGTCTTCCCTGACTGTACACACAGATGCTTACGTAGAGAAGCAGAGGAATAGAGAACATGTGTTGAGCAAGACTTAGCTCCCGGGACATTGAAAGCCCCTGGAAACCTAACCCAGTGGTGGGCCTTCCGGGAGGTCCTTGGGTCACTGGGCGTGCAGTTATTGCAAGGGGGACCTTGGGAGGGTCCAGCCACTCCACCTCATCGCTGCCTCGCCATGTGTTCCCTCCGCTGCCCTCACCCAGCTCCACCATTGCCACCCTCCTCAGAGACCAAACCAGGGGGGCCCTCTGAGCTCAGACTTGGATGTACAAAAACTCCAAGTTCAATAACCCTTCTCTCTCTCTCTCTTTTTTTGACAGGCAGAGTGGACAGTGAGAGAGAGAGACAGAGAGAACGGTCTTCCTTTGCCGTTGGTTCACCCTCCAATGGCCCGGTGTGCCAGTGCCACAAGGCGGAGGATTAGCCTATTGAGCCACGGCACCGTCCACCCTTTTCTCTTTATAAAGCTACTATTCTAGGTATTCTGTGAACACACGTATCTGAACAGACTGCTAGAAAGACGTGTAGCTCCTTGTTCCGCTGGCTGGCAGAGACCAGAAGCAGTAATGTCACAGTGAGTACAACTTGCACCTGGCCTTGGTTTGGTTTCTAGAGAATGGAGTGTTGTCCAAACCCAAGACACCACACGGGGAAATACTACAGACCAATAATGCTCATGAACAGAGATGCAAAATTTACCAACAAAATATTAGCAAATCAAACCCAGTGATGTATAACAAAAATTATACCGCACAACGAAGTAGAAATTATCCCAGGCATACAATGCTGGTTCAACATTTAACAACCAATTAATGTAATCCATTGCATTCAACAAGCTAAAAAAGAAAAAAAAAATCACATTACCATATCAATAGATGCAGAAAAATCACTTCACAACATTCAACACCCCTTAGTTATACAAAGCTTTCTGTGAACTAGGAATAGAGAAAACTCTCTTAACATGATAAGGAATAACAGCAGACATCTACAGCTAACAGCACACTGGTGCCCCCCCACCTCCCCCCGCCGACTGCATGTCCACGTCTCACTGGAAGTCCCAAATAACACGGGAAGACAGAAAAACGGAAATAAAAGGTCTCGAGATTGAGAAGGGAGACATGAAACTCTCTGCCTAAAATCCAAAAGAATGGAAAAAAGCAAGCAAATGCCGCCCGTGACTAATAAACAATACGGCAGCATTGCAGAAGCAAGATTAACAGGCAAGACCCATCACTCTCCTGTAGACCAGCAAATGGACAGGTGGAATTTGAAATTAAAAACATGACATCATTAACATCCTCAAAATGAAATACTGAAGAATAAATATAGCAAGATATGAAATACATGAAATCCCTTTTTCTTTATAGTAATAAAAATTTTAAAATGAACAACTATGACAATAATGTGTGCGAGGCCTATATGAGGAAAGTTACAAAACTGAGGGAAGAAGTCAAAAAGTAACTAAATAAATGGAGAGATATTTCTTGTTCATGGATTGGAAGATTCTATGTTGTTGTCAGTTCTTCACACATTGATACACAGTTTCCATCAAAATCTCAGATCAACTAGTTGGATCTGAATTTATACGGTGAGGTAGCAGAGCCAGGTAACCAATATGATTTGAAAGGAGAAGAAGTTAAAAGTGGAGAACTGACACAACCCGACTTTGGGATTTACTATAAAGCTAAAGCGATCAAGATAGTATGGGGTTGACAAAAGAATACAGACATGATCACTGGAAAAATAGAAAGCCCAGAAGTAGACGCAGGTAAACGAGTCGCCCGGTCTATGACACAGACCAAGGGCAGAAGAGAGAAAAAACCGCCTGTTCAAGGGACGGCGCTGGACCAGAAGGGCGGCACCTGCAGCGAGTCGCGGAGCGGACGCAGCGTGGACCAGGGACGCCAACGGAAAACGCAACACCGCCAAGCCTCAGAAGAGCCCGTGCGAGACAATGTGGATGGCCCTGGCTTCTATGGCGCAAAGACATAGTGCACAAAAGACAAGACTCAGAAACCTGGATTTATCGGACTTTTAAAAAATCGCTCTGTGAAAAGCACCATGAGAATGAAAGACATCAACAAATGGGGGGAAATATTTGCAAAAGCTACACCCGACAGAGGTGTCCCCCAAAGGACACAAAGGGAACACCCGACAGAGCTGTCCCCCAAAGGACACGAATTGGGGTGAGTGAGTGGCAGGGTGGTTAAGACGCTTCCTGGGAGGCCAGCATTGTCTGGTGCCTGGGTCTGAGTCCGGCTCGGGTTCCGATTCCCCCTCCTGGTGCTGCACTCCCTGCTAGGTCCAGTGATGGCTCAGGTACTTGGATCTTTGCCACCCAGTAGGGGACCTGCGGTGAGTTACAGGCTCCTGGCTTCCACATACCGACACTACCAGCCCTGGTGTTGAGGGCATTTGGGGGAGTGAACTAGTGGACGGAAGACGTCTCTTTCTGTTTCTCTGTCTCTCTGCCTTTCAAAATAAATGAAAAATAAATTTAAGAAAAACACAAAGAACTGTCAAAGCTCAGCAGTAAGAAAACTGTGGGGAGCAGCCCGGACTGGACTGAGTTACTGGAATTAAGACTTATTCTATGCATCTGCTCTCCCACAATATGGCGCTGGGAGAGGAGAAAACAGCTTCTACGCAGCTGCCTCCAGTTCAACCAATAAACTGTAGGACCTACTCCTGATTAGAGGAGAGCAGCGTACTCGGCGTGTGGGCAGCCGAGTTAGGATTGGCAGAGGAGGACTATAAAGGAGGAGAGAGACGGCATTCACCAGGAACATCTAAGGGGAACATCTAGCTGAAGGAACACCTGTGCAGCCCCCGAGAGAACCGGCCGGTGGTGTGCCGCTCCCCTGCGGAAGTGGGGAATGTGGCAGAGGGAACCGCCCTTCCACGGAGGTGGAAGGGATAGTAGCCAACCCGGGAAGAACCAGCAGCAAACCCGGGGAGGGCCGAGCAGACGAAAGAACAGCGCAGGGTCCTGTGTCGTTCCTCCACGAAGAGGGGGAGCGACATAATGGTGCCGTGACTCGGATATGAAGCCTAGGCAGGGTTTAGTGTCGTTCCTCCACGAAGAGGGGGAGCGACAAAAACAACCAACTTGACTAAATGGGCTGTTATGGGCCGGCCCTGTGGCACAGTGGGTTAAAGCCCTCGCCTTAACCGCCGACATCCCATATGGGTACCGGTTCGAGTCCCAGCTGCTCCTCTTCTGATCCAGCTCTCTGCGATGGCCTGGGAAAGCAGCGGAGGACGGACCAAGCTCTTGGGCCCCTGCACCTGCGTGGGAGACCCAGAAGCTCCTGGCTCCTGGCTTCGGATCAGCCCAGCTCCGGTCATTGTGGCCATCTGGGGAGTGAACCAACAGAAGGAAGACCTCTCTCTCTCTGTATCTACCTCTCTCTGTAACTCTGTCTTTCAAATAAATAAAATAAATCTTTTAAAATTAAGAAAAATAGGCTGTTACAAGTGCGGAAGGGCTTGTCTCCCCCAAACTCATGCAGATGGTGAGACTCAGGCGGATGAATTAGGGTGAGGCTTGATCTAAGGGTGGCGGCTGGCAGTGGGGCCACGGGGAGGTCATTGGATCATTGAGGGGGTCCCCAGAGAGTGTTTCTCCGGAGGAATGGGTTGTTCTTAGTTCAGGTTGGCCTCAGTTCTCTCTGTGTGAGCTGTCCTGTGCACCTGCCATGACCGGCCCTCCTCAGACCCCGGCCTGAGCGGCTGTCCGATCCCGAACTGCAATGTCCACACTGAAAGCTGAAGCGAACCTTTCCTGTCCCAGAATTAAGGTCCCGGGAAGGAGTATGTGAGCCTCGAGCCACAGGGAGCAGCTCCCCGGAGGGGCGCCTGGGAAGGTGCTGCACACCACACACCCGTGACAATGGCCGGGACCCCGGCAACATGGACGCTGGCAAGGAGGGGCGTCGCAGGCGCTCTCGTTGGTGGCTGGCTGCCCGGCCGCTCTGTAAGACAGTTTGGCAAACCAAACATTCTCTTGCCGTAGCACCGGCAGCCCTGCTCCTTGGTGTTGACCCCAAAGAGTTGAAAACGTGCCTGCACGAGCCCTGTCCATGGATGGCACTGCCGCGGCTTGAAGGCAGCCAGCGTGTCCTTCAGCGGGTGAGGGACACACGAACCTTGACCCGTCCAGCAGTGCAGCGCTATTCGGTGCTACAAAGAACTGCACCCTCAAGCTGCGCAGACACGGAGGGGCAGGAATGCATATCCCAAAGCGACAGAAGCCAATCCCAGAAAGGCTGCTGGTGTGCAATTCCAAGTGTGCGACTTTCTGGAAAAGGTGGGAAGATGGGTGGTTGCCGGGGACAGGCATGAGGGCATCGCTGGGGCGCAGAGGGCCGGGGGCGGGGAAATGCCCTGTGATGCCACGACGCTGTGTACGGCATGGTGCCGCCTCGCCCAAGGGCGCAGGGCATACAAGGCTGGGTGAACAAGACAGCCATGTGCCCAGGTGGGCTCCTCAGATAGCAGGTTCACCACCGTGGTGGGGGCCCTGAGGCGGGGGCTCTGAACCTAAACGGCCTGCAACAGGGGTGTAATAAAGAAAATGAAGGAGAAAGAATGGCATTGTTGGGGAGATTCGCTACAAGAGGATCCTCGGGAAGCTGAGGGAAACGAGTGGAGACTCGCGTATGCAGGAGGCATGCCGAGGGCTGCAGGTGGCTAATGTGAAACCGTGCCGTTCTAATTCCTGAAACGACAGTCAGCTGTCGGACGGACAAACCACCACGTGCAGCATGCCGAAGTGAACATGCGTGACAACACACGAGCGAGCGGTAGGAGGTGGGGTCAGAGCTTCGAGCCTCACGGTGCTGCGCGACGCCGAGTGTCCCCAAGCGGGACGCAGCGGGGTAAGCGTGCATACTGTGACCCTACAGAAACAAGCAACAATAACACACGAAATACGGCTGGGAAGCTGTAAGAGAAATAAAATGGAATGCAAAACAGCAAATTAACCCGGAAGAAGGCAAGGAATAAGAAACAAAGGAACTAGTACAAGAAGGAAAAAAAAAAGAGGAGCAAGACAGTCAGCTTGAACCCAAGCTGTCAATCATTTTGTTAAGCACAAGCAGACTAAAGCCTCCAATCAAACAGAGAAGATGATCAGCCCAGGTAACAAAAGAACCTTGTGGGATTCCAGCTCTCAGGCAGAGTGGATTAACACGCGCCTGAAAGACTCCGCCTACACACACCGCCTACAGGAAACTGCTCCTATGCAACCTGGACAAAACGCAAAATGTTCAAGGGAGTAGGGACTAGAAACAAGCACAAACATTGCACACAAGTGCTCGCAGCCACGGGCGTGGGCGGGGAGGGGAGGTTCCCCGGTGTGCAGGCGGGCGTGGGACCGCTGCCCTTCGCCTTAGTTCTCTGTGAACCTAACAGTACGAGCAGTCGTGGCACAGGCCAGGAAGACTCAGGGACGGCTCTCGGGAGTTCCTGCTGGCCAGGCCGACGGCACTGGCACAGGAAAATAAAGCCTGGTAATAACGGTAATCCCAACCCCGTGCAAACCCGCGTGTCCACACTGAAACAGACAGTGAGGAGGTCACTACGGGGCAAGCGGCGCTCTTCCCGGGGCAGAATATCACCGAATGCTCCCAGGAGGGTGGGCTGGGAGCCGCTGGGTGAGAGATTGGCGCATTGACGCGGGACAGAAGGTGCCAGGACCCTGAGCCCCTCTGTTACGGCCCAACTGTGTGCCCCAGAATTCAACATGGAAGCCCCCGCGGCCTCGTGACTGTCGGTGGGAATAGGCCCTTTAAGGGGTGGCTAGCGTTCAATGAAGTCAGATGGGTGGGGCCCTAACCTGACCCGGCAGGTGTCCTAAGAAGAAGAGACGCCAGAGATAGGAGCACACAGGGACCGTGAGTAGGGGCTGCAGGCCCGGGAGGGAGCCCCTTGGGGAGCCCGGACCTGCTGTCCCGAGTGTGGCCTGCAGCCCCCAGAAAGCACAGTGAGAACTCAGTGTCGTCTTCTGGGCCCGGTCCGCGCTCCTGTGTCACCACAGCGCCAGGTGACGGCTGCTGCCTGGCCGTGACCCCTGCACGTTCAGCCGTCTAGCGGAAGCTCTGCACGGACCACTCGGCAGGGATGGCCCGGGAGCCACCCCCGCCCTGGCACTGAGCCAGCACCGTGTGGCACCACCGCCCGAGTCCTTCTGTCACCTGGATCTGGTCACGGGCCCGAACTGACAGACGGTGCACAGGACAACCACGAAAGACACGGAGGCCGACGCAGGCGGAGGAACTGCCCGGCTGAAGGCGCGGAGGCCGACACAGCCAAACGCCGGGCGCCCTCCCGGGATGGACCCTGGACTTCTGCCGCGGAGGCGACGGAGCAGCTCATGACTCGGGCCGACGGCTCAGCAACAGCCGCGTCAGAGTCAGGGCGCTGACGCTGGCCTGAGACCCTCCCTCACTTCCGGCGCACAGAGGTCGTGTCCCCCGCCTGCTTGGGACGGTTCAGGAAAAGGAAGTTCACGTGTGTACGTGCAGACACACGTGCTGTGCGTGCGCGCTTGTGCATATGTGTGCACTCACATATGTATGTTCAAATCGCGTGAGGGTATTTGTAAGTTTGAGGAACATTACATAAACATACGTTTACTCGGGCGCGCAGCGTTCTGAAATCCACGCAGACTTTTCATGTGAGGCGTGTTTTCCACGAACTTTTTGAATAACCCCATGTATGTATCCATATGAACATATTCATATGTGCACATTTACATATATGCGTATACACACCCATCTATGTACATTCACAGGTATATGGAGGGGAAAGAAGGAGAAAGCAAAAATGCTCCAGAAAATGTGACGAAAATGCAAACACTGTGTGAGTGAGTGGCCCGTTCTATTCTTACGCCCCCCCACCAGCATGTAATTACCAAACAAGACAGCGTTAAGGGAACGAGAAGGTGGCAAGAAGCAGTGTCGATCACATACCTGGAGAAGGACGTGCACACGGCACACGGCAGCAACTTCCACAGCTCAATGATCAAAAGAAAATAAACGAGCGAATAAACGGGCCACGGCTCTGCTTCCGGCCAGCTTCCCGCTAACTCGCCTGCGAGGAAGCGACCGGCAGCCAGTGCCTCCAGTGGGGCCGGGGGCCGGGGGCCGGGGGCTGGGGGCTGGAGCTGGCTGGGACCCTCTGAGGGGAGGGCGTGCTTCGTCTCGCCTTGACTCGTGCCGGCACAGGCGTGAGCGTCTTCAAATGGCAATGTTCTCAACTCATGCGTTAGCTCCACGTGGTACGCACTTGCTTATTTCCTTTTTAAATTTAGAAAGGCTTAACAGACATGATAAAATGCACACGTGTGTGTGGGCACTGTGTGGTGTTTTGCCACATGTCTGCCCCGTGTGAGACCTGATCGGGATAAATACTTCTATCCTTTCAAGAACTTAACACCTGGGGCCGGGCAGTGGCCAAGCAGGTAAAGCCGCCGCCTGCAGTGCCGGCATCCCCTATGGGCGCCAGTTTGAGTCCCGGCTGCTCCACTTCCCATCCAGCTCTCTGCTGTGGCCTGGGAAAGCAGTGGAAGATGGCCCAAGTGCTTGGGCCCCTGCACCTGTGTGGGAGACCCGGAAGAAGTTCCTGGCTCCTGGCTTTGGGTCTGCCCAGCTCAAGCCGTAGGGGAATGAACCAGAGGATAGAAGATCTTTCTCTCTGTCTCTCCTTCTCTCTCTGTAACTCTGCCTTTCAAATAAATAAATAAGTCTTTGAAACAAAAAGTGGGCACCTTGCTTTGTTCCTGATCTTAGAGAAGAAGCCTTTCACACGCCCCATGGCACGATGCCAGCTGTTGGCTGGGTGCATGTGACCTTTACAATAGTGAGGTATTATGGTGAGCTGTATTCTTTTTTTTAAAAAAAATTATTGTTTATTTGAGAGAGAGAGGTACAGACAGAGAGAGACAGTGAGACAGAGAGAGAGGTCTTCCATCCTCTGGTTCACTCCCCAGATGGCCGCAACAGCCGGAGCTGTGCCGGTATAAAGCCTTGAGCCAGAAGCTTCTTCCAGGTCTCCCACGTGGGTGCAGGGGCCCAAGGACTTGGGCCATCTTCCACTGCTTTCCCAGGCCATAGCAGAGAGCTGGATCAGAAGTGGAGCAGCTGGGATTTGAACCAGCGCTCATATGGGATGGATGCTGGCAACGCAGGTGGAGGCTTAGCCCACTACACCATAGCATCGGCCTCTGAGGAATATTCTTCTATACCTCACCGGTCAGTTTTAGTCATGAAGGGATGTTGAATTTTATCAAATGCCTTTTCTGCACCTTGAACAGGACCATTTGATTTGTGTCCTTTGTTCTGTTGCTGTGGAATGTCTGCATATGTTGAGCTATCCTTGCATCCCCGGGTGAGCTAGTGTCAGGAAAAACTGGTTCTTTGAAAAGATAGAATCGATAAACCCTTAACCAAACTAATTAGATAAAAAGAGAAGTTTCAAATATGCATTTCCAATCGGAATGTCCCAGGACTCGACCCGCGGGGTAGGAGCCTGGGTGCTGCTCCCTGGAGAGGGGCCTCACTGTGCGGGGTTGTCCATTCTAGCAACTCCGAAACTGCAGAGAGCAGGGGGGAGCGAGACCGTCCACACTGAACAGTGCAGGGATAAAGTAAAATACAACGGCGCACCTGCTCGGGCGTTGGGGGCGGTGGGGACCCGGGGGCCGATCCACAGGCCCTGGAGGTGGAGCTGGCCCATGTGCAGGGCGGATCCAACGGAGCACCAGCCGCCACTGAACCCTTCCTTCGCCCCAGCCAAGCCTCTGCCCACCCAGAACAAAGCAAGGGCCCCCTTAAGCCCAGCTCTGGGCTTGTCCCGAGACAGTGTCCCTGCGTGCCCAGGGCAGGGAGTGAAGGGAGAACTTGCGCAAGGCCGGCTCCCGAGGCAGCAGGACGCACACACCAGACCGTGCAGGGTCAAGCAAGGTGACCATGAGCTCTGGGTTCAGGCAGGGCCTGCAGGAAGTCGTGGGGGAGGTCGCCCAGGTGCCTCTGCAGGTGCCCGCTGCCCCCTGACCCGAGAGAGGCAGCTGCAGGGCTGGAGCCCCACGTGTCGGAGGGCTGACGGTGGGCACACTCCAGGACTTTTCTGGAAGTGGCTGAGCGAGGCTGGCACAGTGGGTGCTGGAATGGGGGTGCCGGGAGCTCGGGCCAGGGGGAAGAATGGGAGGGAGGGGCTGGAGTTCTTCTTTTTGAGAACCAGCCTGGGCTGATTCAAAGCATCTTGGGTAGGGGTGGTCTGCGCCGGGCTGGGGGTGCGGGAGAACTGAGAGGACAGAGGCTCAGGCCCTGGAGTTGGGTTTGCACCTGTGACATCGGGCACGTCGTGGCCCCACGCTGGGCCTCGGGTTCTCCGCCTTTGGAACGGGGAAGGTCAGCCAGACGCTGGGCAGGGTCCCTTCCGGCCTCCGAGGCAGGAAAGCCATGGAGCGTGCGTGGGAAGGGCCACACAGCAGATTTGGCTCCACCCAGCGGGGAGCATTCTGGAATTTGTACCAAGGGTCTCCTGAGATGCACTGGGGGAGGTTGAGCTTCAGATGAGGTTGTCCGGAGGGGAGAGGGCATCAGTCCTGGGGTGCCAGGTGTGACCACGGGGTGCAGCCACGGCTGCCGGGGCCTCTCTGGGAATCACGTCCCACAGTCCAGCCTCTCACTGTGCACGGCGTGGTGCAGGTGCTCACTGTCTTCCAAAAGCCACCCTTGGGGACAGGCCTCTGCCACCGACAACCAAGGCTCCGTGCATCCGGGCAGCGGGATTCCTGGGCCAGGGTCGCACGGTCGCTGGTGCCGGCCTCTCGCAGACAGCTGTGCCAGCCGAGCTGGGAAACAGCGAGCGCCAGACACAGAGCATGCGGCCAGAGGCGTCCCCTCCCCACCCGGCTGTCAGAACCAGAGCAAGCGGAGCAGGGCCTTGTCTTCCGGAACCAGCGTCTGCAAGTCCACACCCCTCCCAGCGGCCCGACTGCAGCCCTGAGCCCCCCAGCTCCCTCGGACTGGGTGGGGGTGCCCGCCCCAGAGCTGGCAGAGGCTTTTTCCCCACCTTCAGGGTCCCTGGTGATTGGAGCCACAGGAAGTGGGGGATCCGTGCCGAGACTGGCCACTCCAAGGGGGCTGACTGCGGGCCTGGAGTGCCTCAGCCTGGCCAGGCCACGTGCGACCAGCAGATGCCAGGACACCCTGGCTGTGCGTGGTCAGGTGGGGGCTGACATCATGCCCTTTCTCATGCCCACCTCTCCCTGCCAGCCCCCCTCCCCGGCCTCTAGGGACAGCCTGGCCCATCCACCGTATGCGACGCCCCCTGGGCATGGCCTGCTCTCCCCAAGAACCCTGTGTACCTTCTGCCCGAAGCTCTTCCACCTACCAGCCCTCACGGCCCGGCCACTGGGGAGTGAACCGGCGGAGGGAGGATCTGTCTCTCCCTGTCTCTCCTCTCTCTCTAATCCTGCCTTTCAAAGAAAATAAAATAAACCTTAAAAAAAGAAATAGCCCAGCAAGCGAGCTGGAAGCCCTGAGGTCTTGCCTGGAGGGCCGCAGTTGGGAGAGCAGAGGAAGCCCTGGGTTCCCCGGTGCGGGGCCCAGGGTGTCTGTGAAGTGAGGAAGTGACGCCCACCTCCAGGGGGCACCGCGTGGGTTCCGTCTTCCACCGTTGAACGGCCATGCTCTCAGGATGAGCCCAGCTGAGGCCAGCCCGCGTGGAGGCAGCCGGACCCCCGAGTGGGGCAGGGGTGGCTCACGCACGAAGGCCGTGGAGGGAGGAGCCTGGGCCGGCGGCACACAGAGGCCCTGGAGGGAACAAGCACTTCCAGCCCCCCCAGCAGCAACGCGGCCCCGGCCTGACGCTCCGCACCCGGGCGGCCTGTGTGCGCTTGGAGGCGGCCCCCGGGGATATGCGTGCCCCAAGTCCTGCTCCTGTGCAGGGCAAAGCGTGGGGGCTATGGCAAGGGTCTCACCGGGCAGAAGACAGCGGGCGGGGGAGGGGGGCTGTGCTGCTGGCTGTGAAGAGGCCGGGGCTGGGGGCTGGGCACCAGGGAGGCCAGGAGGCAGCGTCTGCCCTGCGTCCCAGCCCACAGACACCCCGGCCCTGGCGCTGTGGGGAAACCTTGGCCCTCCGGCCTCCAGAACTGTAAGGGACTGCATTGCTGTTGTGTTTGGCCGTGGTCGATCATCACCGTGGCCACAGGACACTGAGACGGCTGCTTCCTCGCCTCAGTCAGCAGGCCGAAGTGGGTAGGGTGAGGCGGCTTCCCATGAGGAAGGAGCTTGGGAAAGAAAGGGCTGGCTTCCGCCCAGCGGTGAGGTCATAGTTCACGGTCAGGGTGGCCCATAGGCCACGTCTGTGGAAGCCAGACCCGGCAGGTGCAGAGGCACCATTCGTGGTGGGCAGCCAGGCAGAACTTGACTTAAATAGTCAGCCTTCCCACAAGAGCCACCTCCTGGCCGCCACAGTGAGAGAGCCAGTGCCCACCCTTAACCCACGAACACTTAGCACTAGGACGTGGGAGCGTAAACCTCTGGCCCGAGCTGTGGGGACCACACACTCTGTCCCGCTCCCCGTGGCTCATGTCCTCCTCGCATCAGCAGGCCCTTCGTGGAGAGCCCGAGGGTCTGAATTAGCCCGGTGCTGTTATCCGTCCACACGTGCAACCCACTTCCAGACGCCATGGCACAAGGGTGAGGCCAGCCAAGGGCACCCCTTCCCCTCCAGGATACGGGAGCCGGGGAAGCGGAAGGGTGCGCTGGGCCGAAGCAAGACCGAAACCGGCTGGGCAACCATGAAGTCCCCACCACGGTGGCCTCCGGCCCCACGGCTTTGCTGGCCGCCCAGCACGCCTCGGTTCCCCCAGGTGGGAGCCACACCGGGCGTCGCCCTGGCCGGGGCCCCCGGAACCCAGCTCTGTCTTGCCCGCCGGCTGCTCTCTGAGCTGCACGCAGATGCCTGCTGCTCCCGGCGCTGGCCGGCCACGCTCTGTGGCTTTTCTCGGGGGGCCTCTGCCAGGGCTGGAGCTGCCCACGCTCACGGCGCACTGCTGCACACGCGGGCACCAGCCCCGCAGCGCCCTCGGCCCGGCCGCTTGGCCTTTCCTTTGAACTCTCAGCGGAAGCTGCCACAACCCTGCAACTGCGCCTCCCGCCTGCCTGCCCAGCCCCGGCCACACAGGCAACACCCAGGTCTGCCTGCTACCGGCAGGGAGCGTGTGTGGACGCAGCAAGCCGGACTCCCGGGCTGATGGGGTGAGCGGGCTGCCTGGGGCTCTCCTGGGTGAGCGGATTGGACGGGTTCTGAGACACACCCGCACGTCTGCGTCTCTGCTCCGACAGCGATGAGGGGAGAGGGCGTCCCTTCCAGCTCTCTCCTGCTGCCTTGCGCGGTCACACAGGGCTGCCTTCTGCCTTTAGCAAACAGTCCCCGGCTTCTGTCGGTCCTGAACTTCCCCAACCTTCCTGCTCTGTTCCCTTCTGCCGCCGAACCCCCTGTGAACTTGCTAACAGCAGCCGTCCAGCGCCCCGCCGCAGCGGACACGCTCCCACCTTCAAGCCCAGCCTCCCACAGGGCCTCGGGACAGGACACAATGCCACAGCGTGGCAAGGGTGGCCGTCAGTCCCCGTCCCCACAGGGTCCTCATTTCCGGCTGAAACCCGGCCACTTCCCACCAGCGGCCCGGGCTTCTCAGCCCGCATCCAAACAGTCCGTAATGACCAGCTGGCGCCTTGCGAGTCTTCCTGCTGCCTCCTCCAGGCTTCGCCAATAAACCAATTTTCCTCTCCACAACCTCCGGTCTCGCCAGTCGTAATGGCCCCGCTTCTCAGGACCGATTTTCTGCGTGAGTCCACTTCTCATTACTTCGGCTAAAATACCTGGGAGGAGCTTTGGGGAAAGAAAAGGTTTAGTTCAGCTTTCAATGGAGGTCACAGCTTGGGACTGGGCGGCCTCATAGCGCAGTGTCTGTGCAGGCTGCTCCTGGCAGGTGTGCAGGTGGGGCAGGTGTGGAGGTGTGGTAGGTCTGCAGGTGGGGCAGGTGTGGTAGGGGTGGGGCAGGTGTGCAGGTGTGGTAGGTCTGCAGGTGGGGCAGGTGTGGAGGGTGTGCAGGTGTGGAGGGTGGGGCAGGTGTGGTAGGGGTGGGGCAGATGTGGAGGGGAGGTGGCAGGTGTAGAAGGTGTGGTAGGTGTGGAGGGCGGGGCAGGTGTGGAGGGTGTGCAGGTGTGGTAGGGGTGTGCAGGTGTGGAGGGTGGGGCAGGTGTGGTAGGGGTGGGGCAGGTGTGGAGGGTGGGGCAGGTGTGGTAGGGGTGGGGCAGATGTGGAGGGGAGGTGGCAGGTGTAGAAGGTGTGGTAGGTGTGGAGGGCGGGGCAGGTGTGGAGGGTGTGCAGGTGTGGTGGGTGGGTCAGGTGTGGAGGGGAGGTGGCAGGTGTAGAAGGTGGGGCAGGTGTGGAGGGTGGGGCAGGTGTGGTAGGGGTGGGGCAGGTGTGGAGGGTGGGGCAGGTGTGGTAGTTGTGGAGGGTGTGGAGGTGGGGCAGGTGTGGTGGGGTGGGGCAGGTGTGGAGGGTGGGGTAGGTGTGGTAGTTGTGGAGGGTGTGGAGGTGGGGCAGGTGTGGTGGGGTGGGGCAGGTGTGGAGGGTGGGGCAGGTGTGGTAGTTGTGGAGGGTGTGGAGGTGGGGCAGGTGTGGTGGGGTGGGGCAGGTGTGGAGGGTGGGGCAGGTGTGCAGGTGTGGTAGTTGTGGAGGGTGTGGAGGTGGGGCAGGTGTGGAGGGGAAGTGGCAGGTGTAGAAGGTGTGGTAGGTGTGGAGGGCGGGGCAGGTGTGGAGGGTGTGCAGGTGTGGTGGGTGGGTCAGGTGTGGAGGGGAGGTGGCAGGTGTAGAAGGTGGGGCAGGTGTGGAGGGTGGGGCAGGTGTGGTAGGGGTGGGGCAGGTGTGGAGGGTGTGCAGGTGTGGTAGGTGTGGAGGGTGTGGAGGTGGGGCAGGTGTGGTGGGGTGGGGCAGGTGTGGAGGGTGGGGCAGGTGTGGTAGTTGTGGAGGGTGTGGAGGTGGGGCAGGTGTGGTGGGGTGGGGCAGGTGTGGAGGGTGGGGCAGGTGTGGTAGTTGTGGAGGGTGTGGAGGTGGGGCAGGTGTGGTGGGGTGGGGCAGGTGTGGAGGGTGGCAGGTGTGGAGGGTGTGCAGGTGTGGAGGGTGTGCAGGTGTGGTAGTTGTGGAGGGTGTGGAGGTGGGTCAGGTGTGGAGGGGAAGTGGCAGGTGTAGAAGGTGTGGTAGGTGTGGCAGGTGTGGAGGGGGGCAGGTGTGGTAGGGGTGGGGCAGGTGTGGAGGGTGTGCAGGTGTGGTAGTTGTGGAGGGTGTGGAGGTGGGGCAGGTGTGGTAGGGGTGGGGCAGGTGTGCAGGTGTGGAGGGTGTGGAGGGTGGGGCAGGTGTGGTAGGGGTGGGGCAGGTGTGGAGGGTGTGCAGTGTGGTAGTTGTGGAGGGTGTGGTGGGTGGGGCAGGTGTGGAGGGTGGCAGGTGTGGTGGGTGTGGAGGTGTGGTAGGTCTGCAGGTGTGGAGGGTGTGCAGGTGTGGTGGGTGGGTCAGGTGTGGAGGGGAGGTGGCAGGTGTAGAAGGTGGGGCAGGTGTGGAGGGTGGGGCAGGTGTGGAGGGTGGGGCAGGTGTGGTAGGGGAGGTGGCAGGTGTGGAGGGGAAGTGGCAGGTGTGGAGGGTGTGCAGGTGTGGAGGGTGTGCAGGTGTGGAGGGTGGGGCAGGTGTGGAGGGGAGGTGGCAGGTGTGGTAGTTGTGGAGGGTGTGGAGGGTGTAGTAGGTGTAGAAGGTGTGGTAGGGGTGGGGCAGTGTGGAGGGTGTGGCAGGTGTAGGTGTAGAAGGTGTGCAGGTGTGGTAGGGGTGGGGCAGGTGTGGTAGGGGTGGGGCAGGTGTGGAGGGTGTGCAGTGTGGTAGTTGTGGAGGGTGTGGAGGGTGGAGCAGGTGTGGAGGGGAAGTGGCAGGTGTGGAGGGTGGCAGGTGTGGAGGGTGTGCAGGTGTGGTAGTTGTGGAGGGTGTGGTGGGTGGGGCAGGTGTGGAGGGACGATCAGATGGTGAGTCAGGAAGCCGAGAGCAGGAAGAATCTGAACTCACGTAATTGGTCTCCTCACAAGGACCACCCTCGGAGGGCCCACCTGCCCCCCATGACCTGCCGACCTCCCCCAGCCCCGCCTCCTGGCTGCCACAGCAGCTCCAGTCTCCATCCGTAACCCATCAGCCCCAACATTAAGACAGCGGCGTCTAAACATCTGGCATGAGTTTTGGAAAGACCGGTGTTCCGGTCCGTGGTGCTGGGAGAGGAGGCCGGGAGGGACTTGGGGTTTCACCGAGATGGGAACGGTTGGGCGTGCAGGGCACTGGGGCAGCTGGGGTTTGCAAGTCAGAGGCAAGAGCGAGGAGACTCCTCTGGGTTTTCCAGTGTTCAGCTGGGCAGCGACAAGGTGGAGCTCTGTGGGGCTGTGGAGGAGCTGGGCCGGGGGCACGGGGGGCTCCAGGCTGCAGTTTCCCGAGCGCAGGGCACACGGAGCAGTGTATTCTGATTTCCATGAGACTAAACCAGCCCCAGAGCGAAGGCTCCCATGCTCCAAACAAGTCGCCAACAGCACAAGCTTGTCCACAACAAAATTAGCTACCTACTGGAACAAAACTCCGATTCTAAATTAAGGAGACTACAAAAGCAAACACTTAGCAAAATAGTAGCATCATGTCCAGAGTCCTTAAAAATACAAAAGAGGAAAAACATGACTCAGAAATAGCACAAAAAAGGAAGAAAAACAATTGGTAAAAATAGAGCCCCAAATATAGCTGAAACGAGTAAACAGAAGTCCAAAGTGGCTGTCATGGACATGACCTTGATTTAAAGAAGGGCACGCACGTGGGCTCTGGACAGAGAGGAGACCTATCCCCCAAGAGGGTAGAATGGGATTGCAAAGTGGAAAAACACAAACGCGGCCCGAAAGGCCTGGGCAGACACCGCCTGCAGCCAGCCGGACGCCCACATTCCACACTGCAGTGCCGGCAACTGAGGCTTCCGGTCCAGCCTGCCCCTGTGCACCCTGGGAAACAAAATGGTGGCTCGAGTACTCGTGTCCTTGCCATCCACACGGGAGAGCCATGGGGGTACCTGGCACCTGGCTTCACCCCGGCCTTCTCAGCTGCTGCAGGTATTTGGGGAATGAACCGTTGGATAGAAGTCTGTCTCTCTCTCTCTCTCTCTTTCTCTCTCTCTCCCCCTATCACTCTGCCTTTCCGATAGGTAAATAAGCTTAAAAAAAGAAGAAACCACCTTTCTTCAATACACAAAGGAACCAGCTGCAGGGTGTGCGGGGCGGGGGGGGGGGGGGGGGCGGGAATCTCGCAGAGGCGCCGTCGGCCGGCTGGGCCCCTCTGGCAAAGCAAGTGCAGCCGCTGCCACCACTTCCATCCGGTGGGCCCTGGAGGCCCTGGCCGTCGCAAAAAGCCAAGGAGATGAAGGAATCCTACATGTACTTGAAGGGACAAAGATATTTATGAGCAGACAACGTATCTACGAAGAAAATCTCTAGGAATCTACAACAAAGCTCCTGGATCTAAGTGAGGCTACTGGGACTGCAGTCAAGGTCAAGCCGTGCACACATCAGTTGTGGTCCTTATTTTACACACGGACGCTGGTGACTGTGCCGAACAGGCCATCAGTGCTTACCTGGAAGTCTCACAGGATGCACACAGAACTGTGTACAAAAACTGCAAGACGCTGATTAAAGGAAATTGAAAAGATCTAAGTCAGTGAAATAATGTCCATTGGCTAAAAGATTAAATACTGTCAAGACTTTAAGTCTCCAAATTGATCTGCAGATCCTCAAAGTGTATTTTATGGAAATTAACACGCTTATTCTAAAAAACGATACGGAGAGGGAAATGCAGATCAAAACCAGAGTGAGGTAGCCTCTCACTCCAGTGCAATGGCGATAATCAAAAAGACAAAAAATAGCAAACGTTGGCAAGAGCGTGGAGAAAGCAGAATAATATAAATTAGTACAGAATAATATAAATTAGAACAGTACGGGGGGGTTCTTGACAAACTGAACGTGGATCTGCCGTGTGACCCAGCTCTCCTGTTTCCAGGCATGCGTCAGACAGAGGTAGGCTCAGCCTCTGGCCGAGATACCGCACCCCCACGTCCACTGCGGCTGTACTCACAGCAGCCCCCACAGAGTGTCCGCCGATGGACGAATGGATAAGGAAGTCTGGTCTGTGTGCAGAATGGAATAGAACGTACCCATTAAAACAACAACAACAACAACAACAAAAACAACCTGAGATCCTGTCACTTGCAGTTACACGGATGGAGATGGACGACATCATGCTAAGTGAAATGAGCCAGCGACAGACAGTGCCGCAGGCGGAAGTGAACCCGCGGAGCTCACAGAAGCAGGGACGCACCAGCAGCACTGCAGAGCTGGAGGGTGGGAAGTGGGGAATAAGATCCCCCTGGAAAAGCAAAGACCCCGAGAAGCCAGGCAATCTTGAAAGCCCAGAACGCTGGGAGGCCGCAGTCGGTGAGAGGCCAGACGCGCAGGGGAAGCACACGGCTCTGCACGGAGCCCACGCCGCGGCCGGCTGGGACCACACTGCGCACCACGATGCAGACGGAGACCTTCGTCCTGTAACCGCATCTCGTGTCTTACACAAAAGCTAACTCAGAACTGACAGTGCTCTTAAACGTAAAACCTAAACCCAGAAACCTCTAGAAGAAAGTATAGGAGAAAGTCTTTGTGACTCAGTTAGCTAAAGATTTCTTACGTGGAAGGACTTCAGAAATTTCATGAGAGATGGGATTAAAACAGAACTTTATTTTGGTGCAAAAAATTTTGAAATCCATGGAAGATTCTCCATATATGCATTTCCACGAACTTATTGAAGACCCCCATCTATACAACTTCAACAAGTTTTGCACCAGAAAAAACATTTTTCAATTTTGTGTTCTACAGCCTTCTAAAAGTCCCCTTGTATATGACATCAAAAGCACAACTCATACAAAAACACACTCATAGGTTAAACGGCGTCAAAATTAATGATTCTACTCTTTGAGACTTTAGAAACACTTCATTTTAAGAAAGTAAATCGCATACATATAAAATTTTTTGATATGCACTCAAAACTCCAAGAGTTTCATAAGGCGGTGCGACCGACACGTGGAATCCTTGGATGGGGGCACGCAGGCAGGGAGCTCAGACAGGAACGCGTGACCGGGCTTCTGCCCGCCCCGTGCTGTGACCCCACCCCCTTCCTGTCAATGCAGTGGGCCCACTTGCCCATGATGCACCTGCAGCTCGTCCAGACCAGGAAGGAGGACACGAGCTCCACGTGGGGACGCCAGGAAACCCCGAACACCTCACGCAGGCTGAGCTGCCCTGGCTTAGACATTCGGTCAGGGCGCTGACCGCTGTCTCGCACTGGTTGGTCACGTGGGAGGCGGGCCCGCTGCTTGGGGCACCCTCCCTCGCCTCCTCCACCTCTCTCTCCTCATGGGGTGCTCTCTAGGGTGTCGCTAGTGTTGGGGGCCCATGGATGTGTAGTCTCTCTCTTTTCAATAAATCCTCTCTCACCTGTGCCCTGTGTCCATGCCTCTGCTTTGAAGTCTTACCTGTGGCAAGAATCTGGAATAGGGGCCAGCGCTGTGGCATAGTGGGTAAAGCATCCCATGTGGGCATGGGTTCAAGGCCCAGCTGCTCCATTTCCAGTCCCGCGCTCTGCTATGGCCTGGAAGCGCAGTGGAGGATGGCCCTACTGCGTGGACCCCTGCACCCATGTAGACCTGGAGGAGGCTTCTGGCTCCTGGCCTTGGATCAGCCCAGCTCCGGCTGTTGCAGCCATTTGGAAAGTGAACCAGCGGTTGGAGGATCTCTCTCTCTCTCTCTCTCTCTCTCTCTCTCTCTCTCTCTCTCCTGTCTGTAACTTTGCCTTTCACATAAATAAATAGACCTTAAGAAAAAAAAAGAATCTGGAATAAAGGTTAAGACACATAGGCCCATAACAATTAAGCAAAGCATTAGGCAAATGCAAACGCAAACGGAAACCCCAGGCTGACGCTGCTGTACATTTATTAGAATAATTACACTTTCACTAAGGGGAGAAATGCCAACTCATACTGCGCTGAGGGTAAGGATGTCCCCAACGGAACTTTCTCTTCTTGCTCCTTGGAACGTGACAGAATGTGACAGCTGCTTTGAAAACAGGCTGGCGCTTTCTCTTAACGCTGAACACATACTTAGCACCGGCCCAGCAGCCCCCTTCCAGGAATTCATCCAGGGAAAATGAAAACTTGTGTTCGCACGAGACCCTGTCTGGGAAAGTTTGCGGTGGCTTGAGTCATCATACTCACCGAAAGCTGGGAACGGCAGAAATAGCCTCCAGCCGGCGCGTGCGTAGACAGACCGAGCGGATCCCCAGGAGCAGTCCGTGCCGCAACCCAGGAGCCGCCACGAACACCGGGAGGACACGACGGAGCGAAAACCACGGTGCTAAAAAGGGCAGAGCGGGCACCTCGGGAACCTGCTCTCCTCCAAAAGCAACAAAAATATTTGCAAAACAATAAAGTCAACCATTGTGGGCCCCTGGAGACAAATGACAGGCAGGGAACCCACTGAAAAAGCATCCATTTAGGCAAAAGGGCTGGGCCTCAGCCACCCGGGCAGGTCTGCGGCTTTTGTGACCTGGAACTGTCCCTGTGCCTTCCTCCCCCAGCTCCCTGGTGGCCTCGCAGCCAACAAGGAGTCGCCCTCTGGGAGAGTCCGGCAGGAAGCCTGCCCTGCGGAGCCCTCGCACCTGACTCAGACTCCCTGGCCATTCCCTGGAAGTCCACTGCTATCTGGTTCGACCGTGAGCTCGGCTCTGCGGGATGAAGCCACATGCCCCAGGGGTTCCCGACAGTAGGACTCTGCAAGGATTCCAGTTGGGGTCCGGAGCCTGTGCAAAGTGCAAAAGGCAACCCCAAGCGGCAGGAAGCCAGAGGGAACAGTGCATTCCTGAGGCATAGCAGCCCGGGGGCGTGCCCAGGGCTAACGGGGTGCCCCGGAGACGCCTGGCGAAGGGACCTGCTGGTCCTGCGTGTATGGGGACAAGACCCAGGGGGAATTTTTTTTAACTGCCTGAAGTTGCAGGTGAACTTGCTTGTCCAGGTGACCTTGGCGAGGGGCGGGAAGCTTGGGCTCAAAGCAATGACCGAAATCTCGCAATCGATCGCTTCCTGATCGCTCCATTATTCTGATACGGGACTGAGTCCTAGGAAGCAAGGCTTAAAAATGTCGACCAACAAAAAAGAGCAAAGAATTTAGTGGTTGCACCCTACAGCACACAGTCCAGGAAAGGCACGGGACACGTGGGCAGCAAGAGGAAAAACTAAGCAAGCAAGCGTGAACACCCAGCAGCCGGGGCCGGCAGCCAAGGACGGAGCAGCGCTCGGGCCCTGGCCCTCGAGGTGGGGCAGGGGCAGTGCTGGCTCTGAGACCAAACATTTCAATCCCTTGTTAGGCCGGCACCGCAGCTCACTAGGCTAATCCTCCGCCTGTGGCGCCGGCACCCCAGGTTCTAGTCCCAGTTGGGGCACTGGTTCTGTCCTGGTTGCCCTCTTCCAGTCCAGCTCTCTGCTGTGGCCCGGGAGGGCAGTGGAGGATGGCCCAAGTGCTTGGGCCCTGCACCCGCATGGGAGACCATGAGAAGCACCTGGCTCCTGGCTTTGGATCGGCACAGCTCCGGCTGTTGCGGCCAATTGGGGAGTGAACCAGTAGATGGAAGACCTCTCTCTCTGTCTCTGTCTCTGTCTCTCTCTCTGTCTCTGTCTCTCTCTGCCTCTCCTCTCCCTGTGTAACTCTGACTTTCAAGTAAATAAAAGTAAGGCAACATATGACAAGGCTCTCTCACCAAACAAGAGTATTTCAAAGACTAAGGCAGACGTGGGGTGGGGTGGGGGCGGGGAAAGAACAGCAGGTTTTTTGGAGCGCGGAGTGGAAGCCCCAGTGGAAGAGGAGACTCCCTGGGGAAGCGCGGCAGCAGGTGGAACTCCCACAAGCCATATCAGGCTCCACACATTCCTGAGGCTTCATCCTGATTGGTCAGAAACTTCCAGAAAACAGAGGAGGAGGGAAAACTTCCCCAGACCTTCCACGAGGCCTGTGGGGTCACCAGACGTCCAACCAGGTATCACCGGGAACAAGATTTCACAAGAAAGCCACAACAGGGTCTCTCATATGTGCAAAATCCTCAGTAAAGTACCATCAACCATGTCCAGCACACAGAAATGGTTTTATACAATGAGCAAGTGGAATTCGCAAAGGAAGTGAAGTTGGTTTAACATCCACATATCCATAGATACGGCCAATCAATAGGCTGCTAAAAACCCATGTGATCATCCCAACATACGCAAGAAAAACATAGGACAAAATCCAGCACTCATGATAAGAAAACGGGCAACAAACTAGGAAAGGGATCTCCTGAAACTGACAAAAGACATCTTAGAAACCCTGCTAACATCAGATGGAAGTGTTGGAAGACTGGATGCTTTCCCTGGAAGAACGGGAAGGAGGCAAGATGTCCACTCGCCATTTCTGCTCAGCCTCGTGTGGAAGTTCCAGCCAGCGCAGCTGGCAAGGAGAACCAACGGAGAGCAGCCAGATTAAAGGAAGGAGGACACCGTCTGTCTGTGGGCGGTCTCATCTCATACATGGGAGATCCTAAAAACACTCCAAGGACTCACACGCAAATTCACCAAGCTCGCAGGATACGAGACAATCACAAAAATCAGCTGTATACACTTGCAAGAAACAATTGAAAAGAGAAACTTCAGGAAAAATCCCGTTTGTGGTAGCGGCAGGAGCAGGCCTTGCAGCCCAGCAGTTAAGACTCCACGTCCCGTACGGGAGGACCTGGGTGTGAGGCTGGGCTCTGACTCCTGGCCCCAGCTGCCCGCCCACGTGGCAAACCTGTGTTCCTGGCTCCGGGATCTGGCCCCGCCCAGCCCTAGCCATTGCAAGCACTTGGAGAGAGAACCGATGGAGAGGAGCTCTCTCTCAGATAAAAAACAAAAGAAGGCCGGCGCCGCGGCTCACTAGGCTAATCCTCCGCCTTGCGGCGCCGGCACACCAGGTTCTAGTCCCGGTCGGGGCGCCGGATTCTGTCCCGGTTGCCCCTCTTCCAGGCCAGCTCTCAGCTGTGGCCAGGGAGTGCAGTGGAGGATGGCCCAGGTGCTTGGGCCCTGCACCCCATGGGAGACCAGGAAAAGCACCTGGCTCCTGGCTCCTGCCATTGGATCAGCGCGGTGCGCCAGCCGCAGCGCGCTGGCCGCGGCGGCCATTGGAGAGTGAACCAACGGCAAAGGAAGACCTTTCTCTCTGTCTCTCTCTCTCACTGTCCACTCTGCCTGTCAAAAAAAAAAAAAAAAAGAAAAAGAAATGAAATGCTTAGGAATAAATGTTTAAAAACAGAGATGCCGCTGGCACGGCAGCTCACTAGGCTAATCCTCTGCCTGCAGCGCCGGTACCCCCGATTCCAGGCCCGGTTGGGGCGCTGGTTCTGTCCCGGTTGCTCCTCTTCCTGTCCAGCTCTCTGCTATGGCCTGGGAGGGCAGTGGAGGATGGCCCAGGTCCTTGGGCCCTGCACCCGTGTGGGAGACCAGGAGGAAGCACCTGGCTCCTGGCTTCGCAATGGTGCAGCGCTGGCTGTAGCGGCCATTTAGGGGGTGAACCAGCGGAAGGAAGACTCTCTCTCTCTCTCTGTCTCTCTTTCTCTCACTGTCTAACTCTGCCTGTCAAAACAAAAACAAAAACAAAAAACAGAGATGCCGATTTCCTGATGTGTTCTGGATCAGACAACACAACGAGAAGGAAAGTCAGACAAAGTCCTGGCCCAGACTTCAGCAGAAACCCGCAGTTCTGCCACTCTGTGTCAGCTGCGCACACCCGTCCTCCCCAAGTGCACACCAGGTGTTCACGGTAGAGGTGAGAACGGGGCCGAGCACCGGCCTCAGCACCCCTGCACGGACGCTCTGACCAGCGTGGAGAAGTCAGCAGTCGGTGAGCGGCTGGACGCAGGCTGAGGATCACGGAGCAGCAGGCAGGAGCGGTGGACAAGTGGAGAGCTCCATGCACTCCTGGAGACGGAAGCCAGTAAGACTGGATTGCCCCGGGCTGCTCGTGTCTCAAACAGCCAACCCCGTGAGGTGATCGAGACGTCCATGCAGCTGGCCACGCCGGCCACTGTACTCTACACTGCTCCAGAACATTCTACCACCTGTCCCTCTCTCGCAGGGGTCTACTCTGTACCGACCCCATAACATCAAGCCTACACAACACGTTTATTCTAAGAATCAACGACAGAAGGCACTTTGGGGAAGTCGCACATACATGAAGTCAAATATCCTCCTACAAAGTAGTAGGTGAGAGAATAAACCGTGGGGGACATGAGACAGTGCGTTGAGATGAATGAGACCAGAAACGCAACACAGGAAAACAGCAGGTGTAGGGACGGCCGAGCTCAGAGGGAAATGTGTGGCTGTGAATTCCTGTACTGAAGAAAGAACGGGAGGGGCAGTTAGCCTTGTGGTTAAGGTGCCCCGTCCCACGTCACAGTGCCTGGCCTCAAGCTTTTCCCTACCCGCGTGCACTCTGGGCGGCGGCGGTGATGGCCCAAGCCATCGAGTTTCTGCTTCCCACATAGGAGGCTTGGATTGCATCCCCTACTCCCAGCTCCATGGGCGTTGGAGAAGTGGACCAGTGGATTCTCTCTCTTTCTGTCTCTCTCTCTCCATAAACAAAGAATTTTACAAAGAATAATTGACACCAGTCCAAACCAAATCCAAACCAAAAACAACAAAAGGAAATTTTAGAAAAAGAAAGAGGGGAAGAGAAGACAAGAGAACGCTTCCTGACCCAGTCTAAGTCGCCAGCAGCGTCCTTACACCAAGCCCAGACAGCAGCATCCCGGGACCAGAACAATGTCCCTTCTGATGGTGGACGCAAACCTTCTCATGGAACACCAGCAAACGGAGCTGGACACATTCGGAGTGTCGGCAACTACACAAGACCCAGCAGGACTTACCCCACGGAAGCAAGGCTGGTCGAACGGCTGAGAACAAACGGGATCAGCCGAACCGTGGAAGAAAGGAGAATCCGCACGACCTCCAAAGATGCTAAACACGCTCCCAACAAAAATCCCATTCCCACTCATGATGTTTTAAAAAGGCTCATTTATTTGAAAGGCAGAGTTACAGAGAAGCAGAGAGGGAGAGGGAGAGAGGTCTTCCATCCACTGGTTCACTCCCATAATGGCCGCAATGGCCAGGGCTGAGCCAGGTCAAAGCCAGGAGCCAAGAACTTCTTCTGGGTCTCCCACGTGGGTGCAGGGGCCCAGGCACTTGGGCCATCTTCCACTGCTTCCCCAGACCGTAGCAGAGAGCTGGATGGGAAGTGGAGCAGCCGGGCCTCAACCTGGTGCCCGTATGGGATGTCGGCACTGCAGGCGGAGGCTTTACCGGCTGCACCACAGCGCCGGCCCCACCTTCTGCACTCTTCATTGGAGGACTGAATATTGCTGAGAAGACAATGTTCCCAAACAGGTCGACACGTTCACCACCATCTCTCCCTCGGTTCCAGCGTGGCGTCCCCCAGAATCAGACGCACCGATCCCAGCAGTCTTGTAGAAGCACCAGAGACCCCGAAGAGCCACACAACCCTGCCGGGATGGAGGCTGCCAGGTAAGGCCACCAGCAGGTGCCGACGTCTGGGTGACAGACGGGACGGACACCTGTCGGCACACACACAAGTCCCCAACGGCAGGGCTGCGCTCCCCAGGGGCCCACGCAGAGGCTTCGTCCCCCGACCCTTCCACCTTCCGGGGCTCCTGTGGTTCCTCACCGCGAGGCCCCTCCCCTAGTCACTTCCTCCGGCTGCACACAGCCTCGTCTCCTCACCTCCCTCCTCAGATCTGGGGCGCGCTTGGTGGACCTCCCCGTGAAGTCCTGGGCCCGACGGCACCCGCAAAGCCCTTTTCTCCAAAGGAGACCCCACTCCTGAGCTCGCCAGGACCAGGGCACATCCTCTCGGGCCCATCGTGGCACCATACCAGGTCTTTGTCCCCCAATTTTAGAGCTTACTCGGAAGCACTGGGATGCGCACGTACATACAGACGTGCATATCCGTGGAACCGAACTTGAGAGTCCAGATGTAGAATCTTGTACTTGGAGAAAGTGATTTTCAGGGCCGGTGCTGGCATCCCAGATGGGCACTGGTTCAAGTCCCAGCAGCTCCTCATCCGATCCAGCTCTCTGCTGTGGCCTGGGAAAGCAGTGGAAGATGGCCTAAGTCCCTGGGCCCCTGCACCCCCGTGGGAGACCTGGAGGAAGCTCCTGGCTCCTGGCTTCGGATCAGCACAGCTCTGGCCATTGAGGTCAATTGGGGAGTGAACCAACAGATGGAAGATACCTCTCTCTCTCTCTCTCTCTCTCTCTCTGCCTCGACTTCTCTCTCTGTGTAACTGTGACTTTCAAGTAAAATAAATAAATCTTAAAAAAAAAGAAAGTGATTTTCACCAAAAATACTACGACAATTTGTTGGCAAAAGGAAAATGTCTGGGACAAGCAGAGCTGGAATAACCGGACATCCAGGCAAAACAACGAGGGTGGCCCTTGTCCCATGCCATGCCCTTCTGGGCTACTGCTGGCTCCTGCCGGAGGCCCGGGGCTTCTCTCTTGTTCTGGTCCAGCCTCCGTCTTGGGAAAACTTTGGGATGGGACCGGGGCTTGGGGCTGGGGCTTCCCTCAGGACGTGGGCAGAGGTAGATGAAAATGAAGACCAAGGGGCCAGTGTTGTGGCATAGTAGGTGAAGCCGTGGCCTGCAGTGCCGACATCCCATATGGGCACCAGCTGGAGTCCCGGCCACTCCACCTCCAATCCAGCTCCCTGCTAATGCACCTGGGAAAGCAGTGGAGGACGGCCCAAGTGCTGGGGCCCTGCACTCGTGTGGGAGACCTGATGAAGCTCCTGGCTCCTGGCTTCAGCCTGGTTCGGCCCTGACCTGTGGATAGAAGATCTCAACCTCACCCTGCTCCAGAGTCTTAGCCCTCTGTCCCCTGCCAATCCTGCCTCGCGTCTCTCCAAGGACACTGTCACCTGTCCGTGAGGGCAGCCTGTGGGGCAGGTGCGGGGGTCACCTCCCGCGATGGCCCAGGAAGCTGAGCCCCCAGGGCCGAGGTACCTCCTGTGCTGGGTGAAACTGGGTCCCAGGGGCTATGTCCGTGTCCTAACTCCGGAAGCTGTGAGTGTGACCTCGGTGCACAGCGACAAGGTTAGGCACCTGGAGGTGAGGTTGGCCTGCATCCCCCGCCCAGTGTGGGCGAGGGGAAGCAGCACTGTGCACCCAAGTCCACCCACGGGGCACCCGCCCCATGGGGCGTCGGCCAGAGACGCGCGGGCAGGCAGAGCTAGGCCTGGGGGAGTGGAGGTGGCAGAGCCGGCGTGGGCACCTGTGCAGTGACTCAGGGCACTACTCAGCAGGCAAACCTGGCTTTCCCTGGCTGGGCCGGGCTGGAAGTGGGGGCCGGAATGGGGGACCCTGTCAGTTACAAAGCAGCCCTGGCCCTGGGGGCCGAGGGTGGAGGGAGTCACAGCTGTCTTGCTAGACGGCCACGAGGAGAGCCAGGGGGTCCACAGGCGTGGCGGCAGCGGGGGCCGACCCGGCCGTGTGCGGACAGACACGAGGGCTCGGGTCCTGGGCACCTGTGATCAGTCTCTCCATCTTTAGGGCTCCGCTCCCTGCGGAGATGGGTTGGTGTCTACAGGGCCACGAGCCTCTGTCTCTGCTCCTTGGAGCTCCGGCGTCCTTTCCGGTGAAACAGGGGAAGCTGTGTGGCCCGGGTGGGTTTCGTGGCAGGGAGGGAGCAGCGGCCAGGACGTGCCTGCGCCCTCTCAGAGTGCCACGACCTCGCCACGCTGTGGACACCTGCGCTCCGCTCCTCCCACCCCGCTCCGCCCTCCACCTCCTTGCTCCTCTGCCCCATCTGGTCCACCCTCCATGGTCCACACCCCCCCCATCTCTCTTCCATGGGTCTGAGGAGGGTCTGGGGGCCTGGGGCAGGCCCTGGAGGCCGGTGGGGGGCGTGGTGAGGAGGGGGCTGTCCTGTCTGCAGGCAGGGGAGAGGTGACAGTGCCCTGCCTGTGCCACAGCCTGGCCTGGCCGTGCAGAGCTGGGGAGACTGCCCGCTGGGGGCTGCACTGTCCCCAGCTGGGAGGGAGGCCTCGGGGACGGCAGCTGTCACCGCCCTCTCAACCGGAAGACAGAGGGCTCCTCCCATCTGCGGTGCCCCCCACTTGGGCCTCAAACACCTGTTACAGATTCAACAGGAGACGCCCGCCGGGATGCAGGGACAGCCATGCACACAGGCCTGGCCCACACTGGGACTCCTGGCCTTGCCCACGCCCCAGCACCCAGCTGGGCCCAGAGAGGCTGCGTGAGCTGGGCACGACTTGGACCACTCCCGGGGCAGAGTTGGACGCGGGAGGCCTGCCCCAGATGCCCAACTCCTTCCTGTCCAGGAAGCTCCCACAGCTGGTCCCCTGCAGCAGTGGCCAGGCTGGGGCTGACCGTCCCTGCTGACCGCCATTAGCAGAGCCCATGGAAACTGGCTGAGCTCTTGGGGTGGGGGGGTTAGAAGTTCCAATTTTCACCCGAGGAGAAGGGGGGGGAGAGGGAGGGCAGGCTGCCGCCCTGGATGCCAGCACCCCACCAGCTGTGCCAGGCGCCTCGAGGGCCGGGGCCCGGCCTGGTCAGCTTGGCTTTCCCTTCCCTGGGTCCTCCAAGCCCCTGGGATGCACACGGCACAGCCTGCATGAGCCCCCTGGCCCTGAAATCTCCCTGGGACCCGAACCCCCCCCCCCAGCCTGCTCTACCCAACAGGCGTCAGCTGTTCTGGGAGCCCAGCTGCGGGGTTGTGAGGGTGGTGCCAGCTTCGAGGGGTCCAGTGAGATGGGGGCTGACCCCTGGGGCATGAGGGATGCCCAGGGTACGGGCTGCCATGGTGCTCAGAGAAGGGGCTCCCGGTGCAGGCCAGGGGCTGTCCCTTGTTCATTCAACAAACACCTTCGGAGGACAGCCATCTGCAGCGTCCACTGGGCACAGTGGTGCTGCTCCTGGGCCCTGGGGAGCGGCGGGTACGTACGGCTACTTAGGGGCTCAGGTTAGAGACGTGCGGACGGGGGCCTCCTGCTCTCGGAGAGGGGCTCCAGTGTGGCGCCGCTCTCGCTGACCTGCAAGCTGGACGCCAGTGCACCCCGGCTCCTCTGTCCTGCCCGCAAGGCCGGGGGCCGCCTGGGGGCGCTCGCCTGTTTCTCTCCTTTCTCTGCCTCTCTCTCTCTCCCTTTCTCTCTCTCTCTCCATCTCTCTCTGTCTCTCTCCAGAAGCCTGGAAGCCGGGAGCGACAGGAGCTCCCTTGCGTGCCTCGGTTGCTGCTTGGAGACGTGGGGTGGACACGGTGCTCCTCGTGAGCTCAGCAGGAGTCAGGAGACCCCCCCCCCCGTTCCTGGGTTCACGACCCCCCCACCGCCGGTGGCAGTGGCACGGCCCTGGGTGGAGTGGCCCAGCCTCTCGGCCAGGCACCTGTTGCCACCTCTCCCCAGGCGAGAAGACCCCGACCCCCTGCCACCGCCCGAGGTGATTCCCTGGTAACTGCCGAGCCGCCCTTCCCACAGGCCTGAGCTCCATCGCTCACCGACGACCACAGGATCCCGCGGTTTCATCCCGGCGATTTGGGACCCTCGGGATTCCTGTGTTTCGTCCCATCTGACCTGCTCAAGGAGGGGGGTGTGAGAGCCCATTGCTTCCCGTCCTTTCCCGGGCGGGAACTTCTCCCTGACGCCCACGCCCGCTCTTGGTCCACCTGCCTTTGAGTCACTGGCCTGGGCTGCAGCTTCGCGAGGTAGACACAGACTGACCCGGTGCGGGCTTGGGTCGGGGCTGTTCTGCACCTACACTAGAGGGCGCCAGAAAGTGCGTGGGAAGTGCAGCTAAAAGCTGAATTTTTTTGCAAAACGCATGCATGCGAGCGATCTTTCCAGAGCTTGGGAAAATGCATCGTGAAGAAACACGTAGAGATCTCAGTCTGTTCTGCTCCGAAAGCAGCCGACCTCTGAGCCCCGCTGTCTGGGAGCCCCCGCAAGAGCCCTCGGGATGCGCCGGGAGCGGCCTCCCGTCGCTCCTGTCCCGCGGACGGCGCTCCCAGGCTGTCTCCCTCCCGGGGCAGACGGTTCCTGCCCCCAGCTCCGCTGCCGGCCTCTGCCAGCTCCAGTGCCTGCTCTGACGGGGCCGGCGCAGTGACCGGACTCGGTTTAAGCAAGAGGCCACGGAAGGCAGGGAGAGCAGGAGCCCCAGGCGGCCACCTGGCGGGTGTCCCGGTGCCTGGGACCCCTCGCTGACCCCACAGATGCGAGCCCAGGGCCAAAACGTGGCAGAGCCCCTGGGACTTTGTCAGCTCCGCGGCGAGGACCGGTCACACACGCTGCACATAGCCTGCCGTGCAGCCAGCGCCTGCGCCTCCTCCCGGACGACCGAGGCCGAGCCGGCTGCCGGGTCTGACGCCTGCACAACCGGCCAGGGCTCCTGGACCTTGGGGGCAGGAACTGCGTGCTCGGGGCCGACAGGACACCACGCAGAGAGGCTGTGGCCCAGCGCCACCCCCGCCGCCTCCTCCCTCTGCTCCCCCGCGGCGGGGCCAGGTGTGAGGGCAGCCGCCTTGTCTCAAGCCCTGTGTGGGGTAAACCCTCGGGCTGTGTTGGAAACCAGCCACACCACAGGGAAGTCTGAGCTCACCGGGGGACCCTGGGGAGCACTGGGCTGTGAGACCACCGTGGCCATGCTGTGTGGGGACCCTGGAGGAAGCGGCCATCTGTCCTCAGCACACACCAGATCTCACTGTTGTTTCATTCATGTAGACAGTGTGCACTCGTCACCTTGGCCGCTAGGAAGCTCAGCAAATCAGACGTTAAGACAGGGGCCTGGCGAGGACAGCCCCAGGTCCGGCTCCCGGCGCTGCCCCAGCCCACACCTTCCCCGGCCTCATTTTCTCGTCTTCTGATGCACCGTCCCCCGCTGAGCACCGCCTCACTCCATGGCACAGGCACGGCACTGGGAACCCAGCAGCCAGCCAGCACCTCCCTCGGTGCCAGGGCGTTATGGTGCAGTAAGATCGGAAGTTGGCAAGCAGAGACCCGAGGCCAGGTCGAGTAGAGACCCGGGCCGGCCCGCGTGTCAGACAAGAATGCACGGTGGAAACTGGCGGGGCCGCCTCCTGGGACGCTGGCGTTCCGCACCCGCGTAGCTGTGTTCCGGCTGCCCGGCTGCCTGCAAGCGTGGAAGACCCAGCCGGTGCGCCTGGCCCGGCACTGGCCGTTGTGGCCACTTGGAGACGGAGCCAGATCTCTCTCTCTCTCTCTCTCTCTCTCTCTCTCTCTCTCTCTCTCCCCGTCTCCCCATCTCTCTCTCTCTGTCTCTCTCTCTCAGATCTCTCTCTGTGTCCCTCCCCCTCCCCCATCTCTCTGTCTCCCTCCCTCTCTCTCTCTGTCTCCCTCCCTCTCTCTCTGTCTCCCCCGTCTCTCTCAGATCTCTCTCTGTCTCTCAGATCTCTCTCTGTGTCCCTCCCCCCTCTGTCTCTGTCCCTCCCTCCCTCTCTCTGTCTCTCTCTCTGTCTCCCCTCTTTGTCTCTCTCTCTCAGATCTCTCTCTGTCTCTCTCTCCCAGATCTCTCTCTATGTCTCCCCCCTCTGTCTCTCTGTCTCCCCCTGTCTCTGTCTCTCTCTGTCTCTATCTCTCTGTCTCCGCCCTCTGTCTCTGTCTCTCAGATCTCTCTCTGTGTCTCTCCCCCTCCCCCATCTCTCTGTCTCCCCCTGTCTCTCTCAGATCTCTCTCTCTGTCCCTCCCTCTCTCTGTCTCCCTGTCTCTCTCTGTCTTCCCCCTCTGTCTCTCTGTCTCCCCCCTCTGTGTCTCTGTCTCACCCCTGTGTCTCTGTCTCCCCCCTCTGTGTCTCTGTCTCCCCCCTCTGTCTCTCTGTCTCCCCCCTCTGTGTCTCTGTCTCCCCCCTCTGTCTCTGTCTCTCAGATCTCTCTCTGTCTCTCTCTCAGATCTCTCTCTGCCCCCCGCCCGCTCTGAAGGTCGCCTTTCCGTGGTGGGAAGAGTAGGTGAGGGCGAGCGCCTGAGGCGGTGACCTCTCAGCTGAGGGCACAGAGGAGAGGGGCGGGGTGGGGACGGCAGGGACCCCAGGTGTCCTGGGGACAGCGGGAGGTCTGGGGCCAGAGACATCACTGGTGGGGACCCTGCAGGTCCAGCCACTGCCTGTGTGCTTCGGGTAACCCTGCGCACCCCTTCCAGAACCCTTTTTGGAAATAAGACGGTGAATCAGCAAATTCACACACAAATGCGTCTGTGGGTTGCGATTCTTACATCACAGCTGGCTAGCACATCATGTCATGTGTGTGCCATGTGTGTCGTGTGTGTTGTGTCGTGTGTGTGTTTCATGTATGCAAGCTTTGTGTCTTGCCCTGTGTGTTGTGTGTGCAAGGGTCATGTGTGAGTGGCATGTGTGTTGTGTCCTGTGTGTAAGTGTTGTGTGCACGAATGTCATATGTGTGTTGTGTGTGTGTCCTGTGTGGGTGTGTTGTATATGCGTTGTGTGTGTGTCCTATGTGTATGTAATGTGTGTGTCCTGTGTATGTGTGTAGTGTGTGCCGTGTGTGTCCTGGGTGACTGTCATGTGCTGTGTGTGTCATGTCTTGTGTGTGCGCCATGTGTGTGTCCTGTGTGTATGTGTGTCATGTGTGCACGGTGTATGTGTTATGTGTCATGTGTATGTGTCCTGTGTGCACTGTTTCATGTGCTCTGTGTGTCCTGTATGTCATGTGCATGTGCTGTGTGTCATGTGCTGTGTGTGTGGATTTCATATGTGTGTATCTTGTGTGTCTTGCGTGTCATGTGTGTGCTGTGTGAGTGTTGTGTGCTGTGTGTCATGCATGTGTATGCTCTGTGTGCTGTGTATGCCATCCTTGTGCCCTGTGTGTCCTGTGTGTTGTGTGTCATGTACTGTGTGTGTGGATATCATCACATGTGTGTGTCCTGTGTGTGTAATGTGTGTCGTGTGCTGTGTGAATGCCATGTGTGTCATGTATGTGTGTGTCCTGTGTGTGTCGTGTGCTGTGTGTGTAATGTGTGTCGTGTGCTGTGTGAATGCCATGTGTGTCATGTATGTGTGTGTCCTGTGTGTGTCGTGTGCTGTGTGTGTAATGTGTGTCATGTGCTGTGTGAATGCCATGTGTGTCATGTATGTGTGTTTCCTGTGTGTGTCGTTGCTGTGTGTGTGGACGTCACACGTGTGCATGACGACTGCCCCCCATGCCGCAGTGTGTGCCTTCACGGAGCACACGCCCCAGCAGAGGCTTCCCCGTGATGCTTGGGGACGAGCGAGTCACGGCTCACGGCGGCCGCGGCCCCTGCCCAGCACGGGGAGGGCTCCCACGCGTCAGCTCTCATTATCGGCCTGTGCGCATCGGCCATGTGGGGCTGGTTAGGGAGGGTGTGAGCCTGGCCGTGGTCGCTGACACGACCGCTCACGTCGGATCTCCGGCGAGTGCCTCTGGGGACATCTGGCAGGATGCACGTAATCCAACGAGGAGCCGGAACCGCCCTAGCGCGACGAAGTGCTCCCAGCGCTTCCCGCACTCGCCGCAGGATGATCTCAGCTGGCGAGAACCCGGCCCGCGCCCACCGCGGGGGCTGCTGAGGGTCCACACCCAGCAGCCACAGCCGAGACCCCGTGGGTGCGAGGGCTGAGCTGGGCCCCGCGGGCTGAGACCACGACTCCGGGGTCTCACTCAGCGAGACGCGCATCTCTGCAGAGCTGAGCAGGGGTGACGCAGCCCCTCTGCGCCCTGGAGCTCTTCCCCAGGGCAGCCTTGCGAGGCGGGGAGCCCCCGTCCCAGAGCCCCGACAAGGGTCTTGCGTGCTAAGGTTTGGGGCCAGCCAGGGGCTGAGGAGGCTGTGGGGCCGGCAGACGGGGGAGTCCCTGCTGTACACAGTCCTACGAGCCCCTTCCTTGGTTGCCTGGTCTGAGAGATCCCACGGAGGGGGCAGGAGGGTCCCCAGGCCCCCTGGAACTCTCTCTCCCTGGAGCTGGCAGCGTGTGACCCCCGCCCAGCAGGGAGGCGGGCGCTGCTCGTGCAGGACGTGCAGGGACAGCAGGCGCCTGCCGAGGCAGAGCACAAGGTGGCCTCCGCTTTCCAGAACAAACCCCCCGGGGCTCGGGGCCAGGCTGGAACCAGGGGCTGCAGGGCGGTATCTATGGCGTGCATACAATAAACATGACCTCAGCTGGCTGGAACCAGCTCCCTGCCCGGCCCCCAGCCAAGTGCGAGGGGAGAGCTCTGGCTTCGGGGCCCAGGGAGGCTCCCTCCCGGCCGGAGCTCACCCTCCACGGCCAAGGCTTCCGGCCCAGTGCCCTGGGCTTCCACGCAGCGGCCCTGCGTCCCCACGGCCCTGCCAGGTTCCGAGGCACGGACGGGGGTCTCACTTCCTCCTCACAGTCCAGGAAGACGGAGGAGGCGCCTTCAAACCCAGGCCTCCGTGGAGGAAGCAGAGACTGGGAGAGGGGCAGGGAGGCCCCCTTGGCCACACAGAAGTCCTCGTCCCAGCCAGGCCGAGGTCGTCCCACATTTGCTCCACGCAGCCACAGCAGGGGGCTCGGCCGTGTTCCGGGAGGCCGAGGTCCCAACCCAGGGGCTCCTTCCAAAGGCCCCTCCCAGCTGCTGGGGGCTCCTGGTACCTCTTGGCTGGTGGCAGCGTCACTCCATCCCTGCCTCCCACTCTGTGCGTCTCCTTCCCTGTCACCGTCACTGGATTTCAGACCCAGCCTAGGCCAGGATGACCTGGTCTCGAGACTGCCACCCACACCTGCAAACGAGGCTGAGCCACAGGTCTGGGATGGCGTCAAGACAAAGACATTTCGTGCTGGGGCCACCACCACCTCCCCGCTCCCGGCGGAACTCCCTGAACTGATGGGGGCGGGGCTCGAGGCTGCCCAGGAGGGTGTGGGCTGCAAGCCAGGGGGCAGGGGCTCCGCAGCTCCTCTCCTCCTCCTAGCAGACCCCCGCCCCCGGCCCCTGCCTGGTGCCTGCCAGGTGGAGGGGTGTGGTCAGGGTAGGGGGCAGAGCTGCAGAGCAGGGCACGCCAAGCCTCTGCCTCCCACAGCTGCGGCTCAGAACGCGGTGAGGCTGCCGCCGGCCCAGAGCCTGGCCTGCACCTGACACCTGGACAGTGGCTTCCACAGCCCGCCCCCAGGAATGCATCGCCGGCCCGGTCAGCAGACGGGCCAGCCAGAGAGCATTCCCCAGCTGTACCTGGTCGGCTTGTGCCCCCGGCCCAGCCCCTGGGCGGCCCCCCACCTCCGGGCAAGCCCCCCACAGAGCGGCCCCACAGGTGCCCGGGAGCTGTGCGACTGTGAGGAAGCGATCCCAGAGCCGGGAGCTTAGGTTGCTGCCCTGCGTGCGCCCATGAGGGTGCGTGTGCAGGATGTACCTGTGCCCAGGGGAGCACCTTGTCACGCCCAGTTCAGTTGTCCCCAGAGACCACCAAGGAGCCGATACCGCTGCACAGCACACGAGTTTTATTGCAGGTCCGGGCCTGGTCTCTCAGTCGACACCGACGCAGAGGGTCCAGATTGAGAGCCCCAACCCTTCAGTGGACAGGGTTTCTATAGGGTGTCAGAGACATTCCATACATCAGGGTACCATTTAGCAAATCATCCCATCCCGCGGGAAATTCGAAGGACGTCTCCTAGAAGTGATCAGTGCATCCAGCGGCGGGAACGGACCGACTAAAGGTGGTTGGATGCTTTGGGGTTGATGCCTTTTGAATCGATTGGCCGAGGCATGGGGTCCGAGCTGCTGGGGTGCAGGTGCCGCACTGCAGGGTCTCGGGTAGCTATCAATCACCTTGAGTAGCTATCAGTCGCCTCATCTGCCCTGAGACGACACCAGGAACTCCAGGTATCTCTGTTGTCTGCTAACCGGCTGTTGCGAGGAGAGTATCGCAGGGGAGTTCATGTATTTGCTTTTAGGAGCTTCTGGCTCAGGGTTCAGGGCCCGGTCAGGCCCAGTCACAAGATGGAGGCCTAATTTAAAACAGTGACGCCTTGATCCAGGCTCAGGTCTCACAACATGTGTGTGCGGGGGGGGGGCGTGAACATGCACGAGCCAGTGTGTGGGTAAGTGTGTGTGTCCACGTGAGGACATGTGTGCGTCTTTGAGGATGTGCACATGTCATGTGTGTGTGACGATGTGTGTGCCTGCCTGAGTGTGTGTGGTTGTGCCTGCAGGTGCGCGTCTGTGTGTGAGTGTGTACACGGATGTGTGCGTGCCTGTGTGTGGACATGCATGTACACGTGTGTGAATGTCTGTAGGTGTGGGTCTATGTGTGTACACGGATGTGTGTGTGCCTGTGTATAGACACGCATGTGCGTGTGTGTAGGTGTGCATCTGTGTGTGAGTGTGTACACGGATGTGTGCGTGCCCGTGTGTGGACATGCATGTACACATGTGTGAGTGTAGGTGTGCATCTGTGTGTGAGTGTGTACACAGATGTGTGCGTGCCCGTGTGTGGACATGCATGTACACATGTGTGAGTGTAGGTGTGCGTCTGTGTGTGTACACGGATGTATGCGTGCCCATGTGTAGACACTCATGTACGTGTGTGTGTCTGTAGGTGTGCGTCTGTGTGTGAGTGTGTACACGGATGTGTGCTTGCCTGTGTGTGGACATGCATGTACACATGTGTGAATGTCTGTAGGTGTGGGTCTATGTGTGTACATGGATGTGTGCGTGCCCGTGTGTGGACATGCATGCACGTGTGTGCCTGGAGGTGTGCATCTGTGTGTGAGTGTGTACATGGATGTGTGCGTGCCCATGTGTGGACATGCATGTGCACATGTGTGAGTGTAGGTGTGCGTCTGTGTGTGAGTGTGTACACGGATGTGTGTGTGCCCGTGTGTGGACATGCATGCACGTGTGTGCCTGGAGGTGTGTACATCTGGGGGGGCCTGCTCTTTCCCCAGCCCCTGGCCCAAGGCTGCCGTGAGCCCCGTGGTTTGCAAGGTGAATTCCTCTGCAGCTCAGACCCCAGTGAAGGGCCAGGTTTGACCTGAGCGGCCTGCACTGCCTTCCTGGGCGGGGCCTGGGTGGGGCCTGGGGGCCCCTCCCACGATCTCACTCAAGACTGAGGACCGGGCCCTGGGCCTCACTGCAGCCTTCCCGCCCGTCTGCATCCAGGTGGAAGTTGAGGCAGAGACACAGGGTTGGGCAGGCCTGGGAGCCATGCAGGCGCTGCAGGCTCTGGGAGGGCTGACCCTGCAGGGCAGGGGAGGGGAGGGCTTTGGCCGAGGCTCAGAGCAGGAGCCTGGGCTGCAGGGGTGAGTGACTGTGTGGCTGAGCGTCTGCCCCCACCAAGCTCCAGGAGCACAAAGGCCCTGCCCACCCCACAGCCTTGTGAGCCTGTGGGTCCCCTGGGTCCCTGGGGCCAAGGCAGGGGGGACAGGTGTGACTCGGGGAGCAGGGAGGGAGGGGGCAGCAAACAGGCTCGGGTGTGTGTCTGGGCTCAGAGCGTGTGGTTTGGGGGTCTCCTTCCCCAGTCACAGGCCACACGTGGGGAACCAAACAGCTTCCCGAGACACCGAGCTGCTAGAGGGGCCCTGGCCACGCGCCCACCTGCCCTCGCCTTGTGGGCCTGGGGATCCCAGTGTGGGGGCAGCATTAGCATGGGTCAGGGAGCGACGCAGGGCAGTGGCCCTGGCCTTGGGGTGTGTAGGAGGACAGCAGCAGCCCCCCGCACGGGCACGCAGGACTTGGGCTCTGGGAGAGAAGTCCCGATGGTGGGTGAGTGTCAGCAGCATGGAGGCTGGGCCAGCCGGGGGAGAGGGCCCCTCCCAGGGCTGGAGAGCAAGAGGGGGCTTTGGGCAAATCCTGGGGAGAATCCCATTCCTCCACGCAAGAACGAAATGTACAAAGACACAGCTGAGACCGGAGGAGAAAGTCGGACACCTGAGATGGGGGGTGTGGGGTGGGGAGTATTGACGGCCAAGACCCTGCCCCCGCAGAGACACAGGGGCGGGGCTTCTCTGAGCAGAGCAGGGGAGTCGGCCAAATAAGGCCCCTACTGCATGCCCCAGGTGAGCCACAGACAAGGGCAGGCTCGCTCTCTTCCCCCCCTACCCCATAACTCCGCCTCTCAAGTAAAAAATCAGTATTTGGGGGGAAGAGAAAGAACCTTCCCAGTCTCCGAGAAGGCCGGCTTCCCTCCCCAGCAATGCACTGGGGTCCGTGTGCCGCCCTCTGCACCGGGCACAGGGCCCTGGGGCTGGGTGATTTACACAGAGCAGAGCTGTGTGGCTGGGAGGGCCAGGCTGAGGGACGGTGCTGGCCAGCGTCTTCTTCCCGTGCCCCAGGCAGGAGGCAGATGGGCATGAGAACAAGAGAGCAAGAGGGGCAGAGCCGCCTTGTAAGGGGCCACATGTGTGATGGCCAAGCAGAGCCCACGGGAGCTGACCGACTCTCGGGAGCCCAGCTGTCAGCTCGCGGGCCTCCGCGGTGAGGCGTCCACACGCCTGGAGGGGCTCCGCGGGGCCCGTGTGCTGTTGGCTGTCGGGAGCCCATTGCCTCCTGTGTGTGCGCTGCTCCGTGAAGGATGTGGCCAGGCCTGTTGGTCGCTGCTGCCGTGGTGCCCCTCTGGGCCACGGCTCTCCCAGAGCCCCCACTGCCCTCTGCACTCCATGCTGGGCTGAGACTCACGGTGTCCATTGGGCCGGTGCCACACCCAGAGGGGGCGCTGGGGCTGAGAGGCCTCACCCTGGAAGATCCAGACCTGAGAGAGGCCAGGGCGCTGGCGACGGGTGTCCCTCTGGGACAGCCGCGACCCCGGCCGTGCTGGCCCCCCCTGCTCAAGCCCTGGAGTGGGCCCCCCACCCTCGGCTGGGGATTTCTGCGCAATGCTTGTGCTTGCCAGGCCTGGAGTCCTGAGGAGGAGGGCTGCCCCCACCTCGCTCCCTGGACCCTGGGCCGATGCGTGGCTCTGAGGTGGGCGGGCAGGCGGGGTGCGTCCACAGAGGGCACCGCCGGGGGCAGATCTGGCCTTCTGAGGGCAGAGACACCACCAAGACCTCGGAGGCCAGCCAAGTCCCCTCCCCGCCTCTCAGGCCAGGACCTCAAGGAGGCCGCGCTCCCGGGCACCAGGGTTCCCAGGGCTGAGGGCTTTGTTTCTGGGACGCTCAGTTTAACAAGAGACTCCAGAGGGGCCAGACAAGTCCAAAGTGGCCTGGGCCAGCACTCAGGCAGGAGAGGTTTAAAAACAGAAGCAATCTTCAAAGAGAGACACCCGGGTGACCCTCCTGAAGTCCTCGGGCCCAGTCACCATTCCCCGGGGAACCCCGCCAGGCCCTGGGCAGCCCGGCCTCGCAGAGCCTGAAGGGAGAGCGCCGTTCCCAGCGGAGCCCGGGGCCGCCTTCTTCCCGCTGTGGCCTCCCAAGGCTGCTGGCCTGTCCTCACCAGAGGAGCCCCAGCCCCCAGCATGTGAGACTGCTCAGCTCCTGGCCTGGAAGGAATGTTCTAGATGGCGAGGATTAGGACGGAGCAGTGGGGGGGATCCCCCCACTGCCATGGCAGAGTGTGGCCCCCAGGGAACTACCCCCAAGCAGCAGTGTCGAGGCGGCCCTGGGAGAGGCCAGCGCTGCCCCCTGGGAGCAGGTTTGTCTTGAAAGCGAGCCCGGCCCCTTCTCCGCTCTCTCCCCAAGCAGCCCTTGACTCTGAGCCGGACACGTCGCCAGCCTGTGGCCACTTTGGGATGGCGCAAAACGGACTGAGGAGGTTGCTAAGGGAGCTCGCTGAGACCGACCATGCAGGATGCTTCGCGGAAACTCGGCCCTGGTGCTCCGGAGCCAGATGCGGCTCCATCCAGGAGGGTCGGAGGCAGAGGGGGTCCCCCACACCACTGCCGCCACCCCACCCCACACAGGGCCCTTGGGTTCGCTGCCCTCCCAGCCCAGCCGACAGAGCCCAGAGTCTGCACACCCTCGTCTAACAGAGGGGAGATGGGGGGCATGTCTGCCCCTAACCAGCCCCGTCCTCCTCCCGAGTGGCCTGCTCTGCCCTTGGAGGACCCCGGCCAGCCACACGCCATAGAGGCCACTCTTCCGGGCACTGACACCCAGACAGTCATGGACTCCGTGCAAGCAAAGCCCAGCAGCTCGAGGGCCACCAGCAAGCTCAGGGTCCAGGTGGCCATCCGCTTCCCCCAGCAGCAAAGGCAGCCTGGGACCAGGTCTGCAGCACACCAGGTGGGGGACGGCAGAGCCACAAGGTGGAGGGAGCCTGGGTCCCTGAGTGGCCAGGGCAGGAGCGCCACCTGCTGGCCAGGAGCAAGCCCCTGCCGCGGGGAGGTTTTGTGTCTTGATGGGGTTCTGATTTCCCCAGCAGGGCAAGGTGTGCTCGCTCTGCAGCTGTCCCTGGACACACTGCGCCATCTGTGCCCAGCGTCAGCGGCTCGGCCCTCCTTCCTTCGCGTCTCCACAGTGCATGGCTGATGCCGCCAGCCGATGCGCACCTGCCTGCACCCTGGCATCTGTGTCCCGTTCCTCGGAGCAACGGAGCGTGCTCGCAGGGGTCCCTGCGGGTCTAGGCCATCGCCACGTTGGGCTGGCACTGGCTGCCCGTGCTGGCCGTTCCTAAGAAAGTCAGGGCCACCCTCTCCTCTCCTGGCTGTGCTCGTGGCCTCGCTCTCCCTCGTCCTGTGCACGTGCCTTTGGTGGGAAGACGTTTTCCTGACGGCTGTTGGCACAGCGTCACCCGCTCTCTTCCTCTAATCACCTGGACCTGCTGCGGCTCGTGGCGCCGCGGCCTCCCTGTCCTCCCCGTGCCGGCCGGCCACCCCTTCTGGTGTTTAGAAAGCTCCTTGCTAGGGGCTGTGGGGTGGAGGAGAGAGGCGGTGTCCTGGGCCTCGCCGAGCACTGGCAGTGGGGCAAGGCTGGGAGTGGGAGTGGGGCTGGGGAGGAAGACACCGCGCGCACGCACACACACACACACACACACACCACCCGTCTCCGGGTTCACGCCCTCACACAGACACAGATGTTCAGCATCCCCGGGCACGGGAGACCTGGGCAGCAGGGAGAATGGGCGTTTGGTGCTTGAGCTGTTTGGAGCTCAGCAGTCATTCTGTTCCTGAGGCTGCGGGAAGTCGAGTCGCTGGGAAACCGAGGCAGGGGGGGCTGTGGCCTGGCCTGGGACACCGTGGGCGCTGCAGGATGGGTGAGCTCCTCCTCCTCTGACTCCCACAACCTGCATCGGCACATTCGGGGGGCCCCGGAGTAGGCCCATGGAGGGGCTGCAGTCTTGGTCTCCCGCCTCTGGAGGCCTGCCCCTCTGAGACATCAGCTCTGTGGTTCTAGGAAGGGGAAACCCACCGTGGCCACCGTGGCCTGGCCACACCCGCTCCTCCCATGCTCCAGGGCCGTCGCTGGCTCCAGGACGCTGCTGGCTCCCTGTGCCCCTGCTGAGGCCTGTCTTCCAGGGCCTTCTTCCTCTGGCCTAGCCTGGCCCCACCTGGGTTCTCTCCAGGCAGCTGAGTGTGGGCCTGCGCTGCTCAGCCAGAGGACCTGGCACTGGGGCACGGCCTGCAGGCTCCGTGGGGGCAGCGGCAGCGGTGAGTGGAGGGGGAAAGAACGAGACAGCTGACCCCCCCTTCCCGAAACTGCTCAGGAAGACGGCGCCACGCGGGAGTCCTTTCTCGGCGGCTGCAAGTCTGCATGGCCGTGATGCCCAGCTCCGTTTCCAAGAGCGAAGCGCATGAAGTTTGTAGGTGGGCACTTGATGGAAATGTGGCACTTGATAAGAAACTAATTCTGGTGTGCCTTCTTCATACGGAAAGCACTAAAGTAATAAACAGCATCTATAAACGTCAAACTTTTCCGTTTTGATTAGGTTGCTTTGATTTTTATCAACTTTTTTTTATTAAAAAGTCCACCGCAAATGAAATAGAGAAGGGGAGACGGGTACGAAGAGATAAATTTGACACTTTATCGAGACGCGAGCGACAGCGCCTCATTCGTGTCAGCACCGGGACCGTTATTATTTTGTCTCGCTGTGGCTGTGATGATGTTTTTATCTTCGCCTTTGAGTCTAGGAAGGCTGCAGCGCCGCGGGAGCCGGGGTTAAACCGCAGCGCGAGGGCGCTCTCGGCCGGCGGGCAGGACGTGCTGAGGTTCTCAAGAAATGCCGTGTCAGCGCCTCCTGACGGCAGCCCCTCGCTGGCTCTGAGGCTCCGCCCCCCAGGGCGCCCCTCATTCCTGAGGCCGAGGGCTCTCGTGCTGGGCCCGGTGCTCCCTAAAGGCACCCGGACTCAGTCTGGGTTCCCGGGGCTGAGCACAGAGGAAGCATCTGTGGGTGTGGGATAAGGATACAACGAGAGGATGGAAGGACGGACGGAGAGATGGAGGGGTGGACGGATGGAGACGTGGAGGGGTGGACGGACGGAGAGATGGAGGGGTGGACGGATGGAGACGTGGAGGGGTGGACGGATGGAGACATGGAGGGGTGGACAGACGGAGAGATGGAGGGGTGGATGGATGGAGACGTGGAGGGGTGGACAGATGGAGACGTGGAGGGGTGGACGGATGGAGACGTGGAGGGGTGGATGGATGGAGAGATGGAGGGGTGGACGGGTGGAGAGATGGAGGGGTGGACGGATGGAGACATGGAGGGGTGGACAGATGGAGACGTGGAAGGGTGGATGGAGGGGTGGACGGATGGAGATGTGGAGGGGTGGACGGGCGGAGAGATGGAGGGGTGGACAGATAGAGACGTGGAGGGGTGGACGGATGGAGAGATGGAGGGGTGGATGGATGGAGACGTGGTGGGGTGGGCAGATGGAGACGTGGAGGGGTGGACGGACGGAGAGATGGAGGGGTGGACGGACAGAGACATGGAGGGGTGGACGGATGGAGGGATGGATGAATGGGTCGGTGGATGGCGAGATGGATGGATGGGTGGATGGATTGAGACGTGGATGGGTGGTGGGAGGGTGGAGGATGGATGGGTGGGTGGAAGCAGGGAGAAAGGGAGAGAGGGGAAAGAATGGAGGACGGAGCAGAAGGAAGAGATGCAGCCCCAGCCACTGGCTGCAACTTTGGAACCACAGCCTTTCACGACTTTGGCCATCTTAATACCCAGAGCCACCTGCTTGATTGTTTTCAGCCCTCCAAAGTCAGAAGCAAATTGAGAGGGAAGGAAAAGGAATCAGTCAGGGTGGACTCCAGATGCCATGGGGCCTCAGCGGTTCGTGCACTTCCGTGTCTCCCCAGTTTGCAAACCATCTTCCCATGAATCCTCAGGGTTCCCAGCGCCAGGCTCATTTTGCAGACCTGGAACCCGGGACCTAGAGAGCAGAGGTTTCCCCAAGCAGTGGACGTTCGGACAGCACTTGATCCACTCCTGGAGCCCTCCGGCCCTTCCCCACCCAGCCCTGCTGCCAGGGAGCCGCAGCTCGCACACGCGGCTTGGCCTCGGCGTCCGCAGATCCGTGGGGCAGAAGGAGGAGCCTCACCTGTGAGGGAGCAGCCGGGAGCGTCACGGGGCGGGCGTGCTCACTGCGAGGTCAAGTGCAGCTCAGGTCGGCCCCCAGAGGTCATGGCCTGGACTACGAGTGGGGCTCCCCAGGGTTCCCTAGGGAAGCCAGCACAGGGTGAGCGGAAGGGAAAGGTGAGCGTGTCCAGCAGGGACAGTGGACACGGGACAGGAGACGCCGACTGTGACCAGAACCCCAGGGTGGCGGAGCAATGGCCTGCTGCAGCCTGTCTGATCCCACCCCACCTCCACAGCCCCAGCCAAGCTCAATCCTCTCAGGGAGCGCTGGGCTGGTGTGGCCCCCGGGGCCCCCAGCCGGGGACAAAGCCCCCACAACCACAGGGCAGATGCGGGCGCGTGGCGCCTTGGCTACTCCCCCACTGCAGAAAGACCCAAGTGCCTCTAGTCACTCCTGGGTTCCTGGCTGCCAGGCTCTGACCCCAGCTCCTCCCCCGCCCCCCACCCCGCACACCTCCAGGCAGGAACCTGCGGCTCCTCTCACGGCGAGGCCTTGCGATGGTGTCGGGGCATGGGGCCAGCCTAGCCGTCTTCCCGTCTTGTCCTCACATCTGTGCAGCGAAGTCCCTGGAGGCTGCCCCCACCCCCCCGGGTGGGGGGTCCGCCCCGCCCAGCTCCCAGCTCCAGCCTCAGGCCTGCAGGGGGCCGAGGCATGCATGGCCCTTCCAGTCTAGAGCCTTCCCGCCATCTGCAAGCCACTACTATGGTCTGGGCAGCCCACTGGGGCCGCCCTCCTGGCCCTCGGGCCCCCGGCAGCGCCCCTGCCCTTCTGGATTCCCTGGCTTCAGCCTGCCATCCCCCCCGGGCAGCATGGTGGGGAGCAGCCTCCCTCAGGCCACAGACCCCACACCAACTCCAGAGAGGACCCCCAACCCTGCCTGGTCCACCTCTCACCTCATCTCAGAGAGCAGGGGCCCCACAGTGCCCCCGGCCTGGGGAGGGGTCAGCCGTGCTGAGCGACAGCCCTGCGCCCCGTCCTTCCTTCCCTGACCCCTGCCTCCCTCCTCCCGCTCTTCCCTCTCCCGGGACCAGGCTCTGGACGACGGCAGTTTTGCACCCGGGCTCGAGGGACACCTCACGGCAGGTGCACGTGAGAGCCTTGCCTGCCCACCTCGCTGGCTGCCCTATGCCCACCAGGACACCCTCAGGTAGACCTGCCTGGGGCAGGGGGCAGAGAAGCCCCCCTCCCCAAACACATCTGCTCGTAAGCCCGGGGAGCGTCATTCTTTGGTCTCCAGGAGCAAACATCCAGAGCTTTGTGGGAAACCTCAGCAGCCGCACAGCCGCAGGCCCCGGCCTCCCCCCCCCCGCCCCCCGCCTGGGCCCTTGACCGTTGCTATTTAAAAGCATCCTGGTCTAGGCCAGAGAAAGGGGTAATTGGGGGCCTGGGAGATGAAAGGAGCAGCCCCGCTGCCCTCGCCAGGGCCTGCCCTCCCCGGGGGGTCAACAAAACCCTCCCTGTGGCCCTGCCAACTACGGCCAGACAGGAGACGTGACTGCCCCCCTCCCCGGGGTGAGCTGGGGTCACTGCTGCCACCCACAGGGCCCTGGGCCACAGGGTCAGCCTGGGAAAGTGGCCCTGGGCTGAGGCCAAGAGGCCCGGGGGCAGGGCTTGCCCCGCTTGGCCTGGGGACGCAGCCACCAGCCGCCCTGCGCTGTGGGGAGGCGCCGGCCCCTTGGGCAGCCTGCGGCACTGGTGGCCCCAAGGCAGTGAGTGGCCACCACAAAGGGCCCTCTCTGGGCCTGCCAAGAGCATGTCCCTGGCCACCCAGCAGCTGGCCTCAGCACTGCAGGTGGCACACGGCGTCCCTGCCCAGGGCAGCCCAGGACACCTGCACCCTACGCTCCTGGGTCAGGACGAGAGGCCCTTGGAAGTGCCATTTAGCAGGGGAGGGGAGGGGTGCCCTGCGTGCCGGCCCCAGGCCTTGCCACAGCTGCCCCCTGGCGTCCCTAGCCTGCCTGAACCACACTCTCCTCACCCACAGCCCTGGCCACAGAAGGCACCCGCAGACACATCGGCTGGCACTGCCACGTGAGGCCCGTTTGGTCCCTCTCCGTCTCCATCTCTGTCTCTGTCTGTCAGCAGTCCCCACACTGGCCCCAGCGCCAGCACCATCAGTGTCACCAGGATCATCTCAGAATGCTGATTCTTGGGCCCTGAGCTGCGGCAGCGGAGGGAAGGGATCGGCACCCACCTCCCAGAGAAGGATCTGGAACCTCCACGGGCTCAGGGCTGACGTCCCCCACCCCCACCCTGGCCCTGGGCTTGAGCCTCACTGTCCTCTTTTGAGAGATGAGTGCTGGGCCTGGAGCTCCCTCTCAGTGCTGGGACCCCCGAGCCCTGTCCCCAGAGCCCACCCGTGCCCCCTTGTCCTCCTGCCTCAGCCCCTCCATGCACACCAGGCCACGTCACCCCTGGGACTGGGGGTTCCACTGCCATCAGGACCCCCGCAAGGTCCCCCGGGGTCTCCCCCTGGTCGGGGAGCACTGGAGAGCCAACACCAGCCTCTCCTCCTGGGAGCAGCTCTGCTCCTGCCCGCCCCCACCTCCACACCGCCTGGGGCAGCAGGTGCACCTCTCACGGCCCCACAGCGCTCCATGCCCCCGGGCCCCTTCCCAGTCCTGCTAGCCTCACCCCAGTACTGGTGCAGATCATGGGGGCCGCCCCCGGCCTGGAGCCTTCAGCACAGGTGAGCAGAGTGGGGGCTTTATCATGGTGGCGGAGGGGGAGTCTCAGGCCCGGCTCCCCGCAGGGAGCCCGCCCGGCCTCCGGGGCTCACTTCAGGAAAGCGCTCGGCTCCTTCCTGGAGCAGCCACACCTCACGTCCCCTCCTTGCCTTGGTTTCTCCGGATGATGACGATCCTCCTCTTCCTCCTCCCGGTTTGCCAGGACTTCACGAGACGAACACAGGCCATTCCCAGCAATGGGGCCGACCTCCGCCGCCCCAGGATTCCTCTACGCGGAAGAGCAACGCCCTTGGAGTGACCGCCCCCGAATCAGGCACCCGTGGGCCCTTTCCAGGAAGAATCACCCATCCCCAGAGGAGCCCACAGCACCTGGGACCCAAGGGCGGGACCAGCGAGGGGCTGGGGGCTTGGCCTGTGGCCGGTGAAGGGACTTTGTCCACTTTCTCAGCACAGGGGCAATCAGAACAGGTGTGCCCCACCGGCAGGAATCCAGCCACTGGACAAACGGGCTCAGCGCACAGCAAATACCAAAACCACCCAAGAATTCAGACGCGGGGCAGTCGGAGCGCAGGGCCTGGGCTGGCTTACGGAGCTCCTTGCTCGGGAGCCAGGCTGCCCTGCCTCGCCGCGCCTGGCCTGGGTGATCGGGGTGGGGATGGGGTGAGAGGCCTTCGGGTGCCAGCTGAGCTGATGCCTGCTCTCCATGTGTACAGCGTCACTGAAATCCTGCTGTCCGCCCATTTTACAGATGGGCAAATGGGCAGGACGCAGAACCCTCGGGGAGCACACCTGACACAGCCGCACAGGTTCTGATCCACTGGCAGCTCCGTCCGCCCACTGAGGGGAGAGGGTGAACTTGAGGCAAGTGTCCACTGTACCTGGGCATCCGCTGTACCCGGGCGTCCGCTGTGGCTCCCCTTCCAGCTGTGACCACGAGCACCCCGACAGCCCGGGGCACCAGAGCAGCCACTCGGGGCAGCTGGCGTGAGACCAGGAGCAACCTCTGTTCCTGGCACAGGATTCTGTTGTTGTTGTTGTTGTTAGATGGCGTTGCTTTATAGTGCAGCATTTTTAAATTTACTTTTAACTGACATGAAAGTTGTGTGTGTTTTGCCGTATATATACGTTGCAGAATGACTAAATCAAGCCAACTAACACATGCATTACCTTACATACTACTTTTATTTTACTCTGGGAACCCTTAATGTCTACTCTCTCAGGGCTGGCGCTGTGGCATAGAGGGTAAACTGCCACCTGCAGTGCTGGATCGAGTCCCGGCTGCTCCACTTCCAATCCAGCTCTCTGCAATGGTCTGGGAAAGCAACAGAAGATAGCCCAAGTGCTTGGGCCCCTGCACCACATGGGAGACCAGGAAGCAGCTCCTGGCTCCTGGCTTCAGCCTGGCCCAGTCCCAGCCATTGTGGCCACTTGGGGAGCGAACCAACAGACAGGAGACCTCTCCCTCTGTGTCTGCTCCCCCCCGACCCCACCTCTGTAACTCTGCCTTTCAAAATAAAGAAAATAAACCTTAAAAAAGAATCTACTGTCTCTCAATGACTGTCAGCCATCAATGTCAGTGTCTGCATTCGCCGTGATGTGCCGTAGGCTTCTGGAAATGTTGCACTCCCCAGAACCCACCCTGCCCACCAGCCTCAGCAAGAGCTTGGTCTGCTGCTTCCATGGGCCTTGCTGGACTCCACACTTAGAGAGAGGGTGCAGCGTTCGTCTACCTGTGCCCGAGTTGTCTCCCTCAGCACGCTGCTTCCTCCGTGCAGCTGCAAATGTCGGGGTTTCCTTCTTTCTGACGCTGCGCAGTGTTGCCTCACGTTTCGCTCCTCCATTGGCTGCTGCCGTGCGAGGCACCACCATGAAGATGGGGCACCGCTCTCTCTGCCGCCTTCGGTTTCACACCTTTTGGGTACACAGCGGGAGGGGGCCTGCGGGATCACGTGGTCATCCTATGGCTGCCCTTGTCCACAGCGCCACCAGCTTTGCACAAAGCTTGCCCCTCCCCCGCGTCCTCCCAGCACCCGCCGCGTCCACAGGGAGGCGGTCCTCACCGGAGCGCCCCCGACGGCTAGGGGGGACAAGCATTTTTTGACAGACCTACTGACCATCTGTGCATCTTCTTTAGAAAAATGTCCACCCAGGTCCTTTGCCCACGGCTTGCTCCCGCTGTTTTCGCCCCCACGGGGTGGTCTGTGTGCTGTGTGCTGGGGTGTTGGCTGCCTGGAGTGCTGTGGTTCGAGGTGTCCTTCCGGGCCGCAGGGTGTGTCTCGCCCCTGCTGATGCCCGGGTGAGCAGAGACTTTTGCTCTGTCTGCTGCCTTTGTCGCCTGTGCTTCTGCATCTGAACTCCCGAGACCAACGTCGGGAGACAATGCCCACACCTTCTCTCTAGGTGATCCTAGCGCGCTAGGTCTTCTGGGTGAGATTCTCACTCATTTTCAGAGTTTTGTGTGTGGCGAGGGCTGGGCGTCCCCTGTCACCTGCTCGCACAGGTGAGTTTTCCGATACAGAAGAGAGTGTCCTGTCTCCACCCTCTGGTTCTGGAGCCTCTGTCCAAAAGCCAGGGGGCCATGGATGCGTGGGTTTGTTTCTGGGCTGTTTGTTCTGTTCCATTCATCCACGTTTCTGTGCCCACGCCGGGACTGTTTTTAGGCTGTTTGGATTATGATAGCTTTGTAGTTGATTTTGAAAGCAAGAAGTGTGATGCCTGTGGCTTTGTTCTTTTTACTGAATATTGGTTTTGGCCTTTTGGGGTCTTTTGTGGTTCAGTGCACATTTTAAGATTTTTAAATTTTAGGAGTTAGGATTTTTAAACTTCTGCAAAAAAAATGGCATTGGGATTTTGCTGGGGATTCGTTGCATCTGTGGACTGTTCTTGGTGGCATGGACACTTAAAGATATTGACTCTTGCAGTCCATAAGCACGTGCCGTCTTCCCATTTATCTGTGTCTTCTTCAGCTTCTTCCATAAATGCGTCATGCATAGCAGCGCTCGGCGCCCAGACCTCACCCCTCCGTTGGCCCATTTACCCCCATATTTAAATTCCGTGGCTTTTGCAGGTGGGACTGTTTTCCCGACTTCCTTTCCTGGACAGTGCCTCGTTGGTGTGTAGAAGCGCTGCCGGCTTCTGCCGCCGCCTCACCACGCGGCTTGTTAGCTCGGACAGCCTGGGTCCATCGAGGGGTTCCTGCGCAGAGGGGCTTCTTGTCTGCAAACCGAGACGGCTCCGCATCGTCCTCCCGGTTTGGGAGCCTCCTTCCATGCTCCGGTTTAGCTGCCCTGTCCAGGACTTCAGGACTTCGTAGCAGGAGCGGCCGCTCCGTTGTCCCTGATCTTCGGCATCCAGTGAGCTGTGAATTCTCCGCCATAGGCTGCACCTGATGTGCTGAGTGTCTGTCCTGAAAGGAAGCTGAGGTTTGCCAAGCATCTTTTCCGTATCGAATGATCTCTAACACGCCGCATCAGATTTGGAGATGTCAAACCATCCTTGCCTCCCAGGGACAAATCCCCCTGCCCGTGGCGAACGGGCCTCACCATGTACCGCCAGCTGGCACCCCTGCCTGTCAAGCACACTGGACTCCAGCTTCCTTCTCTCGTAGTGCCCTCGGCTGGCTTTGGTACCCAGTGACACCGGCCCTGTAGGATGAGTTTGAAAGCCGTCTCCCCTCTCCACCCCCGCAGCAGAATCTGGGAGGACTAGGACTCGCTCTTGCTGAAGTGTTGGGTGGGATCCGGCCGGAAGCCATCAGCTCCTGCGCACTTTGCAGGGAGACTTTGTGTCGCTGACTCCGTCTCCTGGCACACTAGCCATCTGCCGATTTCCTGTGAGACGTGACTCAGCCCTGGCCCTGCGGCCGTGTGGGGTTCACGCACTTCTCCATCCCCATGTGCTCACAGCGGTCCCTGGGATCACTCAGATTTCTGTGCGCCTCTGTGTACTTCTGGAACAGCTCCTCTTTCGTTCTCGTTTATTTGAGTTTTCTCTCTTTTTTTCTTGGTTTGTCTAGCCAAATTTTGTCCAGTTTTGTTTATCTTTTCAAAAACAGCACCTTGGTCGTTTGATCTTTTCTATTGATTTTCTTGTCTCTCATTTTTCTGCCCTGATTTTTATTATTTTCTTATCTAATTGCAGGCTTGATTTGTTTGTTTTTTTCTTGATTCTTTGAGGTACAGTATTAAGTTACTTATTTGAGTCTTCTATTTTTCGGGTATCCATGTATTGCTGTGAATTTCTCCGTTGTAACTGCTTCGTGGTACCCCAGTCTTGGTATGTTTCATTTTCATTTGTCTTATGATATTCTCAAAATTTTATTTTAATATCTTCTCTGACACGGTTATCAATAAGAAGCACGTAATTTAATTGCCACATAGTTGTGAATTTCCCCGAATTCCTCCGTCACTGATTTTTTATTAATTCATTCATTCATTGAAAAGGCAGAATGAGCGAGATCTTTCATCCACTGGTCCATTCCACAAACGGCCGCCACACACAAACCTGGGCTGGTCCAGGCCAAAGCCAAGAGCCCAGAACTGCATCGGGTCCCCACGTGGAGGCGGGGCCCAGGCACTGGGTCGTCCCCTGCTGCCTTCCCACTGGCAGGGAGCTGCAGGAGAAGCAGAGCAGCCGGGACTCGAACCCGCGCCTGCATGGGCTCACGGGAAGCCTCTGTACCACGGCCCCAGCCTGCACTGATTTCTAGTTACAGACCATTGTTCTTGGGAATCAAATACGTGCTATGACGTTCATGCTGAAGCTGTAGGACTGCCCTGGCCTGGCGCGATCTGTCCTTCGCTGGCGAGCTTGGGGAGAAGCCGCAGCCGTGGGTGTCACTCTCGTGGGTGCCGTGGCACAGCTCGGCCCAGCGTTTGCTTCGTGACTTGCTGTCCGGATCACGTGGCCTTCGTGAAGTCCCGCGGTCACTGACCGGCAGTCTGTCTCCGTCGGGCGTGCCGGCGCGGCTGCAGCTGTGTTTACAACCCCTGCTCTTCAATCAGGCTGCCTTTATGTTGGATGATCGCCTCCTTGGTCTCCTTGTGTAGCTTTTGGCCTAAAGTCTCTTTCATGGGAGTTTTTCTCCGCCTGTTCTTGCACTCCTGGCTGCTAAAATGCAGCAGAGTTTCCTGCAAGCCGCGTGCGGTGCAGCCTTGTTCTTCCACACTTTCTGTCATGCTGTCTTCTGATTGGATGGTCTGTTCACATTTAAGACAATCGCGGACAGCTAAGGGCTCGCCATCGCCATCCGGGTCGTTGTTGTCTGGTTATTTTACAGAACAGATCCTCTGGGGTTCAGCGGCTCTCTCTAGCCAAATGCTTGGTCCCTTTTTGTCTTTGCTGAGTCTGCTATGGGTTTTCCTTTGTGGTCGCCTTGAAACTTACATGAAAACATTTTGTAACAGACTTTTTTTGGTAAAGATTTATTTATTTATTTGAAAAGTGGAGTTACAGAGAAGCAGGGGCAGAGAGAGAGAGAGAGAGAGAGAGAGAGAAAGGTCTTCCATCTGCTAGTTCGCTCCCCAAAAGGCTGCAATGGCCAGAGCCAAGCTGATCCAAAGCCAGGAGCTAAGAGCTTCCCCCGGGGTCTCCCATGCAGGTGCAGGTGCAGGTGCAGGGGCCCAAGCGTCTTCTACTGTTTTCCCCAGCTGTAGCAGAGAGCTGGATCAGAAGTGGAGGATCCGGGACTTGAACCAGCGCCCATATGGAATGCCGGCACTGCAGGCGGCGGCTTTACCCGCTGTGCCACAGTGCTGGCCCCGACAGACTATTCTAAGCTGGAAACATTACTTTGGCCATAAGAAACTGTGCCCCTTCACTCATTCTCATTACATTTTGTTTTTGATGTCATAATTTACATTTTTATATTGTGTATCTTTTTTTAAAAAGAGATTTATTTATTTACTTGAATCACAGACAGAGAGAGGGAGAGACAGAAGGATCTTTCATCCGCTGGTTCACTCCCCAGATGGCCACGGTGGCCAGGGCTGGGCCAGGCCAAAGCCAGGAGCCAGGAGCTGCATCTAAGTCTGTCACATGGGTACAGGGGCTCAAACAGCTTGGGCCATCTTCTGCTGCTTCGCAGGCCATAGCAGAGAGCTGGACTGGAAGTGGAGCAGCCAGAACACGACCTGGAGCCCATATGGGGTGCCGGCACGGCAGGTGGGGGCTTTACCCACTGTGCCACATGCCGGCCTGGGAATTGGCAGTTTTCTTCTTCAGCACATTGAATGCATCATCCACCCCCGGGCTGTGACGTCACCTACCTCCCCTGGGCTATGACGTCATCATTCCCAGGCTGTGACGTGGTCCACCCTGGGCTGTGACATCATGCACCCCCTGGACTGTGGTGTCATCCACCCCCCTGGGCTGTGACGTCGTCCACCCTGGGCTGTGACATCATGCACCCCCTGGACTGTGGCGTCATCCACCCCCCTGGGCTGTGACGTCGTCCACCCTGGGCTGTGACATCATGCACCCCTGGGCTGTGACGTCATCCACCCCTGGGCTGTGGCTCATCCACCCCTGGGCTGTGACGTCATCCACTCCTGGGCTGTGACATCATCCACCCCCTGGGCTGTGATGTCCACCCCTGGGCTGTGACGTCATCCACCCCCTGGGCTGTGACGTCATCCACCATGGGCTGTGAGGGCATCCACCCACCCCCAGGCTGTGACGTCATCCACCCCCTGGGCTGTGAGGGCGTCCACCCACCCTGGGCTGTGACGTCATCCAACCCCTTGGCTGTGATGTCATCCACCATGGGCTGTAACATCATCCACCCCTGGGCTGTGACGTCATCCACCCTGGGCTGTGAGGGCGTCCACCCACCCCCGGGCTGTAACATCATCCACCTACCCTGGGCTGTGACGTCATCCATCCACCACTGGGATGTGACGTTGTCCTCCCACCCCTGGGCTGTGACGTCATCCACCCCCGGGCTGTGACGTCATCCACCCACCCCTGGGCTGTGACGTCATCCACCCAGGGCTGTGACGTCGTCCACCCTGGGCTGTGACATCATCCACCCCGGGCTGTGACGTCTCTCCTGAGAAGCCTTAGCGTCGGCCACAGTGAGACCCCTTTGCGTGTTGTTTGCTTCTTGTTTCTCCGCTCTCGGGATCCTCCTGCATCTGGTTTTGAAAGTGGACAGTAACACATCTTGATGGACGAATCTGAGGGACCCCTTTGACCTTCCTGCAGCCGAACACACCGCTCTCCGAGGTGGAACTTTTCATCCACGATGTCCTGGGCTAACTTTCTCCCCTGCTCTGTTCTCGTTCAGCTTCCGGGGCTGAAACGTCAGCTCTCGACGCTGCCCCTGCGTCCGCAGGCTCCCTTCAGTCCTCTCCACTCTCTCCCTACGACTCTGTTTTCCAGTTAGGCCGTCTGAGTTCCCAGATCTCTGGCTCTGCCGCTCTACTCCACTGTTGCTTTTGTTACATTGTTTTTGTCACAGTCATTGTATTCTTCAGCTCCAGAGATTTTTTTTAGTGTAAATCTCCCCATTAAATTTCTCGTTAACTTCGCTGCCTTTATGTAGTTGAATTGTTTCTCTGTGTTTCCCCGAATTTCTCTGAGCTTCCTTAGCCAGATTCTTAGAATTCTTCACCAGGCAGTCGGAGATCAGCGGCCGGGAAGCTGCTGCGTCCTTGGGTGAGTTCGCGTCTCTCTGGTCTCCCTGGTCTTCCACGGTTCTCACGGCCTTCCTTGATGTCTGCACATCTGGTGGTGCGGTCGCTTCTACCAGACTTTCCGGTCTGGTTTTCCTCTGTGGTGCCGGGTGCGATGCAGCGGCTTCGGCCAGGGTGTGGGTGCAGCAGTGTAATCTGTGCGGCTGTCGCCTGGCGCTGACGCTGACGCTGGCACTGGTGAGGAGTGCGGGGACCGTCGGGACCAGGCCGTGGGTGTCGGCCGTGATGGCGAGCACCGCGAGGGCCCTCCGCAGTGAGACACTTGCAGGTACTGCTTTTACTCCCACCGTGCACGTGGCGGCTGAAGGGATTCCTCTTGGCGCTGGGTCCAGCCTCTAGACCTTCTCAGCGGTGCTGGGACCCAGGGCTGGTCAGTGTCCCCCAGGGAGTGGCCACAGAGGTGAGACTTACATGGAGATGTCTGGAAGAACCGCAGCTTAGTCTCCAGGGGAGTGGCCCTGGGTCCTGGGGGCGGGGATCCCTCTGCTGCCTTGGTAACAGTGTACAAGGTGATCCCGACTCTGCCAGGAAGCTGAGGACGGGCGTACAGGCAGGCAGCCACCCCCTGCCTCTGGGTTTCCTGGGAGAAGTGACTGCTGGCTGCAGGGGCCACAGCGGTTCTGACGGTGGCTGTAGCTCCTCGCAGCTGTCCCCCAGTTCCATCAGTGACCCCTGCATGAGATAAGTCCCATCTTTTCTGCTCACTGGGCCGCTGCAGATTTTAAAATGGGCCCTTGGGCTCTTGCAGCGTTATTTTGGACTTGTTGGTAGCTGTCCACACAATCATTCCTTCTTATCTTTTAAAAGATTTATTTATTTATTTGAAAGTCAGAGTAACAGAGAGAGAGAGAGAGATCTTTCATCTGCTGGTTTGCTCCCCAAATGGATCCAATGGCTGGAGGTGAGCCAGCCAGAAGTCAGGGGCCAGGAGCTTCTTCTGGGTCTCCCACGCGGGTGCAAGGGCCCAAGCACTTGGGCCATCCTCTGCTGCTTTCCCAGGCCACAGCAGAGAGCTGGATGGGAAGTGGAGCAGTTGGGACTCGAACTGGTGCCCATATGGGATGCCAGCGTCACAGGCAGAGACTTAACCAGCTATGCCGCAGCGCTGGCCTCTCTCTCTTTGTGGGATAGGTCCAAGAACGTGGCTTGTACCGAGCCCTGTCCACGCGTTTTCCTTATCCATACGTGCCTATGATAAAGTTTAATTTTACATTAGCGCAGTGTGAGGTCAGCAACAATTCATGACCAGACGGAGCGGTGGGAACGCGACACGCAGCACCGCATGACCCGTGTGAAACTTCTGCATGACGATTTCTAGAACGTTCCACGTAATACTTCTGGATGACAATTTCTAGAGCATTCCATATACTACTTCTGGATGACATTGCTAGAGTGTTCCATGTAATCCCTTCAGGCCACGGTTGACGTGGCAACTGAAACCACAGGAAGTGAAACCACAGAGGCGGGGCTGTGGCTGTGGCTTCTGGGGCGGTGGCATCTCCTGCTGTGCCACCTGCTGCCATCACGCCTGGCCACGGGGGTCTGGACCCCTTGGTCCCAGAAGGATGCTGGCAGGACAGGAGGGCTTTACCAAAGCCTCTCAGACTGGAGTCCTCCTGCCGTCCCAGGAGACCAGGCTGAATCCCACCTACAAACCCCCAAGCTGAACAACCACCCTGAGGGCCACTTCCCCTACACCCTCAGAGCGCCCCTGGCATTTGTGACGCAAGGGGCAGCCACACTCCGGGGTGCTGGGGACAGGCCTGGCCCCACGTCTTCCACGCACAGGGAGGTGCCTGGGCCCCTCCGAGCCTGCCTGCCCCCGGGAGAGGCCGGGGCGGGGGCTCCAGGTGTCCATCCACATCCGAGCTTTGAGCGGCGAGTGACCTCCGTCTGCTCTGTCCTCGGACATCTCCTGCCTTCTAAGACGTGGAGCTTGGGGTACCTCGGGGTCCCCAGCGTCCTGAGTGGCTTAATGTCTCACCCCCACCTGGTGCTGCCCTTCCCCCTGGGCTTTTGTTTGTTTATTTTTTAAGATTTGTTTATTTACTAATGTGAGATGCAGAGTTAGAGAGGGAAGGAGAGACAGAGAGCTCTTCCATTGGCTGGTTCACTCCCCAGATGGCCACAACAAAGGGGGCTGGGCCAGGCCAAAGCCAGGAGCCTGGGGCCATGTCCAGGTCCCCCACGTGGGTGCAGGGGCCCAAGCACTTGGGCCATCTCCCACTGCTTTCCCAGGCGCATTAGCAGGGAGCTGGATTGGAGGTGGAGCAGCCGGGACTCGAACCCCTGCCCATTCGGGATGGCGGCGCTGCAGGCGCCTTTACCTTCTAAGCCACAGCCCGGGCCCTCCCCTCGGTGAAAGCTGTCACACGCCAGGTTTCTCCAAAAGGCCATGAAAAATGCACATTGCGAGAAAGGGGCGTGGATTCCAGGTTTTTTGTTTTGTTTTGTTTTGTTTTTTTAGCCAAAATCCACTTGTCCTGAATTCGCAATTTTCCACAGACTTTCTGAAGTGGTGCCTGATGCCCTTGTCTCCCTTTGCCACGTCCTGGCCCATGGACTCTCGTGGGATGGAGGAGCCACTCCACCTTCTGCTCCCGGAGGGGGGGGTGCACCCCGGGGGCGGGCAGCGAAGCCACAGAGGGCGGCTCTGCTGCCCCTGGGGGACACACGGGCACCCCCATGGTGCAGCTCCAGCAGCTGCAGGTTCTGTGGGCCAGGCTGGTCCCCAGCTGCATGCGGAGGGCAGGGGGACCCCGAGGTCATCCACAGGGCGGGGGCGCGCACCGCTGAGGGGGAGGACCGTGCTCTTGTGGCCTGCACAGCTCCAGCAGGACAGGGCTGGGGACAGGAAGTGACCCCCAGGACTGGACAGTCTGCCATGAAGGGGAGAGCTGAGCCAGGCTGCGGTGGAACGGAACCGCAGGGGCAGAGCGCGGGGCCAACGAGGCAGGGGCTGGAACCCAGGCGCACACGGTATCCGAAGCACGGAACACACGCAGCAGAGCTGGGCAGCAGCCCTGCCTCCAGCCCTGACCTCAACATCAGTGAGCACAGCCCCCGCCGGCCCACCGGGCAGACCCCAGCTCAGCTCGCTCGGGGGGACTCGTCCCTGCCACATTCCGCCAGCCCCTGTCCAAGACGAAGTGGCCTCAGACCCCCCCCCGCCGCCCAGCCAGGACTCCGGGGACAGCCACTGGACAGCATGGCAGAACCATCTGGGGGTGTTGGGCCAGAAGCCCAGGACACCGTGGGTGAGGGCGTGATGGGGTTCCAGAGCTGGGAGCCAGCAGTCCCCCTTGAGGTCATTTACAACACCTGGCCATGGCCCAGGGCCCCCACGACCCACGTCCGGGCGTGTCCAGACCACAGACCACAGACCACGACTGTGCACCTGGTAGCAGCCCTGGCCATACTGGAGTTCTGGAACTCTCCAGAACACGTCACCCAGCCGGGCCCCAGCGTCCCGCGTGCTCCAGCCGCAGCGGCCGTCCACCCTCCTCCAACGCTGCTGCTTCTCGGGGCTGCGCTGTCCTCCCAGGGCTCCCCGGGGCTCCACAGTTCTCATCACGTAGACAGGGCTCAGAGATGGATGTCGAGGAAAGCAAGGGCCGGTCCTGGCCGGCGTCTTCCCGGGCCTGGGCCTTGTGCGGTCTGCGCCTTGATTTTGCCATCTGTAGAGTGGGCCGGGTTAATTCTGGGGCTGCTGGGAGAGCGAGGCGGAGCACGGGCAGCACCCGGGCACCGGGGGGGGGGGGGGGGGGCAGACGTCGAGCTCAAGGCCTGGCTCTGGCCTCCAAGCTCCGGCAGCCAGCACCAGCTGGGGCCCAGACTTCCTAAAAAAAAAAAAAAAATCCAAACTCTCTCTCACATATGTAATCCCATTTGTGTGTTCAGGGAAACCGAATCCACACATTCCTGATTCCCTTACGGTGTAGCCATGCTGCGCTGACCCCAGGCCTGCGTGCCAAGCGGGCGCCGAGGGGCCTCTGCTGTGTGACCCTCCCGGAGCTCGAGTACAGCCCAGACACGGGCCAGGCTTGGTGCCCCCCGCCCCCGCCCCGCACGCTGTGCACGGGAGACGCAGGAGGCTTGGGGCCGCTCCCCAGGGAACGCGTTCCCGCGGCGCCTGCTCATTTGAAATCAGAGACAGAAAGCGGCGCAGAGACGTCTGCCACCCGCTGGCTCTGTCCACAGATGCCCACAAGAGCCGAGGCTGGGCCAGGCTGAAGCCAGGAGCCTCAGACTCAGTCCAGGCCTCCCTGGGGGCGGTGGGGACCCGGGCACTTCAGCCCCCACTTGCTGCCTCGTAGGCCGCACATCAGCAGGGAGCTGGAACTGGAGGCGGAGCCAGGCCTTGAACCCAGGCACTCGGTGTGGGACGCGGGTTGTTACCGGTCACGGAGAGCAGGGCGGCTGCCAGAGGGAGTGTTGTGGGTTCTTTTCCTCAGCTTAGTACGGAAGTAAAAAGCCGGAAAACAATTTGCAAAGAGGCAGAAACATTTATTTGACAGAAAAGAAACTTTGACTTGATCGGCAAGCGACAGAGAGGAGCCCGAGCGGACGCTGGCTCCGAGGAAGGGGCCTGGCTTTTACGGCGATGCTGTCTGCTCACTGGGTCATTCTGAGGGGGTGCCCATTGGACGGGGCTCTCACATACACGTGTTGGTTGGCTTGGGGCTCATGGAGGTAGCGGGGGTCTCCTGGAGACTGAGCGTCTCCTAAGGGGCTCAGCCCCCTCCCCTGCCGGCTCTGGGTGAAAGACTGCACCCACCCTGGAGGTGTGACCCAAAGCCACAGTGCCCAGTGCCGACATGATGGAAAGGGTGGGGCAGACACATACAGCCCCTGGGCCTTAGCACCACCACGCTCTGCACACAACGGCGTGTGCCATCGTGTGACCTGTAAGCTCTTCCCTATTTGTTGTAGAGACAGCAGGAGAGGAGTGAGCAGGCTCCCATCTGCTCGCTCACTCCCAAGATGCGTGCCTGCACATCCAGGAGCTGGAAACCCGACCCAGGTCTCCCTGGTGGGTGGCAGGGACCCAGGTCCTTGTGCCATCCCCGCTGTGTCCCAGGGTGGACATTAGCAGGAAGCTGGGGTCAGGAGCCAGAGCCTGGACTTGAACTCGGGTTTTCCAGTGTGGCTGAATGCCCTCCCCACGCTATGCCTTCACAGAACCAGCAGTGCACGCCAGTGTCCACGCCAGCATCGCCAGTGTCCATGCCAGCATCGCCGTGCACCTGCGACGCCAGCTGCAGGAACAGCTCATCGTGGGCCGCACCGTCAGCCCCCCAGACCACAGCCCGTTTGTGGATGGCTGTCCGGCATGGGACACCCAGGGCTGTGGATGACCCAGATCCCAAATGCCCCAGAACCAATCTCCCTGCAGGGGTGATCCCGGGGCTATGGCGGGGTGGGGGGCAGGGCGCTCTGGGGAGGCGGGGACAGAGAGGCAGCACCAGAGCCACAGACCCTAAGTCCTCCAGGCTCCTTCTTGCCCCTCACTCATGAAGAGAGAGCGCCACATGGGGGGGGGGGCACTGCGTGGACAGGGCTGCGGGAGGGAGGTGGTCTGGGCACACTCGGCCGTCTCTCCAGGTCAGTTTGCTGCATTGGCCTAGACGAAGACCACCCACTGGCCTCAGCGGCACAGGTGCGTCGTCTACCTACCAGGGCTAAGATGTGGGGACTTTGAGTCTGCCCCAGGCCCACACCCCCCACACCCCGGCTCTGGTGGCTGGCTGGCCGTCGCGGTCACTCTCCTGTGTGCCTCTGGGTCCGGATCCCCCCCTCATACAAGGACACGAGCCGTTGGACCAGAGCCCACCCCAGGGACCTCATTTTAGCCCAACTAGCTCTGTGGCCATGCCGCTTCCAAATCGGTCACATTCCGAGGGGGTTGAGGGAGCAGGTCCTGGGGGCCAGGGTGACCGGCAGCTCGGGGTGGGGGGCGCTGCCGGGGACTAGCAGGTGACCACAGGTGTGCATCGGTAAGGGAGCCTTGGACAGCAGAGATGGCAGGGGCGGAGGGGCGGAGCTCCTGAGGAGCAAGGCAGGCCGGGCGCCACTTCCCGTCCCGTGGGAGGTTCTGTGTGGTGGGGGGGGGGGGGCGCTGCGGTCAGCTCACCGAGACCACAGACATCCTTCACAGCCCAGGCAGGGCCAGCGGGTCAGAGGAAGGGGCCAGTAGCACCTGCGTGGGGGGCAGGCCAGGTGCGCGGCTGAGGAGGGGGACACCAGGCCCAAGTCTGAGCAGCAGGCCAGCCTGGGTCCCTTCGGGGCAGCACCAGGCCCTCGATAGCCCATTTAACTGCTGAATTAGAAGCAGCCACAGGACGCTATTCAGCAGTCCTGGCGTCCCAGCCAGAGCAACGGAGGGAAAAAGGACAGAAAAGGCACCCAAGTAAGAGAGGCAGCGGCGACACAGCCTCTGCTGCGAGCATGATCTTACTTATAGAACATGCTAAGGCCTGCCAGACACACACACACACACACACACACACTCACACACACACACACTCACAGGCTAGAACTGAAACAAACTCGCTCAAGTTGCAGGACATAAAATCAGCATGGAAAAGTCAGCTGCATTTCTATACCCTGACAGCAAGCTATCTGGAAAAGAAATTTAAAGAACAATTCCATTTGCAATAGCTAATAAAATACTGAGGCATAAATTTAACCAAGCAAGAGAAAGCTTTGTGTACGGGAAACTGCAAAATGCTGATTAAAGAAATTCAAAAAGAAGTGAGGAAATGGAAAGATATCCCATACCCGTGGAGCAGAAGCATCAATATCAATGTCAACCTAATGTAGCGCCCGTCCAAATTATATTATCTTTCAGAAAAATAGGAAAAACATCCTGAAAATTGTGTTGAGCCACAAAAGATCCCAAATAGCCAAAGCAATCTTGAACGATAAAAAGAACAATGTCAGAGGTGTCCTGCTCTCTGACTTCAGACCTGTGACACATGGACCCACGGGTCGGGACAGACGGCCCAGAGACCGCAGGACCGGACAGACGGCCCAGAGATCAGGGGACGGGACAGACGGCCCAGAGATCAGGGGACGAGACAGACGGCCCAGAGACCATGGGACGGGACAGACGGCCCAGAAATCATGGGATGGGACATACAGCCCAGAGACTGCAGGATGGGACCGACAGCTCAGAGACCGCGGGTTGGCACAGACGGCCCAGAGACCACAGTACCGGACAGACGGCACAGAGACCATGGGACAGGACCGACGGCGCAGAGACAGTGGAATGGGACCGACGGCATGGCCCCGCCCACTGTTGGGGTCAGCAGATGGAAGACCTCTCTCTCTCCTTCTCGCACTGTCTCTCTGTAACTCTGCCTTTCAAGTAAATAAGGAAATCATTTTTTAAAAAGGCAAGAAAAAGAAGCAGGAAAAGAAGAAGAAATAAAATGGCTGAATGAACCAAAACAAAAACCATATCTGGAAGAGATCCGGTGCGGTCTTATTATAACCAAATTGTGGAATCAACCCGATGCCCGTCCTCAGATAAATGAGAAAACAAAATATAACGTGTGCATTCAAGAGAATATTACTTAGCCCTAAAAAGAAGGAAATCCAGTCGTTTGGGTTACTGCGGATGAACCTGGAAGACATTGCAATTGAAGAAATGTGTGCCGTGGACAAAGACCAGGGCTGAAGGATCTGACTCCCGAGGAGCCCAGCACTGCAGAGCTTGGAGGAGCAGGGCTCAGAGGTCTCAGGGCAGGGGAGACGTTGGTGCAAGAGAGCCGAGCTTCGGCCGGGAGAACAAGATGAGGATCCGCCGGTCAGCGCGGCCACCCCCGTTCACAGTAGTTTGTTCCCAAATCACTGAAAGATCGCACAGGTCTGCCGCGTGCAGCGTGAGTGTGGGAGGGGCTGGATTCGCCCAGAGACTCCTTCAGCCTCTGCCCGGCAAGCACACGTCTGAGTGCCACAGTGTGCTCCTTCTTAAATACACACACACACACGCACACACGTAACATGCACACATGCACACACACATAACATGCACACACATGCACACATAACATGTGCACACGCACACACTCATGAGCGTGCACACACATAACATGCACACACATAGCATGCACACACGCACACGCACACATACACGGATTCCTAATCTGCCAATCAAAAAAGCTGACCGGGAGGCTGTGTGCTGGAGAGCTCCACCCATGTTAGCCAAGGCTGTGGCCTGGCCGGTGGCAGGGGTGGGTAGCAAGGATGCAGTTTCCAAATGACCCTGCTCCTGACCCATGGGGGTAGAGCAGTCCCGTCCAGTCCAGCTTCCCAGAATCCCTCAACCATGCCCTCTACCAGGCATGTGGCTGGGTGAGGGGGTGCTGGGAGGTGAGAACCCTGGACAGAAGCCCCCCATCACCTGGAACCCCAGCAGGGGAACGCATGGCGCCCATGTGGGCCCTCCCCCCAGGAAGTGCCGGGTGCCCAGCCAAGCCCAGACCTCGGGGCCTCTGCGCCCGTGCCGAGCAGGGCGTCCAGCCCGGAGGCCCCGGTCTGCTGGCTGGGGGAGCTGTGGCTTGGCCAGGCCCGGCCGGCTGTGGGTCGTAAACACTTCCTACTGGCGGGAGGGGCGAGAGGCTGAGGCCCCCTGGGCTCCCCGGCTCCGAGTGGAGCATTGAGGCATCTGCCCCGGGGGCGGCGGCTCCCAGGCCGGAGGACACGCTGTGCGGCCAGCCTGGCTCCCCGGCACCGCACACAGGCCTTGCTCCACTGTTGGGCAACACCGCCGCGGTGACTGCCAGCATTTTGCAAGAAGCCGTGTTTATGCGATGGTTTTCCACTGGCAATTTGCTGGTGGTTTTCCATGGTGCCAAACCAGTGTCCAAGGACCGTCGTTCTGGAAACAGGCAGGGGGTGTCCAGGGCCACGCCTCCCACCGCCTGGGCTGGGCCTTCGAACAGAACACGGTGTCCACACTGCTCCCGGGGCGTCACTAGAGGGTCCCCGCTGAGCACAGCCTGGCCAGGCCCCGCCCTCTGTCTCCACCCGAGCCCGGCCGTGTGGCCGCTGCCGTCAGCTCTGCACCAGGGACCTCATCCCGAGGAGTGGGGCTGGGTCTGCAGAGGGAAGCCCGAGGGAGAAGCCTGCTGCCCCCAGGGCCCTGTCACCCCTGAACTCTGCTGCCCACGTCTCCAGGCCAAGCCATCCCCTCCCCCTCCCCTCCTCCCACTAGGAGCCCCCAGGCCGGCAAGCTGCCTGAGCTGCCTTCTCTGACGCTCGGGGCCCACGTCGGGTTGAGTCTCAGGCTCAACGTCCCGGCATCAGCTTCCCTCCACGCCCTGGACCAGGCCAACCCCACCTCCTCGGACAGGGCCTGGCCCCCTGCCCCCCTCACCAGTCCTCACCCCCACACTCACACCTTGGCAGCATCCAGAGCAGCCTCAGGGGTCCCAGGACCCCAGCTGCCTCCCCCGGCCCCCGGGGCTGCCCTGCAGAGTCGGGAGAAGGAAGCCCAGCGGGCCTGGCTCTGCGGGGCCACCTGGCTGAGCAGGTAGGGGCTAGAGCCCAGCAGTCCCCCTCAGCAGCTGCCCTGTGCCCGCCAGGCCAGGGCTGCTCACACACGTCTGCCCACCCTCTCAGCTGGCCCGGGCCCTGCAGGGGGACTCCGGGCGCCTGCGTCCCCGTGCCCCAGGCAGCAGGTGTGCGTCCTGCAGCTCCTTGCGGATGGGAGCCTCAGGAAGGGAGCGCTCGGCCCAGAGATAAATGCAGATCAAGGTCAGCTGATTGACAGACGGGCCAGGAGCACAGTGGGAAAGGACAGACCTGACACACAGCATCGGGAAAGCTGGAACAATGAAACCAGACCCCCATCCTACACCATACACCAAGTGAGCTTAGTGCATGCAAGACGTGGAGCCCGCGCTGAGGCACAGGGGGTTAAGTCACCACCTATGACGCCGGCATCCTGTATGAGTACCCATTTGTGTCCTGGCTGCTCCACTTTCCCATCAAGCTCCCTGCTAATGCACCCGGGAAAGCAGTGGGGGGTGGTGCAAGTGCTTGGGCCCCTGAGCCCACGTCGGGGACCCGGATGGAGTCCCAGGCTCAAGGCATCAGCCTGGCCCAGCCCCAACCATCACGGACAATTTTGGGGGTGAACCAGTGGATGGAAGATCTCTCTCTCTCTCTCTCTCTTCCTGTCTCTCTGTAACTCAGTCTTTCAAATAAATCTTTTCTAAAACAACGGATGCAAGGCTTGAACCTATGATCTGAAACCGTAAAACCTCTAGAAGCGAGCACAGGGCAAGCGCTCCCTGACCTGCGTCTGGGCACAGCCTTCTTGGATCTGATGCCCTGATCCCCACAACGCAAGCAAGGAAAGCAAAAGCAGACAAATTGGATCATACCCAGCACCAGGGCGCCCGCACAGCAAGAGAGCAATCACACCTACGCACTGGAAGAAAATATTTGCAAACTGTGCGTCTAATGAGTGGTTAATATGCACAATGTACGAAGAACTGAGGCAAACCAACAGCAGGAAAGCGACTCCATTTGGGCAGGTGTTGTTAAGGTCGAGCCACCACTCGGCATAGCCAGATCCCACATCCGGGTGCCTGGAATGGGGTCCCACCTCCATGCCTGATCCAGCTCCCTCCTAATGCTCCCTGGGAAGCAGCAGATGATGGCTCAAGTGCTTGAGTTTCTGCCACTCATGTGGGAGACCTGGGTTGAGCTCCTGGCTCCTGGCTCCTGGCTTTGGCCTGGCCCAGCCTTGGCTGTTGCAGCCATCTGGGGAGAAAACCAGCAGATGGAAGATTCTCTCTCTCTCTCTCTCTCTCTCTCTCTCTCTCCTCTGCCATCAGCAGAGAAAGCATTTGAGGCTTGTCCTCTCAGCCCCCAGCCCTGTAAGCCTGCGGCCTGGGCCCGGGTTGGGGGTGGCAGGACAGAGCGTTCCCTGCCCTGCCTTCCCCGGCCTTGGCAGGTGGCAGAGCCAGCAAGAAGAGGCGCCCGGCGGAGCTGAGCCTGGCACAGGCGTTTCCTGTCCCCACAACCCCGGGGCGTGGCTCAGCACAGCAGCACACCACAGGACGTGGAGCGAGGGGGAATTTGTTTCCTGCCTTGCCCAGCGTCTCCAGGGTCCTGCATCCCTCGGCTTGCAGCCCCTGCCCGGAGGCACGGCCAGCGCTGTGCCATGGTCTGACCTCAGCTTCTGCTGCCTCCTCTCCCTTCCTCTTGCTCACCTCCTCCCGCCTCCTCACAAGGATGCTACGGTGACACCGAGACCACCGGGTAATCCCAAGGGCCTGAGTTCAAATCCCGGTTTAGCAGCTGTGTGCCCTGGGCAGGTCACCCAATTCTCTGGCCTCTGTTTGCTCCTCAGAAAAGAGGAGGCAGCAGTCGCAGCATCAGGCTATGTCGGGGACTCCACAGGCCACCTTCGCACAATGTGGGCAGCAACACATGCAGGGCGATTGTCGCCCGCTGCTCTGAGCCTGCCTCCACTTCTCCCAGCGAGCGAAGGGAAAACAAGTGGCCCTGGAGATGCCATCCCCAGGATGGAGGCTCCCCTAGGCACGCTCCCAGCTGGGGAACCAGCCTCCTCATCTGGGGAAACTGCACCCCTCTTCTGGGGAGCCAGCCCAGCCCCCCCTCAGCTGGGGAACCAGCCCCTCCCTTCAGCTGGGGAACCAGCCACCGCCCCGAGCTGGGGAGCCCCCCCACCGTTCCCAGTGGGACCCTCCCTCTGTGGAGACAACAGACCTGCTGCAGGCAGCCACACCTGGCCTGGGAAGCAGCCGGGAGGCCGACCCCCAGCACAGCCAGGCCCCCGCACAAGTCCCTGTTGCCGGGCACCTGGGGTGCTTTCAGGCGTCACTCACGCCGGTTCCAGCTGAGCGGACCCCGAGCCGTTCTGCCCACCCAGGACCGGGCAATCCGTCTTCACCTGTGGGAGTGAAGTGCTGACGTCAACACAGGGATGCAGGGAACACGAGGCAAGGAAGCAAGACGTCACGGAGGATCACAGAAACTCTCCAGGAACCGAGCGCAAGGAAGGACATTTGCAAAACACCTGAGAAGGATCCAAGATAACGACCTCAAGGAAGCTCGAGACATTTATGTAAGACAGACGATTCAATGAAGTCAGGAAAACAATTTATGACTTAGAGAAATTCAATACTGATTGTATATCATTAAAAAGAACCAAACTGAAAAGTTAGAGATAAATAAGTCAATGAATGAATAAAAAGTACAATTGAGGGGCTGGCACCATGGCGCAGTAGGTTAATCCTCTGCCTGCAGCACCAGTTCTAGTCCCGGCTGCTCCTCTTCCAGGCCAGCCCTCTGCTGTGGCCCGGGAAGGCAGTGGAGGATGGCCCAAGTGCTTGGGCCCTGCACCCCATGGGAGGCCAGGAGAAGCACCTGGCTCCTGGCTTCGGATCACACAGCTCCGGCCGTAGGGGCCATTTTGGGGGTGAACCAACGGAAGGAGGACCTTTCTCTCTCTCTCACTGTCTGTAACTCTCTCAAAAAATAAATAAATAAATCTTTTTTAAACAGTACAATGGAGACACTGGAGACAGACTGGATCAAGTGCAGGAAATTTTCTGATCTTGAAGACAGGTCTTCGGAAATAAGCCAGTCAGGGGCTGGTGTTCTGGTGCAGTGAGTTAAGCCGCCATCGGGTGCTGGCATCCCATATGGGTACCAGTTTGAGTCCCGGCTGCTCCACTTCTGATCCAGCTCCCTGCTAATGCACCTGGGAAGGCAGCAGAGGATGGCCCAAGTACTTGGGTCTCTGTATCCACGTGGGAGATCCAGAAGAAGCTCCTGGCTCCTGGCTTCAGCCTGGACCAGTCTCAGCCACTGCAACCATCTGTGTGACTCTCACTTTCAAATAAATCAATAAATAATAACTTTTGAAAAAGAAGAAAGGAGCCCATCCGAATGGAAGACTGAAAGCGGAGGAAGCCTCTGAGGCTAAGCACACCACGATCAAGCGAACAAACATCCGATCAAGCGAACAAACATCCGGGGGAAAGAGGCGGAGAGAGAGGCACAGGGAGCTCATTTTACAAAACAGTAGCCAAAAATGTCCAGGCTCCCAATCCAGGAAGCAGAAAGTCCCCAGACATACGCAGTCCACAAAGGTCCTCTCCAAGGCACATTAGAAGCACATGGCCAAAAATAAGAGACAAAGAGAGAGTCTTTAGGGCAGCAAGGAAAGAGAAGCAAGTCCCACAGCAGGGACTGTGAGCAGGGCTCTCAGCAGACATCATGTGGGCCAGGAGAGAGCGGGGTGAGATCCCAGGTGCGCCCCATCGAGAACGCGGTAGCAAAGCCACCCTCAGCTACGAGGCAGAACTCTTTCTAACAGACGTGAACCCAGGACACACCACACTGGGCCGGCCTCACGAGAATGTTTAAGGGAGTGCGTCAACTGGCTTCCAAGGAACCATAATTACTTCCATGAAAACATATGAAGGCATAAAACTCAGTGAGAAGACAGACATAATCAAATTCAGATACTAAAGTACTGTGATGGCACGAAAACCTCCCAAATCTCTCACGTGAAGGTTAAAGGTCAAAATGATGGAAAACAACTTAGCATCAGGAACCTGCCAAGGACATAGCTAAACAGAGGAGAATGGGCCGGCGCCGCGGCTCACTAGGCTAATCCTCCGCCTAGCGGCGCTGGCACACCGGGTTCTAGTCCCGGTCGGGGCGCCGGATTCTGTCCTGGTTGCCCCTCTTCCAGGCCAGCTCTCTGCTGTGGCCAGGGAGTGCAGTGGAGGATGGCCCAGGTGCTTGGGCCCTGCACCCCATGGGAGACCAGGAAAAGCACCTGGCTCCTGGCTCCTGCCATTGGATCAGCGCGGTGCGCCAGCCGCAGCGCGCCGGCCGCGGCGGCCATTGGAGGTTGAACCAACGGCAAAGGAAGACCTTTCTCTCTGTCTCTCTCTCTCACTGTCCACTCAGCCTGTCAAAAAAAAAAAAAAAAAAAAAAAAAAAAAACAGAGGAGAATGAAAGCAACAGAAGTATAACCTGGGGGAGAGAAGTCGGAAACCCTGGAGCCGGCACTGTGGCAGCGCAGGTTGTCAGTTCCACACGGGTGCCGGTCGAGTCCCGGCTGCTCCACTTCCAAGCCAGCTCCCTGCTGATGTGCCTGGGAAAGCAGAGGAAGATGGCCCAAGTGTTTGGGGCTCCTGCACCTACGTGGGAGACCTCGAGGAAGCTCCTGGCTCCTGACTTCAGCCTGGCCCAGCCCAGGCCATTATGGCCATTTGGAGAAGGAACCAGAAGATGGAAGATTCTCTCTCTCTCTCTGTAACTGCCTTTCAGATAAATAAATCTTAAAAAAATTGGTCTAAGAAAGAGAGGAAGAAAGAAATAGGACCTATAAAGCAGCCAGGAAGTAATTTACAACATGGGTAAGTTCTTATCCATCAATAATAACTTTGACTGTAAATGCGTTAAATTGTCCAATTAAAAGATACAGAGTGTCAGAATGTATTAAAAAAAAAAAAAAAAGACCAAGCTCTGTGCTGTCTACAAGAGGCTGACTGCATCTGTGAGGACACGCAGAGGCCGAAAGTGGAAGGGCAGGGGAGATTATTTGCAATTAGGAACTAAAAGCAGGAAGAGTCGCTGTCCTTATACCAGATAAAGTAAGAGACCAAGAAGGGAATTATGTGATGGTAAAGGAATTAATTAAGCAAGAGGAGATATAAATTATGAAGGTACTTGCTCCGACGCCAGAGCACACATGCAGAAAGCAAATATCATTAGATCCAAGAGCAACGTCGACTCGATGCGGCAGTGATGGGAGACACGGACATCCCACTTGGAGCAGCAGGCTGATCATCCAGCCAGCGAAGCGGCAGGGACTTCCTGCCAGGCCGCGTGGACCCTCCAACAGCTGCCGAACAAGCACATGGCACAGACGGCACGGTAAGCCATACGTCAAGTGTTGAGCAACATCAGGACTTACACAGATATCTTTTCTGACCACAGTAGCAGAAATCAGAAATCCGTAACAGAAAGAACTTCAGAACCTTTACAAATAAAATGAAAATTTTGAAGATCCTTCTGAATAAGCAATGGGCCAATGCAGAAACTAAAAGGGAAATTAACAAACTTCTTGAGGGGCCTGGGTTGTGGCGCCGTGGGTTAAGTCACTGCCTGTGACATCAGCATCCCACATGAGTGCTGGTTTGAGTCCCGACTGCTCCATTTTGATCCAGCTCCCCGCTAACGCACCTGGAAGACGGCCCACGTGCTGGGCCACTGCCTCCCATGTGGGAGACGCAGATGGAGCTCCAGGCTTCTGGTTTGGGCCTGGCTCTGCCCTGGTGGTTGCAGCCACTTGGGGAGTGAAAGAGGAGATGGAAGACCCCCCCACTTTCGCTGTAACTCTGCCTTTCAAATAAATAAATAAATCTTTTTAAAATTTCTTGAGATGACTGAAAATGGAAACTCTTCATGCCAAAACCTATAAGATACAAGAAAAGCAATTGCAAGAGAGAAGTTTATAGCAATGAACAACCACATAAAAAATAAGAAAGATCCCAGTGAAACAGCCTACCGCACGACTTAGGGGCAAGACAGGCAAAAGCTGAGTGAGCCCAGTTAGAAAGTGAGCCCAGAAGAAAACTGTAAGGATTGGAGCAGCAGCGAGGGAAGCAGAGACTGGACACGCGACAGGAAAGTTAATGACCCTAAGGTTTGTTTTTTAAAACAAGGTAGACAAAATTGACAAACCTTTAGCTAGACTAAGTAAAACAGGAGAAGACGCAAATACATAGAATAGAGATGAGAAAGGAAACATTGCTGGCGTCTCAGAAATGGAAGGATTATAAGACGCTGCCACGAAGGGCTGGTAACACAGAGGAAATGCAGCCACCTGCCAAGACGGACTGGGGACAAACGGCAAATCTGTTTTAGCCACAGAGATGGGTGAGGCGGTAGCATCTCACTAAAGGTCTGCCCTCAAAGAGAAGCCCAGGACCTACCGGTACCACTGATGAATCCTACCAAGCATTCAAAGAAGAACTAATAGCGAGTCTCAGGCTATTCCAGAAAATTCCAAGAAAGACAAAGAAAGCAAGGCTTCCAAACTCATTGTATTTTGCCAGCTTTGCTCTAATAACACAGCCAAACAAGGACACTGTAGTCCAGAAATAACCCGCCAATCGCCAGGGTGAGCGCAGCTGCAGAAGTCTGTAGCAGCCGAACACGAGGCACACTGAGCGGCACCTCCGCGGCCCGGGGGGTCCACCCGGCAGTGCGAGGATGAGCACACGCGGAACTCAATGAACGCAGCCGCCACGCGGACAGAGGACACGACCGCCGCCTTCCCAGAGGTGCGGAAAGAGCATTTGGCAGCATCAACCCTCATGACCAAAACCCTCAGTGGACAGAAGGCATGAGCCCCACGCCGTGAAGGCTGAGCGGGACACAGCCGTAGCCAGCAGACACGAAGTGGGAGCGAGTCGAACCCTCTTCCTCTAACACTGTGTGTGTGTGTGTGTGTGTGTGTGCAGGGGGTCTTACCCTTTCTCTGTGTCTCTGCCTTTCAAATAAATAAAATAAATCTTTGACTAAAAAGGAGGGGAGGTCCACTGCGAGGTAGTTAGGTTGGGGGGAGGGGCTTGCCCCGCAGGAGGGATGCTCTGGGCTTGAGTGAGCAAGCGAGCGAGCGAGTTCTGGGAGTGAGTTCTTTTTTATTTTTTTTGACAGGCAGAGTGGACAGTGAGAGAGAGAGACAGAGAGAAAGGTCTTCCTTTTGCCATTGGTTCACCCTCCAATGGCAGCCGCGGCCGGCGCACCACGCTGATCCAAAGCCAGGAGCCAGGTGCTTCTCCTGGTCTCCCATGGGGTGCAGGGCCCAAGCACTTGGGCCATCCTCCACTGCCTTCCCGGGCCACAGCAGAGAGCTGGCCTGGAAGAGGGGCAACCGGGGGGAATGAGTTCTTACAACGTCGCGCGCCTGCCCTCCTAGTACCCCGGTCTCCTGTCTGCTGTGCGGTCTCCCTCTCACGCTGCCTTAGTCTGCTTTGCTAATAACAGCATCACAGACTGGGGAGGAGAGAAGAAGCAGTTTACTTTAGCTTCTCGTCTCTCCACAAGGTCTTCCATCCCAGCGTGGCCCAGGGTCTCACCTAATAGGACACAGAGGGTGTGTGTGTCCTGGCCTTCCTCCCTCTGCTTACAGAGCCTCCAGTATCAGTCACGGGTCTGCAGCACAGTTCACAACAGCCAAGATGCGGAACCAACCACATGTCTAACAACGGATGCACGGATAAAGAAAATGTGGCAAACACACAGCAGAATACTAGTCAGTCTAGAAAAAGAATGGGGTCTCCTAATTCATGACAACACAGCTGAACCCAGAGGACGTTATGTTCCGTGGAATAAGCCAGATGCAGAGAGACAATACTGCATGGTCTCATTCCCAGTGCAATCTAGAACGATGATCTCAGAGAAGTACGAAGCAGAACAGTGGTGCCAGAAGTGCAGAGGAAGAGGGGGAGGGGAGGAGAGAAATTAGTCCATAGGTCAAGGTTGCCGTGAGGTGGGGGGCAGTCCTAGCTCTGTGTCACACACACAGGTCACTTTAGGCGGTGCTGATGGACAAGGAATTTCAAAATGTTCCTGGAAGGTGGAATGAAACACTAAGTTTATTTGATGCAAAAGAAAGAAAGAAAGAAAGAAAGAAAGAAAGAAAGAAAGAAAGAAAGAAAGAAAGAAAGAAAGAAAGAAAGAAAGAAAGAAAGAAAGAAAGAAAGAAAGAAAGAAAGAAAGAAAGAAAGAAAGAAAGAAAGAAAGAAAGAAAGAAAGAAAGAAAGAAAGAAAGAGTGTGGGGAGCAACTCGGACTAGACTAAGTTACTGGAATTAAGACTTATTCTATGCATCTGCTCTCCCACAATATGGCGCTGGGAGAGGAGTAAACAGCTTCTACACAGCTGCCTCCAGTTCAACCAATAAACTATAGGACCTGCTCCTGATTGGAGGAGAGCAGCGTACTCGGCGTATGGGTAGCAGAGTTGGGATTGGTGGAAGAGGACTATAAAGGAGGAGAGAGACGGCATGCACCAGGAACACCTGAGGAACACCTGTGCAGCCCCCGAGAGAGCCGGCCGGCGGTGTGCCGCTCCCCCGCGGAAGTGGGGGAAGTGGCAGGGGGAGCCGCCCTTCCACGGAGGTGGAAGGGACAGTAGCCAACCCGGGAAGAACCAGCAGCAAACCCGGGAAGGGCCGAGCAGACGAAAGAACAACGCAGGGTCCTGTGTTGTTCCTCTGTGAAGAGGGGGATCGACAAGGAAGGAAGGAAGGAAGGAAGGAAGGAAGGAAGGAAGGGGAAACCCAAGCCTAGTTTCTTCCTACTTTGCATTATCCAGGAGCCTGTGGAAGCCCCCTCGTATATTCTGAAACAGCTAGAAGAGGGGGTTTTGTTCTCACCACACGGAAATGACAAACGGTGGAGGTGACGGCTGTCCTAAACACACTGACGTGGTCGCTGCACAATGCACACACGTGTGCGAGCACCACATGGTACCCTATGAGTGTGTCAGAGTATCTGTCACCTGTGTGCCCACCTGCCAATCAGACTACTGAGCCACTCCCCTTTGGAAGTGGATTAAAGGCCTGGTTTGGGGCCTTTTGCCTCTGTCGCCATTGCAGGTCCTTGCTGCCCCCGCACCCTTGGGGCACGTGGCCCTCGGGCCGCCCGCTCCATGCTTCCTGGTCTGTGTGCTTGTCCGCGTGGCTGGCCCCTGGTGCTCGCTGTGAATCCAGATGTCCCTCTCTCTCGTAGACAGGGCCCTCACCCCCTATGCATTCCTCTCACTGAATAAAAGGCTTAAAACTTAAGAATAAAAAAAGCATCTGTGTCAAACATAAACACATGGAGGAGAGCACACATCACTACACACGTGTGAAAACCCACGGGAGACACAGCAGCAAGGGTGAAACCAACATCGACTCCCACGGGACACCCAGCACCGAGGGTGCCCCAACATCGACTCCCACGGGACACCCAGCACCACCGAGGGTGCCCCAACATCGACTCCCACGGGACACCCAGCACCACCGAGGGTGCCCCAACATCGACTCCCACGGGACACCCAGCACCACCGAGGGTGCCCCAACATCGACTCCCACGGGACACCCAGCACCACCGAGGGTGCTCCAACATCGACTCCCACGGGACACCCAGCACCACCGAGGGTGCCCCAACATCGACTCCCACGGGACACCCAGCACCACCGAGGGTGCCCCAACATCGACTCCCACGGGACACCCAGCACCACCGAGGGTGAGCTCTTACTCAGCTCCCATGGGCTGTGCATCAGGTCGGGTCCCAGCACCGACTCCCAGGGCACGCACAGCAAAGGGCCCCCAAACATCGGTTCCGGGCTTTGGGTGCAGAGGCATCATCATCCCTTGTGGGATCGTTTTAACAGATGCACCACTCTGGAGAGGGGGTGATTATGGGGGTGCCGTGTAGGGGTTGAGGCGGGGGCATATGGGGAGTCTCCGCGCCTTCCTCTGTGTCTTCCTCCGTGTGTCTGAACTGCAGGTAGATCTAGCAGCCAGGACGCCCCACCCACACGTCAGCGGCTGGGTCTGAGCCCGGCTCCAGCTCCTCACCCCAGTTTTCTGTTAATGGAGCCCCAGGAGGCAGAGATGATGGCTTAAGCGGTTGGATCCCTGCCACCCACGGGCAGACCTGGATTCAATTCCTGTCTCTTAGCTTCAGTCTCGGCCCACCTCTGGCTGCTGCAGGCATTTGGGGAGTGAACCAGCAGATGGGAGCCCTCTCTGTCTCTCAAAAAACTTAATAAAAATACTCTTTAATAATAAAGCATACTATTACCCGCTTTCTGACAACTCCGATCTAGAGTGAGGTGCACCTTCAGTAGACTCCCCTAACCTCCCGGCTGCACCCCTGTCCACTCCCTGCCCCTCTGGCTCCCTGTGGTGTGGGGCTCCCTCTCTGCTGAGCGTCACCAGCCCAGGGGGGACCATGGTGGCCCTCGGATGGAGGGCGGGAGCCAGCTGCTCGGCCCCGGGCTCGTTGGAGTGGGATGAGAGGACTGTGGGTGAGGCCACCCTCTCTGGCCGCCTCCTCAGCTGCCCAGGGCCGGCCCTGCCAGGGTGCTCTCCCCTGCTCTCGGGAGCCGCTGGGGGTGAGTCCTGGCCACCGGAGGCACAGGCACCTGGCCCAGTGAGGGATCTGTGGGAACAGCTTCAGCAGTGTCTTCCCCAGGGACCTGGAGTCTGTGACGGTGCTGGGCAGCCAGGAGAGACCCCCCCACCCCCACCGAGATACTCCGGGCCTGTGGTCAGCAGGCGGGCTCGCCGGCTCCTGGGGGCAGCCCCACTACATCACCCTGTCTGTTCCACAGTCTCGCGTGTGTGGCTTTGGTTTCTGAAGCCCTGAGCCGGGAGGTCTGAATTCCCCAACCTCTCTCTGCTCTGTTGGTGCAGGCTCTCAGCTCCCACGCCCCTGCAGGCATCCTGGGGGTGCCGTGGGGGAGGGGGAAATAAAGGGAGAGGAAGGGGAGGCCCCCAGGGAGAGCCCCACGGCCTGGGAGGGCTCTGGGAGCACCTGCCCCCTCACTGGCTCGGCTGTGCGTTCCAGAGGTGTGTCAGGTCCAGCACTCTGAGCTGGGACTAGGACGGGGGCCCAGCAGGCCTTGGGGGCTCTGGGGGTCGCGGTGGGAAGGTGCGTCCACCTGAGCGGCTGGAAGACCACTGCTCGCTTCTTCTGGCTTTCCTGGGCCCGGAGGCCTAGAGAGGGGCCTGGGGGCCAGCCCAGGGCCCCCCGCAAATCCCTGGAGGAAGCAAGTCATCTGCCCTCCACCCAGGGGCTTTCTACGGGGTGCAGGGCTCTGGACGCCCAGCCCAGCCTCCCCCACCAAAAGCCTGGCGCTGACTCCCTGACATGGTCCTGCAGCCTCGGCACCCAGCCGGGTCTCACTGCTCCACAGCAGAGCAGGGGCCCTGCAGCCTGCAGTGTGGTGTCCTGCCATTGTGCAGTTCCCAGGCACCCCCTACCCTGCCCACGCCCACCCCGCCCCGGGCTTCGGGAGGGGGACCAAGGGAGCAGACATCTGCTCTCGCCCGCCCTCCCAGAGGCGGCCACCCATTGCGGGGCAGCCACAGGAAGGCCTCTTGTACAGGTTGCTGTGTGCCCAGCCCCCTGCTGCTCCCCCCACCCCCACACTCCCGCATCTCTGCAGCCCCCACCCTCTCGGGGCAGCCGCCCCGCAGGCTGGCTGGCGTGCCCAAGGCCCTTGTGCACTTCATTTGTTCAATAGCTCTGGGCCTAAATTGCCTCCCATTCTCCCCAAGCCCATTAGCAAGCAGCGCCCTCCCTCCTCCTCTGTGATTCTGCTGAGCCACGGGGCTCCGGGGGAGGGGCTTTGCTCTGCCTCCACCGCCGCCCCCAGCACAGCGCCGACTTCTCTCCTTTGTGGCACCCAGAGCAGAGCGAGGACCGGCCCCATTCAGAGCCCAGGCTGGAGGGCAGGACCCCTGGGGCCCCGGGCACTGCCCACTTGCTGCCTCCCTGGAGGCCTCTCCTCACGCAGCCGCTGTCCAGGCCTTTGTGCCCAGCCCTGGGTGGCCTGGCCTCTGCCCAGGGGCACAGTGAGGGGCATGTGGCTGAACAGGAACAGGGTCCTGAACAGCTGCTTGCCGGGGGGGGGGGGGGGCTTTCCGGGGGCTACGGGGTGGGAAAGACACCTGGTAAGCGAGGCCCCTCCTGGCCCCAACACCCCCCCCCCAGGACATGACACCTCCGGCAGGCACTAGGGTAGGGGCGCCAGGGCCAGGAACTGACCCAAGCTCTGTGCCCGCCCCTGCCCCGGGCTGGTGCACTGCTGGTAAGTGGCCGGGGCCAGGCCCCACGTGCACACCCAGGGCTCGTCCTGTCCTGTCCCCGTGGTGAGAGCCTCGGCGAGACTCCTTTACCACGGCCCCAGGCACTGGAGGGGTCCCCGGGCAGGAAGGTTGGGGGAACGGGACCCTGCCCACCTTCAGGCTGGGGCCGTGACCTCTGGGTCTGCTCTGTGCAGCTGTCCGGTGCTCTGGGGACGGATGGAGTGACTGCCCGGTGAGGGGTGGTCAGCACCGTGTCTGCGCCCCCTGCCCTGGGAAGAGGCAGCCTCGGTAAGGCCCGGCACACCTCTTCCTGCATCCCGCGCTGCGCCAGCCACCGTCCCTCCCGCACTCAGCAGGGAGATGTCAGCCCCACAAAGAAATAGCAAAGCCAAGACGACAGCACATAGGAGAGAAGACACAGCCCAGGGAGCCACAGGCAGCCCAGCTCCCCGGGCACCCAGGGCCCCTGCAGCCCCAGGACAGCCCTCGCTTCCACCCCTCGTAGGGGAGAGCCCAGCAGTAGCCTCGGCCCAGGCACAAGTGGTCTGAGGTAGCAGGTGCTCTGTGAGGGGCGTGGCCTCCACCTGCCAGAAGCCTGGGAGGTATAATAATGGCCCAGGGGGCTCCGGTGACTTCCCCAAGGTCCCTGGGCAGGCACGCGGGAGGGCTGGGCCAGCTGCCCGGCTGCCCTGGAGTGGGTGCCTTTGGTCCCCTCCTGAGCCCCAGGGTCAGGGCCCAGGCAGCAGTGGTCCGGCCGGCCCTCGGCCTCCCTCTGGAGCTGGGGAACACAAACTTTCTGTGCGGGGAATCCAGTGTGGCTCCTGACTCGCTGGGTCAGACAGGCCAGCCATCGGAGGGAGGGGTGTGGCCGACTCCACGGTCCCCAGAACACGGGTGGTGCCCCTTGGGCCGCGGGAAGCAGATGAGTGTGGCGGTCAGGGGCCCTGGCTGTGAGAGGAGGAAACCGCCCATGCGCAGGAGCCGAGGCCAGTGTGGGGTCAGCCTCATTAGCGACAGAACGACAGCCCCAGGGCTCAGTGGCGTCAGTGGCCAGGGACAGCTGTGCAGAGCTCTCAGAGGCCGCCCTGCACAGCCAGGAGCCCCTGCCCCTCTTCCCAGCCCAGCTCCTGACCCAGCACACATGGCCACCCCCGCCAGCTCCCGTTGCCTGCCCCCTCGGCCCCTGACTTCGGTGGGGGTTCGGGATTACTGTCCCCCCAAGGGCAGGACGCCACGTGTGTGCACGTGCACAGACCAGCATCGAGTGTGCCTGCTGAACAATCACTTCCACACCAACTTGCCCACCTCAACCCTTTCAAAGTCACCACACACGTGCTCTGATCCGATCACGTCCATTTCACAGGTGGGAAGACTGAGTCCCAGGGCAGGCGAGGGATGCTCTGAGCAGATTCACCCAGTTTCTCAGGACGCTCTCCCTGTGGCTTGAACACAGCACCCAGCTCCTGGCTGGCATGTGCCAGGTGCACAGGTGGGCAATCAGGGGGGCTGTGCCGTGTTGGTACCTGGCCCCGCGGATTGGGGCTGCGGCAGCAACAGGAGCCTACCCAGGACTCTGCCCAGGAGCCACGGAACTGTCTGGGCTTTGCACGGGGAAGGCAGAAGTGAGAGTGGGCGGCTGGCAGGCAGGTCTTGTCCACACCACTGCAACCCGTCCCCTGGGAGGTGACTGAGCCTGCTGAAGACCCCACAACCGCAGAGCCGTCACGGGTGCCCACTGCTTTGTAGCCCTGACTAGGAGCCGCGGTGGTGGTGGTGGTTGGGGTTTTCGGGGGCTGGGGGCCCTCCGCATCCTCTGTGACTGTTAAGCAGCTTTGCCTGGGTCACGGGTGCTGCTCAGACCCAAACAGGCTAGTCTGAGGCCAGCAGTGAGGGGCAGTCCCGGGGCCAGGGTGATCCAGCCTGTGGGGTGTGGTGGCTCCAGGATGTGGGGGGATCCTAACCAGCCGTGGGTCATGGCGATGGAGCCCCCACTTTAACAAGAACCTAGTGCAGCCGGGCATTCACCACCCTGCCCGGGAGGTGGGTTGGTGCTGTGCCCACTTTGTGGACCAGGACACTGAGGCTAAGATCAGAAAGCCACGGTACAGCCGGGTTTGAACCAGTCCTCAGACGGTGCAGCCCACGTAGCCTTTTACTTATTAGTATTTTTTAAAGATTTATTTGAAAGTCAGAGTTACACAGAGAGAGGAGAGGGAGAGGGAGAGGGAGAGGGAGAGGGAGAGGGAGAGGGAGAGGGAAAGGGAGAGATAGAGAGGTCTTCTATCTGCTGGTTCACTCCCCAGTTGGCTGCAACGGCTGGAGCTGCGCTGATCTGAAGCCAGGAGCTTCTGCTGGGTCTCCTGTGTGGGTGCAGGGGCCCAAGGACTTGGGCCATCTTCCACTGCTTTCCCAGGCCACAGCAGAGAGCTGGATGGGAAGTGAGTGAGCAGCCGAGACTCAAACCAGCACTCATATGGGATGCCAGCACTGCAGGTGCCGGCCTCCTTTTACTTACTATTATTACTGTTGTTGTTTGGCGCAGTCTCTCCCCTCCGGACACCCGGACACCCGGCTCAGGCTGCAGAAGCCTCGCCCGCCTCCTTCCAGGAGAGGGTGGAATTTGTCCCCGTGGAGAAGCAGCCGGGGGCAGCCGCAGGGGGCAGCACCGAGGGTCTCCGGTCTCTGACACCAGCCAAAGCCACTCGCTGGCGTAGAGTCAGGATAGAGCCTCCTGTGCCTGTCCCCCCCCCCAACCAGGTGCGAGTGTCCCTCCACAGCCTCGGTGCGGGGCTGCTGCGGGCCCTGGGCCCTGTGTTAGCAGCCCCTACGGTGGGGGAGCCGCGGTGGGCGCCCCTCCCTCCGCCCAGCGTGCGCGGGCGGCCAGGCTCTGGAAGAGAGTGAGTCACGGCCGGGCCGGAGTGCGTCCTCGGGCTGAGCGCGGCTGCAGGTTTCTGAGATAATCATGTAATTTATGAGAGTCCCGCGGGCCCGTGTGAGTCAGCCTGGCTGTGTCGTGACCAAGCGGAGGCTGGCAGCGCCGAGGCGTGGGCACCCGTTCTGCCCAGGCCCTGGCCTCTGGACGCCCCCCATCCCCCAGGAGGCCGGGCAGCCACCCCCAGGCTCCGCAGGAGGGCAGGCGGGGCTGGGGCACACCTGAGGCCCCAGACTGATGGGAAAACAGTCTCCTCCTGGCCCTGCCTCCTGCCTCGCATACGGGGTTCCCAGGTGGTTTTGGGGGGCTCGGCAGTGAGTGAGGGGCTCCCAGCAGTGCGGGGGGCTCGGCAGTGAGTAAGGGCTACTGGGTGGCGTGGGGAGGGGCTGAGCAGTGAGCGCTTGTGGCTGGGAGGCCGTGACCTTCTGTGAGATCTCTTCTGTGGCAGATGGCCTTGGCTGTGACCCTCCCCACTCCAAGGCACGCGTGCGAGCGCACGCACACACACACACACACACACACAGGTGTTCACACTGCATAGCGTCTCTTTATTATTCAAAGGGCCTAAAGGATGCTCCAGGGGCTTGAAAATGGGGGGCCGAGATTCCTGGATCCCCAGTGTTCACCCCCCCAGGTGGCCTCCGGGGCCCCCAGGTGCTCAACCAGGACCTTTCAACATGGGAGGGGGCTTCCCAACACCCTCAGAGCCCTCCCCCTTCCCCGGTGGGCAAGGGGCCGCGCGCCCGAAGGTCCTGGATGGGCGAAGCCTCCTGGGAGGGCCGTGGACACCGTGTGGGCCCCGTCCGAAGCAGGGGAGGAGACGGAGGCGAAGTGCAGGGCAGCAGGTGCGTTCCACCGGGGCAGAGCGGCCCTGGAAGGTGTCAGGAGGAAGCAGCTGAGTGGTGGGCGCTGGGCCCTGCTCCCCCGCAGCCCAGCCGCGTGCCCCCAGCATGCCCTCTGAAGCCCTCCGCCTGGGTTTGCACACGGCTGGGGAGCAGACACGGGCTGTGGGATGTCCCGCGAGCCTCCCCCTCCTCCTCTCCTTTCCCCCTTTTCTCCCAAGGCCTCCTCTCCCACAGAGCCCCTCCCTCTATTTTTCCTGGCTAAAACCCACCAGAGACACCACCACACCCGGGAAGAGATAAATAAATAAAAGAAAAACAGCCTCAACTGTGAAAAGCAGTCCAAATCGGAATTTTTTGCGGCCCGAGTTAATTACACTTTAAATTGGCATGTCCCTGATGGGGGGATTTCGGGTTGCTGGAGACAGCCCTGCGCAGCAGGCTGGCAGGCGCCCCCAGCCCTGGCAGCTCCCTCCACTCCCCTGCCAACCACAGAACACACAGAAACATCTATTTCGGAGCGTCAGAAACGGAGCCATCGCAGATGGCGGGAAGCAGAGCCCTGGATGGGATCCTACGTCCCGGGCTCCTTCCCCACACCTCCTCGCCTGGGGAAGGACCCGGCCGGCTGCCCCAGAGGGACTCTGGGGGCTGGCAGCATCCCACGGGGGCCCAGCCTGACCAGAGCAGCAGTGCCCTCTGGGGTTCTCTCCCTCCCCATGGAGTGAGGTTCATTCATTCATTCAACAAGCACTGAGGGGGCCAGGAGGAGCCATCCTGGGTAAGGTGCAGGGTATGGGTCTCCCTGGACCCCGTGGGCCCTGGAAAACACCTACCTGCTCCAGGCCCTTCTCACAGACACTTCTGAGACCCCGACATGCTTCTGGGTCCGGCGGCTCCCCGGCCCACAGACACGGCCGCCCTGGTGAAGTGACCCTGCGGTGGTGTTAGGTGGGGCCGGTCACTGGCTCACAGCTGGGCTCTGCAGCAGGTTCAGCCATGGGACACCCATGCACTGGGAACCTGAGAGAGCCCCGCCCAGGGTGGCCTGCAGGGGGCAGACAAGGCTGGCCCAGGGAAACCAGAGCTAACAAACCCGAAGCAGCCCCTGCCCTGCCCCTGCCCTGGGCCCAGCCCCTGCCCCAGCCCAGGCCCCGGCCCCAGCCCCGGCCCCTGCCCCTGCCCCTGCCCCTGCCCCAGCCCAGGCCCCGGCCCCGGCCCCGGCCCCAGCCCCTGCCCCTGCCCCTGCCCCAGCCCCGGCCCCTGCCCTGGCCCCAGCCCAGGCCCTGGCCCCAGCAGAGCCTGCAGCCCAGGACATCCTGCTGGACTCAGCCAGCTGACCACACGCCGACTTCCTGGAGGAGGTGGACCCCTGAGCCACCTCTCACTCAGCCCAGCCTGCCCTTCTTGGGCATCCTTTCCAGCCCCAACCCCCCAAGCCCACCACTCATTTGGCGGACGGCAGGTGTCCCCTGCACGTGCAGGTGATGCGCCAACGCCTGCCCCCGTCGCCGGGAGGTCAGGGAAATGGCGAAGGCAGCACCCAGCCCTGGAGCCCTCCCCCGCCCATGACAAACAGCCCCTCCCTCCGCCTGCACAGGGCCCCGTTGGCCACGGCCACACAGCTTGGGCAGCGCCTGGTGGAGACTGCGCGCCGTCCTCCTGGCCTCCCTGGAAGGGCAGAGTCACCCGTTCACTGCACACCCTGAAGCCCTCCCGGGTGCGAGGAAATGGGACTCGACACCCTCGTGTGCTGAACACCCGCCTCGCGCGCGTGCCTGTGGCGGCCCTGGGTCGGAGGGAACAGGCGTTAGACGTGCACCTGCTCTGTGCTGACGCCCCGGCTGCCGGCAGCTCTGCCACAGCACAGAGGCAGGGAGGTCCTGGGTCGCCCCGATTCTCACAAAGAGGGAAGCCGATTCAAGAGATGGCCTTTGACCCCGGGTCTCTCAATCCTGGCAATCCTCAGAACAAGCAGAGCGTCCCGTCCTCCTTCCACAGACGTCAGCTCCCTTACCTGCCCGAGGGGTGTGTGGGGAAGTGCGACAGGAGGGGAATGAACTCGTGGGTCCTGCCCAGCCACGACACCTGAGCGGGCAGGACCCGTGAGAACTGTCTGTAGGCTCCGTAGGGTCTCGGGGACGGAGCCAGTCATGGTGGGGAGGGGTGCTGGCCCTGTCCTGCAGGGGGCGGACACTGTGAGCGCTCATCCGGCCAGGTCTTGCTCACCTCACGATCAGGGCAGCAAACACATCCTCCGAACTGGGGCAGGCCCAGGTCAGCCGGGTCTCTGGTCAGCAGCCCCCTCCCCAGGGCAGATGGCCCACCAGGCGGCTAAGCCTTGAAGGGCACATGAGTCGGCAGAGGCTGCCTGTGCCGTGAGCGCCGTGAGCGCCGTGAGCATGCGGCTGTGCGGCCCGGAGGCAGCGCTGGCCGCTCCAGCCTGCGGAGCTTGGCTGAGTCTCTCCACCTCCCGGTACACCACAGCCTGTCCTCCCAGGAGCTCCCCCGGAAGACAGGAGGGGAAGGGGCATGCCAGGGTCCCCGGCGGGGTAAGCAGGCACAGGGGGAGGCGTGCACGTGAGCGCGGCCCCGCCTCCCGGCTGACCGGCTGAGCCCCTGACCCTGCGGCTCCCACCCCGGCCCCTTGGGGACCCACATTCTCATTTGGCCCTCGGATGAGCAAGGCCTTTTGTTTATTCTCTCTTCTCGTCAAACAGAAGACAAATCAGTAATTTTGCTTTTAATGAGATCTTGCGGCACCTGCGTAGGGTCCGGTGTCTGGGGTACAAGGACTGTGGAACGCACACGCCGCGCCGGCTGACGCGGGCGATGCGGGCGGCCGCGCCCGTTCGTGCTGTGGCGTGGGGATGGTTACATCGAAGCCATTAGGCCCAGCGAGCGCTGGTCTCCTCTTGTAGGCACTTAATATATTCCAAGGATGGGTAAATGCATTAACGGCAATCTTCGTCTCCAAATGTTCCCATTTAGTGAGCTCCATGCATAAAATATGAGCCTTGCTGGTGGCGGCCACAGGCAGCTCCCCAGAGCACCCGGCTGCTGCTGTGGCGGCCGAGGGCGGGGGAGGGGCACTCTCGGTGGGTAACTGCAGGCCCCTCGGACCCCCTTCCCCAGAACCTCACACCCTCCCTGCCAGCCGTGAAGGGGTGGCAGAAGCTGGAAAGTCCACTTGCCTCTTTCACAAATGAATTTCTTTTTTAAGGATTTTATTTATTTATCTGAAAGGCAGAGTTAGAGAGAGGAGAGGCAGAGAGAGAGAGAAAGAGAGAAATAGAGAAGGAGGCAAAGAGAGAAAGAGAGAGAGGTCTTCCATCCGCTGGTTCACTCCCCAGTTGGCCGCAACGGCCGGAGCTGCACCGATCCGAAGCCGGGAGCCAGGTGCTCCCTCCTGGTCTCCCGTGCGGGTGCAGGGGCCAAGGACTTGGGCCATCCTCCACTGCCCTCCCGGGCCACAGCAGAGCGCTGGATGGGAGTGGAGCGTGCAGACAGAACGAGTGTTCTGCCTGCTCTGCCAGAGCGGCCGGCCCACAGATGCAGGCTTTGTCACAAGCGAGCACCACCTTCGGGCACTCGGTCCCTACGTCACCTGGTGCTGTCGTCCTCAGTGCTCCATGAGTCAACACTCCCCGGGCTGGTGTCCCGGGCCTGGGGACACAGCAAAGAACATGACAGGAAGGACCCCTGCCCCGGGAGCCTTACAGAGCTCTCAGAGGGCTCCCGAGAGGGGCAGCGCGCGGGCAAGGGGCGAGGGGTGGGGGCAGACGCTGCACTGCCTTTGGGTCCTGGGCCCGGGACCTGCTACAGGCACAGAGCACAGAAGTTGCACCTGGAGGAGGAGGTGGGGGCGGGGGCTGGGGGCCGGCCAGGCGAGACCACAATTGCATTCTGGAAAGTTCCCCTGGCAGGAGGGGGACAGTGAAAGGAGACCCCAGGAGGGGCCCGCACAATGCTCAAGGCCAGGGAGGGCAGCCGAGGGTCTAGCGGGGAGGGGCAGTGCCGGGAAGCCCCTCCTCATGCACTGGGCACAGCGGCCAGGAGGCAGTGCAGAGGCGTGGGCAGCCGCCCTGTGGGGTCCCTAAGTCTGAGCTGGGCGCCTGTGGTCATCGTGTGGGCGCACGTGCGCCGCAGGAGAGACGGGGGCCCAGACCCCAGAGCAGACCTGGGGTGGGAAACGCGCGGCCCAGGTGGCCAGGGTCCCACGCACGGCCTCACAGCGACCGACGCCGGCCAGCGAGGAGGTCCCAGGCGGGATGTGGCGCCGGAAAGAGGTTGACTGTATAATATTCATCGTATAGAGAGTGAACACCTCACAGGCAACCTATTTCAGGTACCACCGAGTGGCGAGGACTCCAGCGAGGGGGGTCCTTCCTCCAGGACGGCCTCCCGGCCTTCCCGCCTCCGCGCGGATGGGCCCCCATCTGGGGTGCGGGTGCGGGGCAGCATGCGCCACGTCCCTCCCCCAACGCGGCCGGCGCGCGCCAGGCATGCGAGGCGGGATTCTGTGCACTGGGTGTTAGGATGCGTACGTGTGAACACGGGGCGCGGGCTCCCCGCAGGCGCCCCGGGGGCGGCATGCAGGGCAGGCGGGCGGTGGCAGATGCGCCCTGGGCGCGGACCCGCAGAGTCCCCCGCCTCCGGGGCGCCAGGCACGGGATACGGCCCGCCCCTGGGTCCGACAGGCCCAGCCTTGTCCCGGCGTCCCCGGGAGCCCCGGGAAGGCGCCCGGCTCGGTGGCCGAGGGGGCGCGGGGGCATGCAGCCACGTACCGTGCCGCGCGGCGCCGAGCGCTAGGCGGTGCTGAAAACAGGCCATCTGTGTTATATTCGGCTTTAATACAGCGAACTCATCACAGACAACCTCCCCTCAGCACCCACAGCGACGCTGACACGAGTTCTCCACAGCGGCGTCCCGCGACGTCCCTGTGGCCTGGAGGCGCCCTGCGCGGGGGTGGGGAGCGGACACCCGGGTCAGGAGACCGGGGACGGGGCCAGGCCAGCGGCCCCGGTCCCCGTGCCCTCCGGGTGAGAATTGATACCGAGGAAAGATCAACCATCTATTATTCGAAGTCAGCGGAGCGAATGGAACACGGTCGATCTCCCTTCAGGTACCCGGAGAGGCTGCGCCCGCGCCGCCGGCTGCAGCGGGACGCACGCCCGTGGACCAGGAGTTCACTGGGAGCAGTTACTTCCCTCCCGTTCCCCAGGGCGGTGCGGACGCCGGCGCTCTCCCGAGGGCACCCCTGCTGGAATCTGATACCGAAAAGGGGTTCACCGAGCAACATTCGTCGTCCAGATGCAAAGTTGCTCGGGTAACCTCTCCCCAAGTACCACGGAGCGGCGCAGACGCTGACTACGCCGGGCGCCTCCGGAAGACCCACCCAGGGCTCTGGGGGACCGCAGCCGTCACCTCCTGCGCGGCCCCCTCCCAGTTGCCAAGGCAACCACTCCTTGGCCTCCAGGGGGAAAGAGAGGGACCCTTCCCAGGGGGTGGACACACACGGGGCGCGAGCAGGTGGGCCCGTGGCTAAGGAAGAGGAAACTGGCCTCAGCCCGAGACGAGCCCTCTCGGAGGGCGGGCCCTGGGTCCGGCAGTAGCACCTGGAGCCGTGCCCTCCATGGTAGGGCTCGCCCTGCAGAGGGCCACCACCTTCAAAGGCAATGCCACTGCTCACAGCTAGCCTGGCCAGCAGCAAAGCCGGGGGACATCAAGACCAGCGCGGGCCGGGGCACACAAGGGAAGAAGAAAAGCAAGGCTTCTGTTCCTAGAAAGGCAGAACAGCCCGAGTCACCGCCCCCGCCGCCCCACAGCTGCACCACACACACAGCACGCCTCGCGCCACCGGCTGGCCGCGGAGGGCCGGGGCCAGGCCGGGACCAGACGACGTGTGCCACAAGCAGAGTCTGGATTCTGTGCCCACCACCCATTTTGTGAACTTTGGAGTGGGACCGACAGCAGAATCCTTTCCCTGACGTTGGCTGGAGTTCAGAACGCCCCCCTCCCCCCCCAGGCCTGGCTATGATGAGAGCGAGACGCCAGCCGCGGGCAGGGAGAGAGCACATCGCAAGCAAGCGGCTGCCCTCTCCCCACCGGACGCTCACCTGCGCCGGGCAGGCCTCCCGGAGGTGCTCCCGAGAGCCACGGGGCAGCGGGCCGGCCCACGCACACCCTCCACATTCAGGCACGTCCTGGGGGCTGCACCCGCACACATACCCCCCGCCCCCCGAGAGGCTTCCAGCCGCCGGCCACCTCCTGGGAGTGGCTCAGCTCTGGTAATGTTTCCAAGCGCATCTGGAAAGAGACCCATCGTGCAAAGTCGGTTGCAGAGAAAGCACTCAGGCCAGTGACAGCCTCCTCTCTGGGCCGTGGCTGCGGCCCCACGACGTCCCAAACGAGGCTCATGACCAAGTGGCCCTGGGCACCAAGGAAGGGCCTGTCCCTGGCAGGGGCACCTAGAGGCACCAGTGCTAGGGTTGGAGAGGGGATGGAACCCTGGGCTGAACGCTCCAGACTTCCGGGGCAGTAGCGACAGCACCGAGGGCGGCTGCTCTGAGGCTGGACCCCCCCCGCCCCCCTGCCACAGGGATGCGGGCTTCCCCCGGCAGCTGCCTCTCACCGAGAACCCCCACGGGGATACAGGTGACCCGGAAGGGACGTGACCGCGCTGAGCCGCTGACAACAGGCACCCACCCCCCACAGAGCACACCCCGCCAGTGCGTCACCCTCAAGTCCACACATCTGGCCGAGGAAGCTCCCTGGGAAGCTTTGGGATGGAAAGAGCGGCTGAGCTGTGCCCCAGCCCGCGGGCTGCTGTTGACCCCGCTCCGAGCACACACGAGTTTGGCCACTTTACCAGGAATTGTAGCACCATTGATTTTCATAGAAACATGTTTTTCAGAGCGAATTCCATTAAACTAATCCAATTCCCTGCTCAGCTTTCTTGACTGCGCTGTTGAGCTGTTTTCATTTCTTTTATTCCCCTAGTTATTTTCCCCAAATCAGTTTCATTAGGATCAATTCTTTTCCATTTAAATATCTGAATGACGATGCGATTCCGCGACGTGCTTTTGTCTACAGTGAACGTGGCTGCCCGCAGCGGCTGCGCCGGGGGCCCCTCCTGTGGCTGCCAGCCAGCGCCGTCCCATCTCCCCAGGTCAAGCGTCGCAGCAGAGATGGTGTCAAAGAAATTGGATTCTTCTGTCCATTTGTAGTCAATTGAACACATTTGCCTCGGTGCTGTTTCAAGTTTTATTTCATGTTGATTATTTTTATCACTGTTATTTGATACAGATGGGATGGAACCCATGGGAAAACTGAGACTCCCGTCTGGGGGGTGGGCAGCACAGGGAGTGCAGCAGAGGCAAGGAGCAGAGGGGACGCGCAGACAGAACGTGGGCCGTGGCACGTCCACCAGCAAAGAGGGAGTGGGGGAGGCGGGGAAAGAGACGGCAGCCCTCGCTGGCGCCGTCAGGCGTGAGCTTTGCCCACGAGGTCGCAGCATCTTCCGACAAAATGTGGTGCAGCCGACTGCCTCTGGGATCCGTGGCCACGTGAGCGGTATCGAGGTGAGAACTGAACCGGGCTGACCGCCGACATCATCCCTTCGGGCCCCCACGAAGGACTAAGCTATGTCCGCTGCTCCACATCCATGCTCGTCCCGGAGAGGTGCAGACACACGGGACAGGTGTAGACCCGCACTTGCCGCTGGGTCCCGGCAGCCGTCCCAAGCAGGATTTGATGCTCAAACAAAAGTTGCCTTTGTGTGATTCAACATCAATAAAGCGAATTCACCAAGGGCAACCTCTGCTCAAGGATCAAAGGTCAGCGGGGCCCGAGCACCAGCGCCGCTCCTCCGCGGGGACGCGGCCTCCAGGAGACCCCCCCGGCCGGTCGGACAGCTCGTCAGGCTTTCTGGTGGCCAGCTTGCCCATTCCGAGCTGGCTGCAGGGCGGGGCGGGGGGGAGCACACACACAGTGCGCGGACCAGGCCCGTGCCGGGTCGGCGGCTGTCACCCTAACATGCCGTGAACACCAGACCTGTCCCAGCGCTGCTCTCTCCTCCAGGAAGTCCCTGAGGTGGGAATCAACAGAGAGAAGGGAGTGGGCGGGCGTTGAACTCTGGGACCTGCTGGGGTCCACGGCGGGAGGGGCAGGTAGTCCGTGCACCTGTGAAGGTTGGGGATTCCGCCCGCCCGAGGGCCACATCCCCAGAGGGCCAGCAGGCAGTCTCAGGGGAGGCGCAGGGCGCGGGGCACAGGTTCCCAGGAGGCCTCAGTGGGGATGTTCAATGAAGGACACGCGTCCAACTGCGCTCGTTCCAACTGCCGTGTCCAGCATGACTCATCCTGCCTCACGCGCGCCGTGTGCAGCTGGGGACGCTGCCGTCAGTAACGGCACCCACACAGTGATGAGCTTATTCCCTTCTACCACGTGCCAGGTGCTGGGGCCACGCTGTGTCTGGATCGAGTCTACACCACCTTACCTGCAGGAAGTCACCCTACTCCACAGACGAGCAAACAGGGGGCAGGCTAAGACTCACCGCTAGGCAACACCAGGGCGTCAGAGGTGCTGTCAGGGCTCCTTAGCGTACGCCAGGGACAACCAAGTCACACCAGGAAAAGCTTCTTTGAAGCCCCCAGGTCTGCCGTGAGGAAGCCCCCTCCTCCCCAGGTGGGCTCTGCATCCCGAGTCCCCGTCGCGGCCAGCTGGGTAAGAAAGGCCATCGGGGGTGACACAAGGCCAGGAACAAGTCCTCGGGGAAGGGAGAACAGGGACCGGAAGGGCACAGCCTCCACTCAGAGGTCGGCGGCACTGCGGGGCGCCCCTGCCGCCGGTGGCCAGGGCACAGCCACTGACCCGAGCCAGACGCCAGCATGCATCGTGGGAGGGGATCGGCTTCTTACCCCGCACGGCAGCCGGCTGGACGTCCACTTGTGGAGCCTCCCCAAGAAGAACTTAGTACCGAAAGGAGATTGGCCATGTAATACTCATCATAAATAAAATGAACACACCATGGACAACCTCCATTCAAGTACCTGACTAGGGTGCTCCCTCCTGGTGCGTCCCCGACAGCAGCCCTGAGGACAGAGGGGACACAGGGGATCAGGAAGCTGGCGACACACACCACAGCCCAACCCCACGCTCCATGGTCCCGGCCACGTCCAGCCCCTCACTTGCACTTGGCACCACTCCCAGGAAGCCATTCCGAGAGGAGCACGCCGCAAAGACAGAGCAGCAGGAAGGCATCTCTCCTAAGACAGTGAGCCCGGCAGCGGACTCCACGGGGAGCGGGCACCACGAACCCACTGCAGGCCTGCAGGCAAGGACACCCGGGCCCACGTCTCAGCGCGACCGCCAGTCAGCTGCAGACAGCAACTCTGATGCCTGAACTTGGCACCCTCGGGGGCGTGAAGGCCAGACTGCAAAGGGCCAGTGTGTGGCTCCACAGGGGAAGCTGCCACTTGGGTGCCACACCCCGTACTGGAGTGCCTGGGATCTGGTCCCACCTCCACCTCTGACCCAGCTTCCTGCCAAAGGGCACCCTGAGAGGCAGAGGACGACAGCTCGAGGAACCAGGTCCCTGCCACCCACGGGGGAGACCCGGACGGAGTCCCGGCTCCTGCCTTCCGCCCGGCCCAGCCCCAGCTGTTGAGGTGTTTGGGAAGTGAACCAGTGGATGGAAGATATTTTTCTCTCTCTCTTCTGTCTCTGTTGCTCTCCTTTCAAGTAGATGAAAATAAACAAACTTTTTTTTTCACCGTTCTGTCATTCTTTTGTAAAAAGGTCAGTGGTAATTATTCATACACACACACAGAGCAAACCACAGCACAAAAGGCTGCTCTTCAAGTGCCACCCAGCAGCCCCACCAAGCCCCGCCTCCTTGCCAAAGTGGGCAGCAGGTCCAGGAGCCTCCCGGAGGGCAGGTGACCAGGGTAAGGACCAGTGCAGACGGCTCCCTGCTGGGTCTGCTGTGCCCACCCTTCCCCCCCGCTTACCCTGGAGAGGAGCCGACACCCAGGTCCCACCCCTACGTAAGACTCCGCTCCAGGAAGCCCTCCCAGCTGGGATCTGGTACTGGAAAATAGGCCAACCGTGTATGATTCGTCACGAGTACAGCGAAGGCAACACGGATAACCTATCTTCAAGCACCGCAAATCAGCACCGACCAGGTGCCGGCGCCTCTTCACCGAAGCTGGCCTCCTTCGGAAGTCTCCCTAGGGGCAGAGTCAACATCTGGGTTAGCGGACTGGCTGCTCAAGTGTTCCACCCTGGGCCCGGCAGTGGCCCAGACCTCAGTGCCTTTGCCCAGGTCAGCCGCACACCCAAGGAGCCCTTCCAGGGAGCGTGATGGAGGACAGGCCGAGTGCACACTCATCGTTACTCTAATCACAGCGGGGAACGTTCGTCCACTCAGGACAGCACTCGGCTGACAGCCGTGAACTTTCCTCACTAGGCCTTGTGTCCAGGAAGCCTTCTGATGCTCCAGGTCATTACAGGGAGGCCATAACAGGGATGGCTTTGAAAGCGAATTTTATTTTTCCATGGCACAGCGCTGTTCACATAATCACAGCCTGGTCCTTAATGGTGGGCATGGCCCTCAGGAAGCCTTCCTCAGGACAGCTGGCCCACCCTGGGCAAAGGGTACACCATGCACATGGACACGAGGGATCCAGCTGTCCGCTGCCAGCAGTAAACTCACTCACCCGGCACACGGTGTGGACGCCCTGTCCATCCCAGAAACCGGCATTCCAGGACGGCGTCCTGCCAAGGTGGAGAGTGACACTGAGATGGAGGCGGGCTGAGCGTGGCCACTTTAGATGGAAGCAGAGTGCAGAGCATGACAAGGCCTGCCGACTCGGACGGCAGCGTGGGGCCAGAACACAGCGTCCTCCAGTGCACAGAATGGATCATTTAACCCAAGAAAAGGCCAACAATGCACAGAACAGAAATGTACTCACAGGAGTAACGGAAGAAAACATTCTAGAACCAAAGGCACAACTAAGTCTAACAAGTAGGGCATAATATTGTGACCCAAGAATAACAGCCCACGTTAACCCCAGGTGCAGCTCCAGCCACAGAGTGCAGGGGGAGCCATCTCCCCCACAAATGCGGAAAGACACTGATACAATTCAACCCCGCCAAAGGAACGGGTACAGAAACATGAAGCCGGTGAAGACAAAATTTAATTCAGAGCGACAGCTTGCAACTAGACACGAAGGGACTGGGGGGCACTGCACTAGCTGGAGGACCCCAGGGTGTGTGGTCCTAGAGTTTAAGCACGTGCAGAAACGGGGTACGTGGCCTGGGGCCCCAGGTCAGTGGCCCTAGCGTGGGAGAGGGAGCCAGAAAACCCAAGCGGGCCCAGGGGATTGAAAGGAGGTGGTTACTGCCTAGACAGGGGCACAGCGAAGTCTCTTGGAGCCCGGAAGGCTCCAGGACAGAGACAGGTGAAGATTTTCACCAGCCACGGCCATGGGAACTCTTGAGCCAATCAGCTGAGTAGAAAAACTGGCCCCAGCTGGTGGGTCACAGGAGTCCCAAAAAGAAGAAAATGCAGGTGACGATGCTGTAGCTCTTACGCCTAGGGAGCCACGCAAAAACGCCTCACTCCTCAACTGACAACAGTCTCACAGTGAAAGAACCCATGAAGAAACGCACCACCCCGACAGAGTCCATAGACTCAGCCGAGAAGAGGACTTGAACCCCTAGAGCTAAGGAATTATAGAGTAAGTACCTTTACAGTGACTCAGGAGATGAACTTGAGATCACAATGGCCAAACAGAACTTCACAGGGAAGGAACAGGTGAGAAAAAGCAATGGTTCAAGACAAATGACCTCATAGAATACAGTGACCCAAAGTCTTCCTGACAGTGAAGATCCACTAGTGAACACAGTCCAGCTGAACAAGGACCACATGGAGAAGCCACATCAGAAGAACTAGTGAGGCCAGCGCCGCAGCTCACTAGGCTAATCCTCCACCTGCAGCACCAGCACCCCTGGTTCTAGACCCAGTTGGGGCACTGGTTCTGTCCCGGTTGCTCCTCTTCCAGTCCAGCTCTCTGCTGTGGCCCGGGAGTGCAGTGGAGGATGGCCCAAGTGCTTGGGCCCTGCACCCCATGGGAGACCAGGAGAAGCACCTGGCTCCTGGCTTCGGATCGGCACAGCACGCCAGCTGCAGTGGCCATTTGGGGAGGGCAAACCAATGGAAGGAAGACCTTTCTCTCTGTCTCTCTCTCTCACTGTCTAACTCTGCCTGTCCAAAAAAAAAAGACCTAGTGAAATATTTAATGCAGAACACAATGGAATATCTGCAACTTTCTAAGGGAAAAAAAAATGTTGCTGAGAATTTTATACCTAGCTATGTTGTCCTGTGTGCATTAAACAAGAGCAGACAGCGGCCAATGTGCAAGAACCCAAGGCCAGTGTTCCTGAGCCATTCCAAAAAAAAAAAAAAAATGATAAAATTCACTTCACTGAGAAATGGGTACAAATTTTAAAATGATGAATAGAGACGCCTCCTTTCGAGGAAAACAAAAACAAAACAACCAGTGGTCAGGAATGACTCCATCTAAACATCTAAATGTGGGCTAAATACTTTGCAAGAATCACAATTACAGCATAAAATGTTAATATTCTTATTGTGAAAACATTAAAATGCAGAATCCCCCTGCAACAAAAAAGCAGAAGTGGGGTAAAATGTGCAAGTGCTGATTTCCTTCTTTCCAAACTAGAAGTGAAATTAAAACAGTGAAGAGACATAACACAATTAAAAAACTTATAGGAATCTTTCAAGAGTTAACACCTATTGGTTTACTTGGTTAATACTTCTTGGTAAATAAGAGAGATTCAACAATACTTTTCTCTTTTGGCTTGTTTGCTATGTAGAATAAAAGCAAACCTACCGTTCACATTTTTAATACAATGATTAGGCACGGTGTGACCTCAGATCTGTAAGTATCTGGTCTCTACTTTCCTCTCTATTTGCATATTTGCTCAGACAATGTTTGAAATTCCTCAGGTCCATGACAGTCATTCTGGGTACGTGGGGAGTCGAGTGACTCTCCCTTCCCTCTCATTATTTATGTCTTCCGTGTTGCTTGAATCTTTGTTATGCACATGCATTGCATTTACAGATGCAGTAGTCTGGCAGGGTCATAATTCTTGTCGGAAATAAAAACAAGAAATTGGGAACAGGACTGCCCTCTGTCCTCTGTGCATGGCCTCCAGCTCAACAGATGTGGCCTGGAAAAAACACTGAGCCCTAACCAATGCCTGAATTTGTACACACATCTAAGAAGCCCTTCCTCCAAGGTGAGATTTAATCGTGAAAAACAAAGGAATTATCAATTTTTCTTTTTAAAACTACAACTGACCAGCAGTGCCGTAGACACCACTGCTCCCCCAGCCACTGAGGGTCTTCAGATCCCTCCAAAAGCTGCAAGGTCTTGCACGAAGGGACTGCACAAGGACTAGCGGCTCCAGTGGTGCTGGTCCGTGAGTCCCTGCACCAGCCCAGTGTACGCAACAGGAGTGTGGCTTCCCCCAGATCAGCATCAGGCCCAAGACAGCATCTGGTGAGAGGTGATACCAAAGAGGTCGGTCGTGTATTGGGCATCAACGCCTAAGGCGAACTCACCACGGACAGCCTCCCTCAGTACCAGAAGGCGGCGCTGCTGCTGGCAGCATTCCCACATCTTCCACACAGCCTGGGCAGCTTGGGCGTGGTCTCTGAGGGTGGACAGGACCCTGAGGGTGAGTGGACCAGGTGGCTCAATTCCCAAGTCACACCCATGCTCTGTCTCAGTGCGGCCGGCACTTGGCAAAACACACAGCAGCACCTGACCCGGCAAGCACGGCGAAGCCCACCACGCACATCTGCCAAAGCAGGGTAGCCGGCGCCCTGGGAGCCCCGCAGGAGTCCCCCGAGGGGTGCGGGGGCTGCTGTGGGTTAGCAAGCCAAGCTTTCTGTGTCCGGAGGCCTACCAATGAGGGATGCCTCCAGCGCCGTCCCACCAGCAGGTTGAATTCAGCCTTTGGAATTCACTGGGGCCGCCCAACAGCCTCCCTAGCTGGTCTGAAAGCTTGCGGTGCCCGCAGAGGCCGCCCAGGGCTCCATCCCCAGGAAGGCACCGGCCGCGGGCTCAGCCACCCAGAACCCACCTTGGGCCGAGCGCTGGCTCCGGAAGCCCTCTGAGGCAGAGTCTGACACTAGAAGAGAGGAGAGCCGTGTATGACTCGCTTTGATGAATCGAATTCACCATGGCCAGCCTCTCTCCAAGTGCCACGCGTGAGCACCAGCGGGAAAGCCGTCACCTCTCTGGCAAAGGCCGCTGCCCCTCTCGGAAACCCTGTTCAGAACGGGTGGGAGAGCCTTGGGTAGTGGGCCGAGCAGAGTGACATACGCCAGGGTTTGGCACACACTCACCCGAGGCGCGCTTACCTCAAGGGGGCGCCCGTGGCTGGGTCTCCTTAGTCCTTCTGGCCAAGAGAAGGCGCTGTCCCACAGCCATTGTAAGGTGAGCAAGTCATCGTGGTGGCTCCCAGGACGGAGTGGCACTGAGGAGAACAACCCACCCCTCACGGCCAGCACCCCGGGGGGCTCCTGCTATGGAGAGACGGGGTGCTGGGGGTTAGGGGGCTGGGAGACACGCGAGATAACATGATGCACGTGTTTTGCAGCCACACACCCAGGAGTGGGGCTGGCCCACGTTCCGTCCCTCCTGGGAAGTCACCAGCTGGTGGAGGCTGAGCGAGCTCCCAAGGAGGACTCCTTGCATCTAAGTAACCGCACACCCCCACGACCACGGCTCGTGCAGGTCCACCGCGCAGTCCCACTATGTCCACGGCCACTTCTCCAGCAGCGGCGAGGTCTCCGATGTCTTCCTGGGGTGGGGTTGATGCTGAGGGTTGGTGACTAGGTGGCCCACAGGGTGAACACAGCGCACGCCCTCTGGTCAACCAGTCACACACCCTGGATGGTGCTGGCACCAACATCTCTTCCACAGCTGGCCCGGAGCCCAGGACACTGCTCTTCCCAGTCTTCGGAGGCAACGCCGGTGGCACGGCCATGGAAGGCCTCCCGCAGACGGACCGGATCGGGCGACTTACAGGGAGGTCGAGCGAGCGCTGTCCATGGCCAGCCGTCGGTGCCCGGCTCCACGCGGCTGAGAGAGGCCTGGCTTTCCTGGAGTTGCCCTGGTTGTCCGGCGGGTCCTTAGAGGTAGCATTTGGTACTGAAAAAAGTGTTGTCCGTGAATGATTCGTCATAAGTAAAGCGAATCCACCACGAACAACTTCTCTTCAAGTACCACAGAAAAGCAGGGACAAGACAGACAAGGGGTTCCCTTCCACTCCTCGGGGGGCCTGACCTCCAGCCGCCGTCCTGCACGCGCCACCTGCAGGGACACGGAGCGTTAGTGTGGGGCTGGCGGGTGTCGGGAGAAGCCGCCAGCGCACAGGGGCTGCCCACTCACCTCCCCTGCAGTGAGGCCGAGTCCACGCCGCCGAGCGTAGAGGTTTCTGTCGCAGGTGCAGAGTCCTCCGTGGGGGTGTAGCCCCGGGGCCTGGATCTCTCGACAGAACGGTCAGCCACCGGCGCCACAGCCTGTGGGGCCCATGAACTGGGGTGAGGGGTGCTCCCGTGGGAGCCACCCAGGGCCCCCGCAGGGCCTCCTGCATTGATCGGGCAGGCAGCTCAGGGGGCACCCTCGGGGGGTCTGCGAGAGGCTCCCCCTGCTCCGCCACCCATCTCACCCCCAAGAACCGCCAAAGAACGCAATTCCAAGAAGGGTGCCGAACAAAAACCAATGTCCATCCGCCCAAGACCTTCGGGCCGTGGGACCAGGTCTGAAGCCCATCCAGGTGCCCAGAGCTCAGCAGGAGACCCCGTCTCCCACACTCCACTCCTGTGTGACACACGTGGGGCCACAGCCCGTCACCAGCAGTCGCTGTGTCCTCATGCTGTTCCCTGCCTCTTTCTGCCATCCTGTTCCTTCTTGCTCTAACACCGAACCGTAGGTGACGTGATGTCCCCTAACACACGTGTCGCCGTCCGCCTCGCCCCCCAGAGTGTGTGTCTTGTCCACAGCTCAGGCTGAGGTCCAGCATCAGCCAGAACAGTCCATCCTGGTCTGTGGGCTCACTGAACCGTCCCTTGCGGGCCGTGGGGAGACACTAGCATTGAGAGAATATGATACAGAATGAGAGAGACCCCCATCGGACAAGCCCGGTGGTCAGAGCAGGCTGAGACCCCCATCGGACAAGCCCGGTGGTCAGAGCAGGCTGAGACCCCCATCGGACAAGCCCGGTGGTCAGAGCAGGCTTCCCTCCCCCAGCGCAGTCACCACAGCGGGCCCCATCAGGACCTGGGCTCGGCTCCACGTCCCCACGCACACCAGCAGCACAGCCGTGGCTCGCAGAGAGCGGCCCCGCTCCCAGACAGCCTTCCCAGGGAGGCGCTGGCTCTCAAAAGGAGTCGGCCCTGGGGCTGCAGCAGGAAGGGCGGCCGGTGAGGGCTCCGTCCATCGAGCACAGCCACTGCCTTCTTAGGCTGCCCTTCCCCAGGGACCGGATTCTGGTCGCATGGGCGATGGGCGACACCCACCGAGGAGGGGGCAGGTGCCCTGCCATCGGCCATCCACGTACGTACCTCGGCAGGGGCTGGGTTCTGAAGCAAGCCCCCCTTCCTGACGGCAGGACACGGTCCAGGGAGTGCTCCCGAGCAGTATTTGATACTGAAAAACTGGATGTCCCTGTATGATTCGTCACAAATACAGCGAACACAGCAGGGATAGCCACTCTCCCAGTACCGAACCCGGTGCCGTCGAGCTGCGTCTTCCCACGGGCGGCCTGGGCTCCGGCTACTCCTGCTCAGGGTGGATTGGGGACTGCAGTTAGCAGAACCGGGAGGTGCCCACCGTCCATCGTGTCCACCCCCGGAGCCGGCTGGGGCCGACAGTGCCTCCTGGGAAACCTCCCAGGCACACAAGGCCACCTGTGCAGCATGAATATGGCAGGCGCAGGAATGAGACCACCGTCTCAGGGCCGGCCCACAGCCGCCGTCAGGAAGCCCGCCTCCAGGAGTGTGTCCTGAGGAGTCATGGGGACAGGGAGGGACTGTGGATCAGCTGACACACACCATTAATAAAACGTTATGTTCTCTGGTCAACCGTCCACTCCACTACCGCCGACAGGGCCCGGCCCCCAGTAGGAGCGTGTCCTGGAAACCGGCAGCCATGGTGCAGGAGCGGCCACAGCACCCCGACACCTCCGCCTGGAGGACTCCCTGGCTCCACCCTCATCACGTCCCAGCAGGAATTCAGGAAAGTGCGGGTCAAAGGCAGGAAGGATGCCACGCTGTGACTCAGAGAGTGTCACCGAGGGGGCCCGCTGTGGACAGCACCGCCACCAAGGAGCCCCTGCCTCCCCCGGGGGCAGCCTGGATGCCGAGGGCCGAGGACGGAGAAAGCCTGCGACACGTCCCGTGGTCGCTGTTCCACGGGCTCTGCCCAGGGAGGGGCCCTCACGACAGCACCGGGGAGAGGGAGGGCGCTGAGCACGGCGGGGTCTGGCCCAGAAGCGCCCCAAGGCCCCACTGGGGCACCAGCGGAGCCCCGCCTGCGGGGACCTGGCCGTGGTGCTGATCCAGGTCTGCGCTCTGAAGGCGGGGCTCTCCATGTGCCCCTCCACCCTATCACAATGCCATCTGTCAGGGACACGGGAAGCCCCCAACAGGCCCTCACCAAGGCCTGCAGGCGACGCTTGCAGCCTCCTCGGGCACCCCCTAAGGAAGAGGAGCCCTGTTCATCACCACGGCGCACGCCGAGTCACCTATCCGCACACACCCACGGCCAAGGCTGGTGGGGGCCTTCGGCGGGGCTGGCGCCCCCTCGGGCATCACCCTGAACTGACTCTGTCTGAGGACTCACCCACGCGTGTCGACGCGGAGAACAGTCGCTGGGGCCGACGCCAGCAGCTGCAGAAGGCTGCCTCCCAGCGGGCACTGAGCCCACAGAGACTGGGGTCGGCCAGGCCACGTTCCTGTGTCTTCTTCCCAGGATGCCTCTGGGCCAGGTGGTGTCCATCAGGGGAGTGGAGGAATCCAGTCCCAGAGACAGCGGCCAGGAACCCTGCGTGGACAGTGGGCGCTGGCCTGCAGATGTCCATCTGGGGAGGAAGTGGACACTGGGGCCAAATCATGCATCTGGGGTGGCAGCCCGCCTGCCTCCAGGGAGCCCCCGGGACAGGCCCTGACTCAGGTGGACAGACTCAGGTGTCGGGGTCTGCATGGAGGAGGCGGCCTTGCCGCGAGTGTCCCCAAGGGGAGGAAAACCATGCCCTTTCCACCAGAAAGCCACCCTGGAAAGGACGGGGTCGGGGCACCAGGACCAGGAAAGGCTCCGAGCCTTGGGTGTGCTCGTGGGCTGGGCGCAGGTCGGCATGGAAAGAGGGACAACTCCGTGCAAGTGACAAACACAGCAAATCCACTGCAAACACAGCAGAGCCGCCTGGGGCGCCCCACCACCACCACCATCACCAGAGAGGGCCCCCAGGAGGCTCATAGGGGGCCCAGGCCCGGGGCGCACACACAGCACACGCTCTCACGTCTCTGGTGCGGGCGGCCCTCCGAGGCAGAGTTTGACATTCAAAAAGAGGTTAACCATGTATTATTCATGATGAACAAGCGAACATAACACGGTTAACCTCTCCTCAAATATCCTCCAAAAGTCCTGACCGGACACCGCGGCCTCCTCCCCGCTGCCACGCCGGGAGACTTCGCAGGGAGAGCCGAACCCCAAGGCCCACGTCCTGGAAGGAAAGCACACAAACCGCCATCAAGCCCCGGTCCCCCGTCTGGTCCGGCCATGCCGCCAACATCCAAGACCCCAAGCTGGAACCACCCAAGGCGGCTCTGGGCCAGGGGATCCCAAAATCCGCCCCCTTGGGACTCCCTAGGGAGAGGCGAGATTTGAGGACAAGAAGCTGGCATGTGAGTGCGGATCGGAGGTCAGCCACGTCATCACGGACAACTCTTCGGGTACAGTGGGGGTCCCTGTCGCTCCAGTCAGGACTCACGGGAGCTGCAGGGCTGTGCAGGCGCAGCGACAAGGGCTGAGGTCACTGCGACCCAGCACCTCGGGGAGCCCCTCGAGCGGGTGCACGCCAGCGCCCCTCCCTGTGCCCGTGTGGGCGCCCTTTGGTGTTACAGCAAGAGCAGCCTCACGGCTCTTGTGCGCAGTCGGGCAGCGTGCCGGTTCTGGGAGTCCTCTCCCGGCGGATGTGAGGGGGGCACGGGGAGATGCAGATGGCTACCGCGTGCCGACGCCGACCCCGACGGCTCCAGCTGTCGTGCACAGACCAGCTGCTGCGGCAGCACTCAAGAACTTGCTAAAAATGCAGAATCTTGGTCCCGGAATCAGAATCTGCTTTCTACCAAGATGCCTTGGTGATGACCATCTGAGCCGCATTCTAGAGTTTGAGCAACATTAACCCAGCCGAGGAGTCACGGTGCACGCGCACGCACGTCCCAGGGGCGCTGGTGGCCACGGTGTCTCCACGGCCACGTCCGTGCTCAGGAGCAAGGAGAGGCAGCCGCGGCAGAGAACGCACTGCGCTTCCCTGACGGCTCAGGACCGCTACGGGACGTCCTCCAGTCCGGAGCAATGCCCACCACCCATGTGCCCCGCCTTGCCCCCAAGGCATCTCCCTGCGGCTAAGATGTGATAAGGAGAGGCAGAGGGGCCTCAATCGACATCTTGCAGCTAAGATGGGAGGGCCCTGAAGTCCCACAGGACCACCGGAGGCTGGCCGGAGTCCGAGATCCCCCGGCCGGCTGGCACTCTGAGATCCTGGAACGAAGTCAGCACAAATCCCCCAGAGCCGCGCTCCAGGGCGGGGCAGACCCACGAGCCGCACGGCACCGTGTGCGCGAAGCCTTCTGAAGCCATTTTGGATACTAAAACAATGGTTGTCCGATATTAATCACCATAAATATAGAGACCATACTACGGACAGCCATTCTTTAAGCACCAAGGAGCCGCGCCATCAACGGGAGCCAGCCGCTGTCTCTTCAAAGCTGCCGTCTCTTCCAGAAAGTCCTTCTCAGGGGCCCCACACAAGGGGGCCGAGTGGGTCGGCACCACACAGGAACTGCCGGGTCACGGTGCCACTCGCAGCCAGGGGGAGGGGGCCTGAGCCCAAAGACCTTTCCCCAGCTTCATGACCAAGAAGCACCCAAGGGAGGCGGGATCCGACTCGCTACGGCCGCTGCCACTCATCACACACACCCGTGACCGACACGTGTCCGGGGCGGCGCCAAGGTCCAGAGCCGATGCACAAAGGCCCCCCCCCCGGCACCCAGCTGCAGGCTCGGCCCCCACTCCGGGTGTGAACCCCCAGAGGGGCTGGCGCATGCAGCCCTCCACAGAACTTGTCAGCGCGTCCAGGAAGTCCGCCGAGGCAGGATTTGATACTCAAAAAGAAATTGTCCTTGTATGATTCATCACGAATAAAGCGAACACACCAAGGATAATTTCTCCTCAAGTATGAAACAGCAGCACGGGCAGGAAGACCGGCACCGCCGGGCTCGAGGGTGGATGGCGCCTGCGCGTTTGGCACGGTGTGCTGGAAGCCAGCGCGAGGACGGCGCTGGGCACCCTCGTCGTCTCCACCCACTCACACGTACCTGGGGAGGCTCGGCTTCCACGCTGCGACACCGGAGCGGACTCCAAGCAGGGACGGTGAGGACAGCACCACCATCAGTCCAAGTGCCCGGGCCACCACCTGTGAGGAGCTGAGGACCAGGCCCAGGGCTGAGCCGAGTCCCAGTCTGAAAGCACGGAGCCCGAGCCCTCCTAGGCCGCGTGGGACAGCAGGCACAGCCCGCAGACGCCTCGCCTGAGGCCGCAGGGGCTCGGAAACAGCGGGAAACGGAGCTCCAGAATCTGCGCTCTTGATACTGAAAAAGTGGATGACCCTGTACGATTCGACATGAATAAAACGAACAGGACAGGGATAACCACTCCCCAAGTACCAAAGGTTAGCACGCAAAGGAAAGCAGTCGCGCTGGGTACACCTGGCACATCTTCAAGGCGGGTTCCTGGGGACGAATTAGACGCCAAGGGTTAGCGGCTCGGGGGCTGGAGCCAAGCGCGACATGCACACTCGCACCCCAAACAACAACGAGGCCCGCGCGGGAACAGCGGCCCACGCCACACACAGAGTACATGCTTCGGGACCCACCCGCACACGCAGAACCAGGCCAGGGAGGGCCCCGAGGCCTCCGTGCGCCCGTGGGGTCATCTCCACCAAGTGGCGCCCCGGGAGCAATGTGCACACACGGTCATGCACACACGTACCGCGTCCCTCGCTGAGTGTGGACGGGGTCCAAGACAAGGTTTGATACTCACAGAGAGCTTGCCCTTGTATATTGCATGTCAATGAACAGAATATACACAGGGCAACCTCGCTTTAAGTACCAAACAAGAGCACGGGGCAGGCTCAGCAGTCCCGGTCACCGGCTCGGCCTTGTCACCAGGGGTTCATCCTGGGGGGTGGGAGACGCGACCTCAGCAGCCCAGGCGGGAGCCCCACCTGCCGGGCGTGTGCCCGCGGCTCCGCTCTCCATCCCACAGGCCCCATCACTGGCATCAGAGCTCACTCGGTCAGGGTCTGGGCCTCAACAGGAGCGCGGCATGGCAGCTTCTGGGTGCAAGCACACAGCTCCGGGCTTCCTGCAGTCTCCGCCCCCCACCCCGCCCCTGGGCGGCCACCTCCTCCGGGAAGTTCTCCGCAAGGCGCACTGGGCATCAAGGGCGAGGGAACACAGCAAAAGCCCTGGGGTGGCTGTGACCACATGAGGGCTCCCTCCTATCTGGCTGAACAGCTGACCTCAGGAGCCACCAAGGGGTGGAGAGGGCAGAGCCCTGGCCCGCCCCTACAGGGGTAGAAAGAGGAGAGCCCTGGCCACCACCACCCCCCCACACAGCCGGCTCTCCGCCAGGGAGGGCCTGCACTGACCAGTGAGTGCCTAGGCAAGGGGCTCACCTCTCCTGCACAGGACATCCGCTTTCCCGGGACGGGGGCTGCTGCACGTGTCCCTTCCCCACGCCGGCCGGGGCAGTCAGGGTGACAAGCACCAGGTCCCTCAGCCCCTTCTTGAGGCATCCGTCCCGCAGGTGAACGGAATGCTGGCGGTCCGAGGGCCGGGGCATGAAGATCCGGTGCGCTCTGACCTTCCGACACCCACGTACCTGGTGCAGGAATGCCAGCCCCCAGGGTCTCCCCCAGAGCTGGCCTCCCATCCAGGCAGGACCTGAATCACAAATGACACAGAGACACAGCTCTGAGAAATCTACCATGTCCCAAAGAGGGGCTCTGATGAGGTTGCCACCACCTCCAGCAAGCTCTCCTCCAGGGCGGGAGATCAGGAAGGAAGCCAGCGTGAATGAAGGCCGGCCCTTGAGCGAGCATTTATCAGTCTCCCTGCAAAGGTGGAGGCTGTGACTGGGAGGCCTCCCCTGGTGGGACTGGTCCCCGGCACCCCCAGTGCAGGGGACAGGTACCAGAGGGCCCGCCCCTACCCCACAGCCTGGTCCAGAGCCCAGGGTGCAGGGGACCGGCGGGCAGGCGGCACAGCCGGCACCTGTGTCCCAGGACCGGGGGACGGCACCTACCTGAGGGGGCCAAGGATGGGGCTGCGCCCAAGCGCCCTCCCAGGCAGAGTTTGAGGCACAAGTAAGAGTCTCCCCTGTGTATTCGCCATTCATGAAGTGACCACTCACAGTGCATTCTCTCTTCAAGCACCAAAGAGCAGCTCGAGGAGCCACGGCTCCGTGGCCACGCCCAGTGTGGTGCCCGTGCCTGGCCTGGCGCCACCCGGCCTCACACTGACTCGGCTTCAGGCTCCCGGACAGCCAGCGCAGCTCTCTACCACGTGCCACAAAGAGTGAGTGTGAAGTATCTGTCATCTCTTAGTGGCCTGCAGAGCACCCTCCCTGGGAAACAGCCACTGCCTCCAGGAAGCCCTCCTTGGCTGGTGGGGGTTAGGCCACAGCAGTGTGCGTCGTCATGGAAGAACAAGCAGAAAACCAGCACATTCTGGGATCCACCGCCACTCACACGTCTTGCAGTGGCGCTAAGACAGACGCCTCTTCTGCAGAACCGTGGTGGCGCTCGGAAAGCCACAAGGGCCACCCGGACGGGGAGCTGTTGCCCAGGTCGCCAAAGGCAGACACATCCCCCAGGGCCGACTCTAACTAAGCAGAAGAAGCGCAGGTGGACGCCTGTGGCAAAGGGACCCCCGAGGCTGAGTCCCCTGAGCGCACTGGGCACTCTGGGGCCATCCTCCCTCTCGGCTGGCCCCAACACGCACCCTTCTCTCTAAGTAGTGACGATAAGGCCCAAAAGGCACTCTAAGCATGAGCTGGGGACGGAGCGCAGGTGGACCAGACGGCCGACATTTCGGTGAGCGGCTGACTTTGCCATTGGTCATTCTTGGGCGTGTGTGGGAGATGAAGCAATCATGAAATCTCCCAGAGAGGCAGCTCCAACCAGGAAGGCAGCGATTCCCAAACAGAGCAGCAACTCGGGAAGAAAACTGCGGCCCAGTCGCCCGTCTCCGCAGCCACCAGCCCTTCAGAAGGCGCCCAGCAGGGGGTCAGAGGGCGGGGCTCACAAACCCAGAGGGAGGCGGCGGGGGGGAGAGGGTGCCGCGAGCTGCCCGGGCACTGCAAACCCGACAAACCCGGGGAAGGCACCCACCAGCCAGGGGCAGGCAAGAGCACTGGTGAGGAATCACCCTCCCCGGGACAAGAGTGGCATCCATGCCAGAGGGACAGGCAGGGCCCAGGGCTGCAGAGCACCCCAGCGGTGACGTCCACACCCATCCCGTGTCCCCAGAGCAGCGCCCATCCGGGACCAGACCGCCCACCACGGGGGCACTCTCTAAAGCGGCACTGGGTACAGAGAGGGGGTTCCAGAGCACACAGAATGCACGCGGTCAGCACGCAGAGGGCCAGGTCGGTGAGCGCGCGCGTGCCGGTCGGTTCCCGGACCCGAGGGGCACCGGGGTGGGGGTGGGGGCGTCCTTTCTTCTGTGGCGACGTCGCATCCGCGGAGTCTTTCCCAGTCGCATTTGATACTGAAAACGTGGATTTTCCTCTATGATTAATCATAAATAATGTACTCATAGAAGGAGAATCTACCTTTTAAATACCAAAGATGGTTCCATCCGGGAAAAGGCGACCTGTGTTCCAGCTGTCAAAACAGAATTCACCCGGCGGCGGGGGGAGGGGCGCGGGGGCGGGGGGCATCAGTCCCACGGGAGAGGCGGCCAGAGGGAGCCACAAGCCCGCCTTCACCGCGGCTGCGGGCCGGAGCTCGGGGGCAGCCAGGCGCACGTGCCACCCACCCCCTTCTCGCCTACCCAGGCCCCACGGCGGCCTCCAGGGAGGCTTCGAGAGCAGCATTTGATACTGAAAACATGGATTTTCCTCTATGATTAACCAGCAATCACGTAAACATAGAAGGAAAATCCACCTTTTAAATACCAAAGACAGACCGGAAAAGGCGGCGCTGCACACAGCCGGCCAGAGGCGGGCGCTCCTCGGCGACAGGGGGCTCCGAAAGGTGACGGTCGGCAGACATATGGCGCCAAGTGAGCACATGTCCCCGGCCGCCACCCTTCCACTCTCCCTGGGGGCTGAGCCCTGCCTCGCGCCCCTGGCGGCGGCTTCGGTCCAGCAACGTCTCCAGAGCGGCATTTGATACTGAAAATGTGGATTTTCCTCTATGATTAACCAGGCAACACGTAATCATTGAAGGAAAATCTACCTTTTAAATACCAAAGACGACTGCGACTGCGCAGCGAGCGGGCGCGAGCCTGGGCACCAAGGCGCCGACCTTCAGGCCGCACTGTCCGCTGCCTCGCAGACGCCGCGGCGACAGAGCGGCCTGGGCCGGCGGGTGGCCCGCAGGCATGTGGCGGGAACCGGGCACATGCTCTGTGGGCCACCGTGGCGCACTCACCCTGGCGGCCCTGAGGCTGGCTGCAGTCCAGGGTGGCGCCCAAGCAGCATTTGATACTGAAAATGTGGATTTTCCTCTATGTTTAACCACAAATACATAAACATAGAAGGAAAATCCACCTTTTAAATACCAAAGGAGGACTTAGCCCCAGAAGGCATGGCACTATACACGGCAAAGCATGCAGGGTTGGGGGGAGGGGTGGCAGTGACACCAAGCCCCCGGGGGAGGGGCTAACAGCGTTAACCTGGCTTTCCTCCCCTAGGGGCTGGCCTGCTCAGAAAGCTCATGAAACAACTGGGGGTACTGAAAATGCTGATCTTCTCTCTATGAATAACCAGGAATCCGTGGACATAGAAGGAACATCCACCTTTTGAATACCAACACCATGGCCCTGGCACTCTCCACCCTGAACACAACTCAGCACAAACACAAGTGGCGCCCGGCGACAATGGCTGCCCTGGACTGCAGCTCTCAGCCTGAGGGGGGCTGGAGGGCAGGGCTCACGCGCAGGCCACCTTCTGGGCCTGGCTTGTGCCCCTCGCCCCGGTGGGGGCCGCCCTCCAGTCTCTGCCAGCAGGGGGATCGCTAAGGCCAGGCGTCTGCCCACAGCACCACTGAGCTCCGTAAAGGGGGCGTAGCTCAAAAGCTCACTATAAATGAAGGAGGCAGAACCAAAACTCTGGCGACAAAAGCGTCAGCGTCAGGACAAAACCTCGCGGGGTCCCTGAAGTCAGCGTCACCTCCACAAACCCTGATGGCCGAGGTCTTAGCAGAAGGTGGGCTAGGGCATCCATGGAGGGAGGACAGGGAACGTTCTGGAAGGTTCCAATAGGCAAGGATCCAACAGGATAGACCATGCGACTATGCAAACAGATCACAAACACTGTCTCTTCAAATGCAGCGGGGTGAGTGACGCGTGCCGTGCACCCACGACCACCACCGCCGCCGCCTCTCGGGAAGAAGCGTCCACGCCACCTTGGTAAGGCATGCCTCCCAAAGCTGGCGTCGGGACCTACTCTGCAAGACTGCCATCGCCTCCAGGAAGTCCTCCGTGAAACTGACTGAACCGTGGGGACGAATGGGACGAGGACGAATGTTCACAGGCACAACAAATGCTTGAGGCCAGCCCTCCACAGCCATGCAACCCGGGGGCGGCCACACCAATCCCGCCTTCCCAGGGAGGGAATCGGTCCCAGAAACGGGAAAAACCCCTGCCTCCCACCAGGGGAGACCTAGGTGCTTCCCCGAGGCAGAGGGGCGCTGAACGCAGGTGGCCCAGCAGACCCCCTCCCAGCTGTGAAGAGCCACACACCCCCCCCCAACACACACACAGCTGAGGAAGCCCTCAAGGCCCCGGGCAGGCTCTGCATGAACTCAGCCAATGCGCTGGACAAGGGCTCCTCACGTCCCGGCCGCAGCACAGCTGCGACCCCACGGGGCTGGGTCTCCACGATGCCCTGTGGAGGAGACAGGAGATGTGGCTGCCTGGGGACTGGAAGGCCCAAGGCAAAGGAAGTTAGGGATTCCCGGTGGCCCCCATCATCCAGGGGAAGCCTGGCCACGGGCGAGGACACGGGTGTCTCTCCTTGGTTTAGTGAAATGCAGGCACCAGGGCGGAATCTGGGACAGGGGCCGTGCCAGGCCGGGAAGCTCTGTCACATGTCGCCCACCCACAGGGTCCTTCCCAGGGCCTGCGGGGCAGGCGGCTGCTCCGCGGGCACTCGGGCTGCCACCACCTCACGCGGGGTTTGTCCGAGATTTCAGCTCTCCCGCCTGCCTGGCAGAAGGCAGGGTGAGGGCCCCACGGCGACTGCAGAGGGGCAAGCAGAGGCCATGTCTGGGGCCAGGGACACCTGCAGCAGGAGCCTCAGGTGACATAGGAAAATCTACAGGCGTTTGATTTAAAAAAAAGTTTTATAATAAAAGACACCAGTATGCTTATCATACAGTCATAAAAGTCCTCATACACGTCATTCTTTTTCTCCAGGGTGTAGCCCACCTTCTCTGCTCGGTCAGAGTTCAAGCCCTGGGAGCCAAGGCGCTGGACAGCGCACACGGAGCGTCCTCCCACAGACCGAATGACTGCGTTGAACACGTTTCTGTTCACATTTCTCTGTCAATACTTCAAGAAGAAATCGGGCTTGTAAATCTAATTTTTTATGTCCAGATTTGACCTTAGAAAATGGGATTATATGGTGATTCATTCAATATCTTCTCAACTCTCAAAATACAAAATAAAGGAAAACACTTGCCATCTGGCCCACCATCTGGCTGACACCCACCTCCCGTCGCTGGACGTGACGTCACACGCAGCCGTAGCAGGAGGCCTTTAGTGCTACAAAGAAACCGGCCATGTCAAACCCGCTGCGAACAAGGCCCACACCTCACACAACCTCCCTCGCGCACCTCGGGGCCGCCTGCAGCCGCCTGGCACCCCGCTCTGCACAGCCCACCACAGGGGACTGGGGGGGTTCCCAGCATGTGCCTGGGTGACCGCCCCCCCCAGGCACCATGGAATCATGGGACAGTCGTGCTTCAGGTCCACCCAGTGCCCCAGGGGGGGACGGAGTGTGGATTGCAAGAGCCCAACAGTCCACGGGTGACCACCTGACCCCTCCACGTCCACCCTGGGAGGAGCAGCCACAGCTCCCACAGCCACTGAGGCCGTCTGTGTGGGGTCCTGGGGGGCTGCTCTCCTGTGGACGCTTCTCAAACTGGGAGGAGCTTCTTCCCCTGAAAGCCTCCCTCGCGGTGGGGGTGGGCCTGGGGCTGGGGCCACCCCCAACCACCCACGGCCCGCCGGAGGCTGCATGTCACAAGGTCCCAGTGCCCCAGGTGCCCAAGCGGCCAGGGCGCCCTTCCAGGCGAGATCTGATGCCGGAAAAGAAGTGCACCATGTTTGTTTCGTCACACATACAGCGAAAATAACATGGGCAACTTCTTCTCAGGAACCACAGGCTGGGCGTGGGCCCCTGGGCGGCGTCTGTGTGGGTGAGGGGCTCTGGGGCCGGGGCCTGGCCGGCGGGGCAAGCACGGGCAGCGGACTCCTCCGGGAAACAAGGGGCCCCGCACCCGGGAGGCGGCAGGTGCATCCCTCCCGGCTCCCCGGCTCCCCAACTCCCCGGTCCTCGGCTCTCACGCGTGGCCAGTTCGCGTGGCTGGGAACCAAGAACCCACCAGTGAGAGCCCAAGAGGAGCAGGAAGGAGGGCACGCAGGTGTCCGCGTCCACCCGCACAGCTCCCGCAGCGGGGCCGGGGCGGGGCCGGGTCAGTGTCGGGCGGGGGCGGGGTCGAGTCGTCCCCATCCCACTGCAGCCCTGCCGCGGGGGCCTGGCCACTGCCCAGGTCTCCGGAGCTTTTCAGGGACCGGGCTGCATGGCCGGCGTCTACACAGCCCACGCCCCCTCCTCTGGGTCTGCAACCGCTGTGGGGCCTTCAGAAGGAACATGGACGTCTGCAAGCTGCTCTCACGGCTGGGGGGGAGAGAGAGAGAGAGAGAGAAGACAGAGGTGGAGAGAGGAGCGAGGGGAGCGGGGAGGAGACGGCATGGGAAGGGAGGGGAGGAGAGGGGAGGGAAGGGGAGAGCAGAGAGGGAGAGTTCCTTTCCCAGAAGCCCCAGCAAATGTCCCCTCGCATCTCATTGGCCCAGTGGGCTGACAGGGTCCATCTTCGAACCAATCAGAGCAGCCAAGGGGGCGGGACCTAGCATGTCCCAGCCACCCCTGCGGCACAGGGGCGAGGCGGTCGGTGCAGAGCACACGCGTGGTGGGGCGTATGCGGGGCACGCGGGGCACGCAGGGCCGGCGCCCGGCGCCCACTCCAAGTACCAGCGTGCCTTCCCTGGCCCGCACGGGGCCGCGACGTCGCCGAGGCAGAGTAGGATACTGAAAAAGAAGTGCACCGCGAATGTTTCGTCACAAATACAGCGAAAAAAACACGGGCGACTTCTCATTAAGCACCGCACGTCAGCGCCGTCCGTCCGGGAGCGCCAGCGACAGACACGCGGCCCGCGGGTGCTCCTGCGAGCGGCATGTGTGTGAGTCACCCTTGGGGTTGTCCTTAATGTGCTAAGTCTCCTTAGGGCCTGCAGAGTGGCCGTGACACCGAAACACTGGCTTGGTCCCACGCAGGCCCCGCCGGGGACAGGGGGGAGGAGGAGGGGGAGGGGGAAGGAGGAGGAGGAGGGGAAAGGAGGGGGAGGGGGAAAGAGGAGGAGAAGGGGGAGAGGGGAGGGGGAAGGAGGAGGGGGGAGGAGGAGGGGGAGGGGGGAGGGGGGAGGTGCGTGGCGGGCGGGCCGCTCCGGGAGGGGCTTCCCCATCCATCCGCCCCCCCAGGCACCAGGCTCCCCTAAGGGCGGCCCTGGAGCCTCCACAGCTGAGCAGCCGCGGCGGCAGCCGCACGCCCACACGAGCCGGGCATGAATATGGCAGAAACCCAGGTTCTCTGCCCAGGAGGGCCACCGGTGCGCACCCCCAGCCTCGCCCCCAGAGCGGGCCTGGCCACCTGACTGTCCACATGCACGCTCCCCCCCTCCCCGCCCTCCCCTGGAGCCGGCAGCAGGTGCAGGAGGACCCCTGGGCTGGGTCTGACTCAGGGGGGCACCCGGTGGGTCCCGGCCCTCGTGGGCGTGGCTGGGCCACGGACCCAGAGAGGAGATGGAAGCAAGGCCGCTCTGCCCCGGCTGTGAGCGTGGACGTGAGGTCCACCCAGGGCGGGGCTGGCTGAGTGGGTATTGCCCAGGGTGCAGCTGCTGGACCCCCAAGCCGGTACTCACCAGTGCTGCCGACACCACTGCCCCACGTGGACCCTGGGCTCCCATCCAGGCAGCCCTCCAGGTGGCATTCACTACTGCAAAGAGACAGCCAGTCGGCGTCACTGTACAAGAATTCAGCAGGCAGCCCCTCTTCAAAGACCACAGCCGCCCCCAGCATGAGTTCTGCTACCACCCCAGCCCCACCAGCCCTCCCCAGGACGGACGCACGGTGCAGGTCCCGGCCAGCACCCCCGCGTGGGCCTGTCTGGTGGGCCTTTCCCTTGCGTGGACTCACACCGCGGCCGCCTCCCTGGCACTGTCAGTGGTCAAGCCAGCAGCCCTCCCGGGCAGGATCTGAGCCTGGAAAAGATGCACTGATCAGAAAGGTTAGAAGGAGGGGCCTACAGATTCGCCCTGGCCCCTGTCCTCCCACGCCTTCAGAGTTTCCCCCGTGCAGCGGGACGTCATCCCACAGGGAGCCGGGGTGCTGACCGACGGCGTAAATGAAGTGCACGCCGTGGGTCTGCCATCCCCTCAGCGATCCTGGAGAGCGGCTGGCACTGCTGTCCCTTCGGTGGCACTTGTGGTGTGTCTACAAAGCTGCCCCCAGGACCTCGCGCTGCAGGGGCACTGCCCACTGTGAGCCCCATGGGATGGCACCCCCGGCCAGTCTCCCCGCACAGCAGAAACCTGGGCCCTCTGCAGACTTGGCGTCCTGCCAAGGAGCCCTCCACGCAGGACTGCGTCTCAAGGGCTCCCCCATAACCCGTGTCACACAGCCAGTCGCCTTTCCAGTGCCTACCCAGGGCCGAACCAGCCACCTCCCTCCCCTGAAGGCTGCCCCAGAGCCAGGAAGAGCCTCGGGGGTGGGACTGGGGACTAACGCGCGTTCCCCTGTATGTTTCATCAAAAATAAAGAGAAGACAGCACAGACAGCCTCCCCGTCAAGTATCGGACATTAGCACTGCTCAGAAGACAAACAAGAAGCCAAACCACACAGACAAAAATGTCTTAGAGTCTCTACCAGTGATGCTAAGGCCACCTCCAGGAAGTTTGCCCGGGTCTCCGAGGCTGGGTAGACCAGATGTCCCAGTCTCAGCTGTGCAGAGGCTCTGGGTAGCTTCCGGAGGTGAGTGGGAAATGCTTTGGGACCTGACCCTGAAACTTCACAGGAGAAGCTCCGCCCAGCAGCACAGAGCTCCCTCCCCCCACAGCCTCGCCAGGCTCCTAACGGCCCAGCAGGCCTCAGAGGAGGCCTCCCACAAGCAGTCAGTGCCCCAGTGTGAGCATCAGGAGGGCTCAAGACAGATCTGTGGTTCAGAGGGAAGCGGCAAGTGGAGGCCGAGGAGCAGTGTCCAGGCCACCGCCCTTGTCTGTCCAGGGCGGGCAGCAGGGGCTCACCTGCACCTGTTAGGCCACCCTCGTCTGTCCAGGGCAGGGAGCAGGGGCTCACCTCCACGTGTTAGGCCACCCTCGTCTGTCCAGAGCAGGGAGCAGGGGCTCACCTCCACGTGTTAGGCCACCCCTGAGCCCACTGCCAGAGATGCGAAGATCAGCATTGCTCCTAAGCACGCCACTGGCACGGAACCGGGCTGGCACGTGCGACTCCCAAGAAGCCAGAGGAACACAGCCGCAGGGAGCCCACCTGTGCGTTCTGGGGTGTAGAGCCATCGTGGTCACAGCGGCGCTCCCCGGCAGGGCTGTGGTGAGGAGGCCTAAGAATGGATAAGACACTGGTGGTTAGTGGCCCGGCGGCAGGAGTCAGAAATCCCCTGCTCCACATGTGGCTGTGTGGTCAGCCACACTCGCGTCTGTTCCCTAGGCGCACGGCACCCTGCCCCTGAGCTCGGGTCTGGGCCAGAGGCCTGAGAGATGGGATCTGATACTGAAAAAGAGGTGAGCCAGGTGTGTTTCATCCTCATCCAAGAAACAGAAACCCAGAAAACCTCTCTTCAGGTACCACCGAGTACCACTGCTCAGACACCTCTGATCCTGCCCAGACGTGATACTCAGTCCTGGGAGATGTTAAGCAGGCGTTGGACAGTGAGGGTTAGCAGAACAGATGGCGTGAGTGCAAGCTGTCAGTCACAGGCTGGGTACCACCCATCGATTTCTGTGTGCTGGGCAGTCACTGATAGCAACACGCGCCCCTGGAGCCAAGGTCTGGGCCAGAGGCCTGAGAGATGGGATCTGATACTGGAAAAGAGGCTAACCAGGTGTGTTTCATCCTCATCCAAGAAACAGAAACCCAGAAAACCTCTCTTCACGTACCACCAGTTACCACTGCTCAGACCACCACCGAGCTGTCCCCAAATGTGACACTTGGCTCTGGAGGTCCTGTTGAACAGGGAACAGCACCGCCGGGCCTTAGCCAGTTTGCAGGAGGAAGCCATTAGTGGGATGCATGCTGTCAGTCAACCATCCACGCAGTGCCCTGTTGGAGCAGACCCCCGGGGCACATTCTTGGAGCTGGCATCGCGGCCAGTGGGTGGTCACGGGAGCTGGTGTGCCGTGACTGAGGCCAGGGCGAGCTCCTGCTGCCAGAGAACCTCAGATGGCCTGCACTGAGGCCGACTCTACCAAGCAACGCCCACGGGTGACCTGGGCCATCAGCACAGTGCACACAGTCAGTCGCTCGAGTACGTGGGGGCGGTGTAGACAGCTCACCCCTCCTCCAGACTTTGGGTGGCCCTGTGTCTAGGATGCTCTCCCAAGATCCTGCACAGAAAACAAGTCCAGCTCGGCCATATCTGGCATGTAGATAGCAGACTGCTCACAGGAGCGCTCTTTTCTGGGTTTGGCAGAGTGCAGCCAGCCCCGCTTTACTGTCTTTCCCCCAGAAGTCGACACCTCTTCCAGGAAGTCCTCCAAGGGTGTGTGTTGTGGGGGGCGGGAGGGAGGATTAGATACTGAGGGTTAGTGGACCAGGTCACAAACGGCACAAATAAAGCGTGTGCTCTCTGGTCAACCATCTCAGGTATCCAGGCACATGCTGATGCCACTCTCCTCGTCCTCACATTATCCCAGCCCTCGAAGCTGTCAAGCCAGAGCGGTCTGCTGAGACAAGCACATCACCAAGCCCACTGGGTGCGCCGGGCACAGGCCTGGGAGCCCTCCCCCGCCCCCCCATGTTGATGTTAGCTCCGGGAAAGCTTGCAAGGCGGGATTAGATACTGCAAAGAGGTCGACCGTGTAATGTGCGCCATAAATAAAGCGAACGCGCCACGGACCACCTCTCTCCAAGTACCAAGCAGCAGCAGTGTTAGCACCAGGACTGTGGCTCTCCCTCAAAGCGGACACCACCTCCCGACGTCTTCCAAGGCGAGATGTGATATTGAGAAGAAGTAGACCATGTGTCCTACGTCACAGATAAAGCGTACACACCATGGTCAACCGCATCTTCAGATACCAGGGCGCAACACTGACCTGCGCTTGCCGTCCTGTTCCAGGAAGTTCTCTCAACGTGCGTCACAGACCAATGCTGATGACCACAAACCCACGGTGCCCACCGCTTCCAGGATGCCCCACACGGCTGGACAGGGCACTCAGTGTGGATCGGCGGACCAAAGGGCCAACAGAGTGCATGGTCTGCAGCTGGCCACGTGGCAACCTGCACCTGACAGTGCCCACCCCACGGGCCCCGCTCTCCACCTGGCATGGCTGCCAGGGGGCCCTGAGGCTGAGACTCGGTGGACCATGTTGTGGACATCCTAACCACGCGCACGCTGTATCGTCTGCCACTTCTCCCAGTATGGTCAATGGGGCTGAAACCAGCCAGTGTGTCTCCTGCACAGCTGGCCCTGCCTCTGGCAAGACCTCTGAGACCAACTCTGATACTGAGAAGACATGGACCGTATTACATATGACCCAGCACAAGTTCTGTGGTCAACCATCTTTTCAGGTACCGTGGAGAGGACTATGGTCAGAATCCATGTCTCTCTGCTTTTACCAGCACTGCCTCCAGGAAACCCTCCGAGGCCAATGGGGCACTGAGCAGAGGCCACCTTGCAATGTCTGCTGTGGGCGCATCACAGAGGGACCCCAGGGGCACGACACTAGAACTGGGGCCAGGCCGCACACCTGGCACTACCTGTGGGAAGCCCCGAGTGGCAGTCGCCCTCACGGAGAGCCAGAATGAGGAACATGCATTGTGAGTAAAACACAGGAAGCAGGGTGAACTTCCTAAGCACCCAGAGGCGGTGCCTCGGCTCCTGAGGGGGTGGTGACCTTCCTGGAGACCTTCAAGGCCGAATACGACAGCGCAAGGACACAGACCATGTCACGTATGCTGTTAGTGAAATGCATGCAGTGTGGCAGGACCCTCCTCAGGTACCATGAGCTCAGCGCCCCCGGTGAGTTCTCCGAAGCGGGACTGGCAGTGGGGAAGACCTTCAAGGGCCGAGGAGCCGTGCCTTGTCCGTCCGCATACACGGGCCTTCTGCATCTTCACGGAGGGTCGGTGCCGAGGCTGGGCTTCGGGCAAGGCCCCTGAGCTGGCTAGACTTGGTACGGAAAGAAAATAGACTGGACACGCGCTGTTGTGGCAAAGCCGAGACAGGGTGTCCTCAAGTACCTGGTGTGGCATCGCCATGTGTGCCCAGCTCTGCCCCTGCACGGGCAGCCTGCGTGCCATCCCTCAGTCACGAGCGTTCTCAGCCCTGGCCACAGTCTCCACGGCCACGGGAGCCACATCTGGGAGCGAGCTGCCTTCCTGGAGGCCATCAGTGTCCGTAGGGAGCCCTCGGAGGCGGCGCTCGGCACTGAGGAGAAGACGGCGTGGACAGCGTTAACAGAGGGTGCGCGGCTGCTTATCTCCTGCGGGGCCACACGGCTGGTGGGTGCAGGTGGCGAAGACACGGGCCTCTTCTCCAATGGCAGGCTCTCTCCAGGACGCTTCGGATGGCTGGGCTGGATACCAAGAAGCGGTTTACCGTCCCACATACATACTCAAAATGTATGTGGGACGGTAAACCATTCCTTCAAGTACCGCACCGTGGCAGCGACACTGGGACACAGGCTCCTGTCCGCACGGCTGCACTTGGAGCTGGGAAGCAGCAGGCCATGGTTTCTACTGAACAAGAGTCGCGTGGTCAACCAGATTGCGGCACAGCACTGATCCCAGAAGGAAGCAAGGTCTCCTCCCCAGAGATGCTGAGGTTTCCCAAGGCAGAACTTGATACAAGAAGAGCGAGATTAGGTCATTTCGCATCATGCAGAAAGGAAAACATGCCAAAAAGGAAAACCATCTCTTCGAGGGGCATGGAGCGCCCCAACGGCGGGTCCGAGGGCGCCTCCCCGAAGACGGCGGCGTTTCCAGGAGCCTCGGGGATGGATTTGATACTGAGGGTTAGTGGACCGTGTTACATACGTCACAGATAAAGCGTACGCTATACGGTCTACTATCTCTCCAAGTACCACACAAGGGCGCCGAGGACAAAGGTGAGCACGCTTCCAGGAAGCCCTCCGAGGCTCTGAGCTGGGTGGAATCAGAAGGCAGGTCGGGCACAACACATGCATCATGCGGCAAGCACACATGGGCTAGGAGTCTCTTCTTCATGGTCAGGGTCAGCGCTGACACTCATCCCCAGAACCGGCAACTCCTCCAGGAAGCCCTTCTGGCTGAAAGTCTCACTGAGCAGAAGTGGACGATGCTATGGATCTCATGGTTCCAGAGGTACTGATTGAGTGCCAGCTACATTATCACGCACCGTGCTGGGTCTGAAGGAGGGGGAAGGTGGGCACGGTGGAAGACGGGGCACGGCACGTGGCCAGCAGACCTGGCTGGGGGAGTGGGCAGCAGGGCAAGTGCAGAATGGCCCACGCCCAGCCAGAAAGGCTTGTCTGGTCACATTTGGCAGGCCGGGCAAATATTAGCAGGGCACCCTTTGTGAGCCATAGTCCTGGCCTAAAAAATTAAGCCACAAGGAAAGGCCAGCGGCCGTAGCTACCTCCAGATGGGGCAGGGGCGGCACTTCCAGGAGGTCCTCTTAGGCTGGATGGGATTCTGAGCCGTAACCACCACTGCTTCTTCAAGAACAAAGCCAAGTGTCATTTTGGTCAACCGCCTCCCTGAGGTCAGAGGCACTGTCTCATCACCAAACTTGGCACTGCTTCTGGACAGTGCTCTGAGCCTGAACTTCGTGTTGTTAAGAGGTGGACATGAGTACAGACACAGGGAGGAAGCATCTCTTCAATGCCACAGAGCAGGAGGGAGGCCGCACAGGTGGGTCCCCTGAAGATAGCACTGGCTCCACGAAGCCCTCCGAAGCTGACCCGGCTACTGGGAAGTGGTGGGCTGTGTCTCACAATCTTTGCTCACGCGTGTGCCACACGGCCAACGATCTCTTCACATACCAAGGCTGAGGCTGAAGTGGCATCACCTCCAGAACACTCCCCAGAGGGCGTATTCAGTGCACAAGCCCAACATCAACCATGGGCCACAGGAAAGATCACACAGCAGTGCTGAAGCTAAACCCAGCATTCTCTTCCCGGACGCTTGCAACACCTCCAGGGTGCCCTCCGAGGATGGATTGGATACTGAGAGTTAGTGGACCATGTTACATAGGTCAGAAATCATAACGCCTACGTTCCATAGTCTACCATCTCTTCAGGAACCATGGGATGGCGCTGACGCCCAGAACCAGGGCCTTGTCCCCAGAAAGCTTTCTGAGTCCGGATGTGGGAAGCAGGCATCTGGTAAAGAGAAATGATTCTCCCCACATGGGAGGCAGTAGGGCTGACGGGGAGGGAGTGCTTCTCCCCAGAAGTAGGAAGACGAGGCCGACTCAGAAAGATTGAGAAGAGGCAAAGTGTGCAGCATTGGCCAGGCTGTGGCCGTTCTGCAGGTCAGCTATCTCTTAATCAAAGGCAAGGGCAGTGGTTTGCTCTGCAGGGCAGAACAGGACACTGTCAGGCAAGAGTTCACCATGTGCAAAGCCCCGCAACCTCCAGATAATGACCTGCCCGAGCTCACCCAACACACCACACCAACCTTGTGGACTCCAACCACAAAGCTGAGTGGGAAGTGGGCACCTCCAGTTCCTGGCCAGTATTTCCGGCATCTTCAGGAGGCCTGCCTCGAGGCTCTCCATTCCCCCTCATAGCCCAGCTGTCAGTATCACCACCCCACATGAATGGGATACAAAGCCATGAGATTGGTGAGTCTCCAAGGAAGGGGCAAAGATGGGCTCCCGGGCAGCATGGCAGGAGAGTGTGGCTGTCCTCCAAAGTCCTGAAGCCCAGTGTAGTACGTCATTCCCCTGCTGGCAGTCCAGGTGTTGAGCTCCACACTCCTCAGAATGGCATTCAAGGCTTCTGCTTTCATTCCCGTCATCCTCTCCTGTTTCCTGCATGCAGCAGACAATCCAGCTAACAGGTTACCCTCCATACTGCATTCACTGTTCACATACCTCTGTCCATACTGCTTTTCCAGCCCAGAGCGCATCTCTGCTTGTAGCTCTCTCAAGCCAGCCAAAGGGCAGCTTTTCCCTGCACTCTGGTACCACCCAGCTGACTCAGACTTGTGCACCCCTTGACCTGTGTGAAAGTCCTCCACCCAATCATATTTCCCACGTGCTCAGTTGTAGAAACAGATGTTTATTAAACAGCACTAGGTTCTGGAGTTCATGACAGTGAAGACTGTCTATGCCTTACTGCATAGCTTCTCATTTAGCAAGTGAAACCTACATACAAATAATTATCTCAAAGCATCAGTTTCAAAATTTGAAAAGCCCAGCACGTTTTGAAGGCGCAAACGGCATTAAATAAGAGGGCCTCCTAGATCAGCTGCAGATCTCAAAGGTTTGAGAGGAGAAGATGAAGAATGGGAAGACTAAGCTAAGGAGACAAGGAACAAGAGTGAAAAAGCAGGCCAGAGGCAGAACTAGATGGAGTAGAGACCAGATGAGGCACAGAAAGGAGAGAGAACAGCCCAGATGGAGACAGGCCAGGTAAAGAATGGGCTGAATTGGGCACGGACGGACAGGGAACAGACCTGACAGAGCATGGGCCAGGCAGAATATGGACAGCACAGAGACCTGGTGGAGCAGGTAAGGTGCGGGCAGGACAGAGGACACACAAGCTGGAACGTGGATTGGATGAAGCACAGACAGGATGGGGTCTGGACCCAATGGCCAGGGCAAAGCATGGTCTGGATGGACTATGACAACCAAAAAAGTATCCATGTGAATGGAGTGCGGGGAGCCCAAATCTGGCCAGAAAGGAGCCCGTGCTGTGAGACAGGGGCCAGGTCACATGTGGTCCTTTAACAAAGGTTGATGACTTCAGGCTTCATCCTCAGGCCAAGGAGAAACCACTGGGAGCTGGGAAAGACTCAGTGAGCTTCACATGTTTATTATTTCTCTGGCTTACATAAAAAAAAAATGTCCCTGGGAGACTCGGAAAAGGAAAACAGGGCCCAAAGAGAGCGAATGACACCTTGGGCAGGTTGGGGTCATGGAGTCGGAGGGAGGAGGACATGCCTGAGGGCATTTAAGGAGAAGAGCCCAAGAGACTTGCTAGTGTGCCATGTGCAGGTGAACACGGATGAGCAACAGGAGATGTCAGCTATCCTTGCAGGCGTCTGGCACAGAAGCTGGCCTGGGGGACACTGGATGAAGCACAAGTGTTCATGGGGAGGGGCAGGAGCTTAGTTGTGAGTGCGGAGTCAGAGATGCTGGCGAGCCCTCCAGGTGCAGCTGAGGGGCTGGCTGAGCGATGCAAGTCCCGGGTATTACAAAAGCTCTCTGCGGGGGAGAGGAGGGTCGGAAGGAAATAAAGGCGAGGCCACCAAGCGGCTGCTGGGAGGGGGCAGTGCAGGTGGTTCTTGAGGTGTTTAAGCTTAAAAGGACTAAACCATGGTAAGAGCTAACGGAGAGGGCCCGGCAGGAGGCGGACAGTGGCTAAGGAATCTTGCTTGAGAGCAGGAGAAATGGAGCCCAAGCCCAGGACATGCACGCCACAGATGAGCAAGGAAAGAGGAACAGGCATTTCCAAATGGCAGAGACTGACGTGGCATGGGATCCCCGGGCCTACTGCATGTCTACAGAGGTGAACAAGCCCACCTCCCCACGCAGCCTCCCACACGCAGACCCCCACAGGAGGCCTGAGCGCTCCTTCTGACCTCACGTGGCTGGCATCTCGAGGCCCTTCGCACATCCCAGGCCCCAGGCAGGGCTCCACTCCCCCATCCGTCCGTTGTTCTGGAGGAAGCTGGATGCAGCTGTCATCCATGCACCCCGTCCTGCAAGAACTCGCTCCTCCACGCGTGCGTCGACTTCTCAGCTCCTCCTCCTCCTCCCATGCAGGCACCTGTGTGTTTTCTCAGTCACCTGGCCCAGGGTGCACATGTAGCAGATGCCCAGTGTAGACGCAAGGCTGCCGGTGCAGGAGCTGGGGGTCCAGACGATGGAAAGCCGGACATTCAACCCACACGTTGGCAAGTGAGCACAAAGAGAAGGACTGGGGGTCCTGAAATCCAGGAGCCAGACCTCAGAAGGAGGCCATTCAGGGCCCCCCTGGCACGGCACGTGGGACGGGGTGGGGTGGGCAGGCAAGTAGAGGCGGCATTAAGAAAACTCACTGGTTCCTTGCCATTTGAGATGGTGCAAAGAAACAAACACTAAATTTAATCATTGTGTACTGGACAGAATCGAGAATACTACTTCACCTTATCAAGGAAAAATGGACACAAGCATGATTTTTAAAAAGCTAGAATATAAGGACCAACAGATTTGGAATCTGTGTGTATGCTTTCTGAATTACCAAACTAAAACAAAAGCATTGCCTGTCTGATATAACAAAAGTTATTGAAAACGAAAAAAGTAAAATAAGCATTAAGTACATTTCATTTTTAAGCACAAACATGACAATCAAGAAAAAAAATGCCAATGAGTTATATACCCTTTAAAAAAGGTCTTCGATTTGGGTCAAAAGCCTCAAATCCAAACTTTCTGTTGTCTATTTGAAACACATTTTCAGTAAATCAACTCAAAAAATATCCAATCAAGGGATGGCACAGATAAGTAGGGAGGCCTCCGTTTTCCTGCTCTGAACTCTCAGACAGCCCGTGCAGCCGCTCATCAGCATCTCAGAAACCATGGAATTTCTACAGCAGCTGAATGCCAGGGAGCAGCTTGCTACCAGTGCATCCCCAGCTTTGCAGAGACAGCAGCTTGTTCCATCTGCTTGTGCAGTTATTTAAACGTTACACTGCAGAGGCTTTCCAAGGGTATCCTGAGGAGCCCTGGGGGTCCCAGGTGTCAGTGTCAGGAGGGCATCCAGCACCCACAGTTCAGGTCTTGCCCACCCTGAACAAGGCAGCTCTGAGTTTGATCTTTCTGTTTACTGGGCTTCTGAGTAATATTTGGCTTTGGCTGCATATGAAAACCAGTACTCAATTACATTTCGCTTATTGTTTTATAAATAAGTGGAAAATGGAAAACTAAAATTGTTGATACCTGTGGTAAGAGCATAGATCTCATATATACTTGGGAAATTAAAACAAACATGGGAATTCTTAGGCAGACCCAAAGTGGCCAATCTTCAGTTTCAGTAATTGAATTTAAGGCAGTCAACCGTGTGTTTGGGAAGAAGACCACTACAGAACATCGTGGAAAGTGAGACGCTGCCTCAGAGAGGTACAGACCAGTGAGCTCCTGAGGAGCAGAACGCTCTGGGACAGGCAGGCGGCCGGTCAGCTTCCCAGCACGACTCTGCCTTCACGGCGGGCCTCCAGAAACAACCGGCTGCCTCAGAATCACAAGCGACAAGAAAGCAGCTGTGCTTCTGCAGCCAAGTCGTGGAGCAGGCCGACGCCCCACCTCGCAGTCCGTGGCTGTCCTACAGCAGCCAGAACGAACGAGCCTCCGAGGCAGAGTGAAAAACGACCCCAGTGTCCAGACCCTCCCAGCACTAAGGCAGGCAGGCAAGAAGCAGTGAGCAACACACGTCGACCTAGAGGCAGCACCCCGAAACAGAAAGTGAGAAAGAAGGAAGACGCTGCCTGCATTAGCCTCAGGTTGTGCTGTCCAGAAAGCTCTGACCAATGCATGAAACAAGCAAAAATCCCATAAACCATTAGGCTGAGATTGAAATCACAGATACTTATAGATTACATAAATACTTACTATGAAAATCCAAAAGAATCAACTGATTCACTGGTAGAACTAAATGTCTTTACATCAAAATCTATACCCAGCAAATAACAGACCTTAAAGATCCATGATCATTTACAAAGTTGATTGTATTACGAAACAAAAAGACGTCAATAAATTCCCCAAAATAGAGTTTATATGCCCACATTCTCTAGCCACTATTAAATAATTGAATAAACAGACAATTCAGATTAGAAATTAACATAAAAGTGAGCTCTACTTTGGTCCATTTAATTCAGTTAATCATTTCTTTGAAGAACAAGAAGTGAAAAACAGTTATAAATATCTGATAAATTGAGAAGGCTACATATTACAACTCGTGAAATGCAGCCAAATTGCAACCAGAGGCAAATTTATGTCACAAAACAATAAGGGATATGTGGATCAGTCCATAACACAAGCTTTGGAAAAGCCTAAAGAATGACAGAGGCAGATGTTACTGAATTTAACCCACATACAAAACATTGAATTGCTAAATTATTCAGGTAACTGAGACACCATCTCTAGCCCAACTAATAAAAAAGAGATTAAAATATGTATATGCAAAATTAATGACATAATAGAGACAGATTAAAATTCTATTATAAAGAAATTCTATGAATGACATGTTAAATCTCGGAAATCTATTTTCTGAGATTAATAATGGTTAAAAGTTAACTAGTGAGCACCCACCCACTACAAGCAAGGCAGTGCAAGGCACTTGATCTCGTAATCTTCTCAGGGGTCCTCATGTTAACCATTTCACCAATTAGCAGACTTTGAATAGGGAGGGCACATCATTTCCTCAACGTCGCATGGGAAGTGACAGAAAGAATTTGAACCCAATTTGTCTGATTCCAGAGCCTACACATTTAAGTAAAGAGCTATAGTAGAAAAAGAAGCAAACATTCTAAAGAATCCAAAACATACAGAAGAAATAGGAATAACTCAAAGACACAGCACAGGAGTCACACAGGTGAGTTCTTTCAGGCTTTCACAGCATGGATCATTCCAGTGATGCGTGCATGGTACAGAACACAGAAAAGATGAATACCCCTGATTTATTTCACAAAGCCAACGGAACAAAGCCAACAGCAACCAGATTGAAGAACTTCCAAATGAAATACTAGCAAAGCAATCTTACAGTACATCAAAAGAACAGTATACCATGATCAGTCAGAATTTATTCAAAAAATGTTCCAAAGTTATGAAACATTATTTTAACTCATTGGATTGACAGATTGACAGAGAAAGCAGCAACATATCAATATAGATAGCAAAGAGATGATTTCATAAAATTCTAAAACCATTCCCAATTTTAAAGTCATGTATGACTGACTAGGAGTAAATACTTCTTTAGCATTATAAGAAATCTAGACTGCAAGAACAGTTTGCTCCATACTTAACAATGAGTTGGTAACAAAAAAGATTTCTTGTATCAACAATTTAAAGTCTTAGAATATCTGGCCAATGCTATAAGACAAGAAAGAGGAACTGACGAGCTAAAAGTAAAAGAAACAAAATTCCTATTATATAGGAATTTCATAGGAATGACTGCTTTACCTAGAAATTCCAAACCACTCAGCTAAGAATTCATAGAATAAAAGAATTCAATGAGATCAACAACAACAATAAATATGTAAACAATTACCTACATATTAGTAATTACCAGTTAGGAAACACAAGGAAAATGGATCGAATTCATAACAAGTAGTATTTAATTCCTTCAAATAAACTTAATGACAAATTGCAAACTTGTCAAATTTGAGAAATCACATGTATATATAATATGTAAATATTATGCACAGTGTATCAAAAATATGAATTCTTAAAGTTCTTTACAATTTTACAATAGGCCCTACAGAAAATATCTGCAAGAAATGTTTTTAACTTTATGACATCACTAAAGTTCATCTGAAAGAGTAAACAAATGAAACTAACCAAGAAGGAAGGGAAACTATTGTGATTGAATGGTAACACGCTCTAGCAATGTAATACATAAAGCAAAGCAGGATTTCACCTAAAAATAGACAACTAATGGGATAACAGGAAGTTGAACAAGAGTCAAACTAGAAAAGCATCTATCATGTGGTGAGTGTGGAAATGGGAGAAATACTTGTTTCTCACAATAATTAAATAGATGGCTTAAAGACTTAAACAAGAAAGATGAAAAAAAATAAAAGTGAGTTTTAAAAATGAGCTTAGTTTGGGAAAGGTCTTTCTAAGCCAAAAGGAAAATGCAAATGAATAAATGATAAGAAAAAAATTAAGAAACTTTTTTTTTTACTTAAGGAGAAATTAGTGATAGATTTTTAGAGTGTAACAATTTTTTAAATAAAATTATAAAGCTCCTTTGGGGATAGCTGTTTGGCATAGTGATGAAGATGCCAGCATCCCACACTGAGTGCCTGAGTTTGAGTCCTGCTCCGGTGCCAGCTTCCTGCCAATGCACACCCAGGAGGCAGCAGGTGGGGGATCTGGGCTCCAATACCTGGGTCCCTGCCACCCACAGGTGGAGACCTAGGTTGTTTCCAGCTCCTGACTTTGGCCCGGTCCAGCCCCAGCTGTTGAAGGCATTTTGGAGAGTGAACTAGTGGATGGGAGATCTTGTGTGTGTGTGTGTGTCTACTTTTCAAATAAACCAATACATATTTTTAAAAAAATACATTGAACAAAATGTAATGGCAATTAAATAATGAGGTTGGGGTATTGGTAACGTAGAATAGAAAAAGAATTATTATTCTTGCTTAAAATGTCCAACAAACTAGAAACAGATGAATACACTAATGGGGAAAAATACAGTGATGACTTTTCATTCAATGTTGGGCACTGAAATTGTGCTAAATGATGGTAAGGAGATTTCTCCCTGAATACAAGCACAGGGGACAGGGACAAGAGGAGAGGACATCACTGATTAGGACCCAGGAAAATGGCAGCTGCAGGCAGCAGTGAGGGGAGCTGAACTGGAGCCCAGTGCACTCAGGGGTCAGGAACCAGCAGGAACCGCTGGACCTTCCGGGGATGAACCAGATGACAGAATAGGGCAAACCTGCAAATCCTCCTGCACGGTGCAGAGCCCTTCCCACCCCTGAAGCTAGCTAAAGCAGACATGTCTGGAGCAGAGACGGTGGGCGCAGCTGGGGGCAAGTGCTCTGAACCAGAGGAAGAAGCTAGAATTCTACCGACTGGGAAACCCAAAGCTCCTCCACAGACCTCGCCAGAAGTGGCAGCTAAAACACTCTCTCCAGATGCGACAGTGAGGAGCCTTCTGCAGAGCCTCTGACATGCAAGGAAAGGGCTTGAAAATGAGAACACCCTGGCCTCCCTGTGGAGAAACCACAGCTCACTCTACAGAGAAGCCCACAGCTTCTCCTGAGAGCTCGCTGATGTGACTGTGTGAGCCATGCCTGAGTGTCTGAACACGTCAACAGTGTTGAGGGATGCAGCTCATACATGAGTGACACACATACCCGGAGGACAAGGAAATCTTAGCTCTAGAGGAAGAAGAAAATTTCAGAAGAAAATCTATCATTAATGTTATCAGGGATATCAATGAAGCAATTGTATGCATGAAACAACATGTTACAGGATAACATTTAGGGAATAATAGAAAAATTAGAGATATGAAAGCAAAAATAAAAACATTAAAAATTAAAGGACAGGAAAATCTCACAAAGAGAACAAAGAAATTAAAAGTTAAAAAAGTCAGAGGGAGGGACTGGTATCGTGGTGTTCAGAAGGTTACTGTGCTGTTTGCCAGCACCTCAGATGGAGTGCAGCTTTGAGTCTCAGCTACTCTGTTTCACATCCAGCTCCCTGCTAAGGCGCCCGAGAAGGCAGCAACTGGTGGCCCAGGAACTTGGGCCCCTGACACCCATGTGGGAGACCCATACGGAGGTCCTGGCTCCTGCAGCTATTTGAGGAGTCAAACAGCAGTGTCTCTCACTGTTTCTCCCTCTCTTATCGTCACTCTGCCTTTCAAATAAATAAATCAATAAAATCCTTAAAAATCAGAGGGAAAATATGGGAATATTGGAAAACAAGTAAAGCAAGTCCAACATATGAACAACCAAAGTGCCAGGAAAAGAAACAGATGTGAGGAAACAATACACGCAATCATTCAAGAAAGATTTCTACAACTGAAGAACGTGAAATGTGCAAATCAAAAGGGCCTGGCAAAAATGGATACACGTGGATCACATCAAGATACAAACACTGGAAGACAATGAGTAAATCCCACAAGTTCCAAAAAAGTAGAAAAAAAAAGACCACGTACAAAGGATGAGGAACCACAAACGTGCAAGACTTCCCATGGATGCCATGTGAAGAAACACACAAGGATCTATGCTTTCAAACTCTGAGCACAGGAGAACACGCAACAGCTTCTGACTTGAATTCTATACCCAACCAAACTATCCATGCTAGCACAGGCTGCACCTACTTTTCCTTTTCAGATGCGAGACCTCTAAAGACTGGCCTCCTGAAGCTGGCGGAGGATGCACTGTAGCAGGGGCAGCTGTAGAGTGGAGCTGGGGGAAGGAGGGGAGCTAACGCCTCTACAACAACCAGGGCGAACTACCTGACTCTTCAAATGATGTGTGCTTGTGACTTTGAGGAAAATAAAGACCCAAGGCACCGAAACTGACAATCTAGATTCCAACAACCCCAAAAGATATGCAGGCAAAATGTTCTTTCATAGGTCGTAAAAGAAGTGCAGATGACAAGAGCAAAACAAATACCACATTTTCACAAACCAGCAAAGGTGAAAAACCGTGATAAACACCCTGAAGAGCTGGCACTCTGCACGCTAGTCCTGAGCACACAGGCTGAAATAAAGGTTGGCAAAGGGAAATTTGGCAACAAACGCTTTCACTTTTTCATGTGAGCAAACTGCAGCAAACGGACCAAGGACGTACGTGAAGATGATTAAGTGGAGATGCTCAGCCCAGCTCACACCACGCAGCTTTTAAATCATCTACAGAAACAAACCAGTCCCCCGAGTGGAGGGAGACACTCACCAGAATACCATGTAACCAAACCAGTCACCCGAGTGGAGGGAGACACTCGCCAGAATACCGTGTAACCAAACCAGTCACCCGAATGGAGGGAGACACTCGCCAGAATACCGTGTAACCAAACCAGTCACCCGAATGGAGGGAGATACTCGCCAGAATACCGTGTAACCAAACCAGTCACCCGAATGGAGGGAGACACTCGCCAGAATACCGTGTGACCAGTAAAAAGGACAACAGAGGGAACCACTTGATAGCATGGGCAATGTCCAGGGTATATAGTTAGTTGGGAAAAAAGTCAGGATGACAAAGAGCCCAGTTAGAAATACTTACATGAGCGCACACACACACACACGCAGTTCACAGATGTAAACAGAAGACCAGAGGCTGGTCACCAAAATGTTGGCAGTGGTTATCTCTGAGTGGTGGAACCAGGGAAATTTTGATTCTCCCGCTTGTTCTTTTCAATATTTCACAAGGATTGCAACAAACATTAATTCATTTTTTTAAAAGAAATAATCTTTTTAAAAATGTTGATGTGCAATGGATTTTGGTTATTAGCTCAGGGTCTTTTATGGGAAGAACTCACGTGGCTCCTGCTTCTCGCATTCTCCGTGACAGTAACCAGTCAACAGAGTGCAGTGCACTGTGTGGATCTGATGTGACTACACGTGGTGGGAGGGTCACCCTGGGCCCCAGAAAGGACGCCACTATGTGCTGCGCTGCAAAGCCAGCCTGTCCCCACCGAGGAGGCGCCAGAGCTGAGGGACTTCTCTGGCCAACACCGCCCTCCGTCCAGAGAAGCAGCACCTGGATATGCCCAGGTGGGAATGGCTCCCGCGCCAGCCCCTGTCCAAGGCCCTCACATATCCTCCACCTGTCTTGGATCACTCGTCTTTACAGCATCAAGACCAAGCTAGGCACCCATCACAGGCATGCAAGTGCTGCAGAGTGTAGCCAGGAAACGGGCAGCTCACCCAGCAAAGTGACACCGTAGGCCTCACGCTTGTCTGCCGAGGCTCATGCCACCAACGCGCAGTGGGCTCCGGGGACCTTGCAAGACAAAAGGGGCCAGTCACAAAGCCAAACCCCTGCAAGCATGGGTCTGAACGCGGGGCCCCGGGGAACAAGCAAACACTGAAAGGCACTGTGGAAACAGCACACTGGACATGGGATGACTCCTGCCCTCTGCACGCCCACAGCTGGGCAGCTGACACAGGGAGCCACGCGTGGGGGGGGGTCCTGAGTGACGGTGCTGACAGGAGGTGTGAACTCTGCAACTGTAAGACTTTCAGTGAGGCAGGGGTGAGACAAGCAGGGCGGGGCACCCAGGCAGCAGCAGGAAACTCGGGGTGCGGGTGGAGAGCAGGACGGCAAGCGGGGGCCCCAGATGAGGCCAGGGAGCAGCTGTGAAGGAAGACAGAGGTGCAGGGCAGCACTGCCAGGACATGGTAACGCATCACTCAGTGTGCAAGAGGGGACGGGACACTGATGACCCTGCCTTCAGGACTCCTGGGGCCACGTGCTGGGTTACAGGAGCACACGAGGCTACGGGTTTGGCCCAGCAGAGCCATGCGCTCAGGCTGAGAGCAGCCGGCCTCATGCTCCGGTGGACACGGAACTGGGACGATAACAGACTTCGCCCCCTGGCACTGGCCAACAGCGACCCAGAAGTGGCCCTCTGGTCATCTTCACGTCTGAAGGACCACTGCCCATCCAGAAGCCACCCTGCGGCCCAGAGCTAGAAGGCCAGCTGTGCCTCACGTCCAGCCAGGCCTTGCCCCTGTGCTGGGGCCAGCCGTGGGCACGGGGCTTCCTGCAGGCCACGGCCGGGACGCGGCCTTGGAGAGCTGCTGTTATGTTCTGTGCCCCAGAGCCAAGCCCAGCAGGCTCTTGTGAGCAATGGTGACTGCCCAGCGGAGGCACCCCAGGTGTGAGGACACCGGAGTTTGGGGGCAAGGCAAGGCCCTGGGCTAGGGGAAGGCTGGGAGGGTGGGGTGGCCCTCGTACCCACCGCAGGGAGAGGAGGGTTGCCGGGGTTTCTGGGAGTGCGTGCTCGGGGCAAGGAAGAGCACTTTACAAACATGGAAACCTCTGGCAGGAAGAGGCCCCGGGTGGGGGGCGGCCATGGAGGGGGCAGGGGCGCCCCCAGCCACCCAGCACGGCCTCTCCAGGCCAGGGGATCACCCCCAGCTGAGTAAACATGGGGCTGAGGGCCCCCAAGGAGGCCGACTAGAGCTGTATGGATAGGGAGCCTGCACAGCAGGGGGCCAGGGTGCACAGTGCAAGGGCAGGGAGCGAGGCAGGGCGTGGGTGGAGGGTGCGGGCGTCTGGATTGCAGGGGCACAGCAGGGGGACCCCGGGGACACAGGCTCAGTCCAGCAGCCCTTTAAGAAGCCTGCACTCTGGCCCAGGGTTCCCCAGAAAACCCCACGTGAGGGTCCCTCAGCAAACGGGGCCTGAGCCCAGCAGCACCCAGGGACAGCTGAGGGACCTGGCCAGGCTCAGCAGCTGCTGCACAGAGCAGCCACATCCGTCGGGCCAGGGTCTGGCCCCCGCGCAGGGGTAAGGTCCCCGCGCAGGGGTAAGGCCTGGCTTTCTTCCGAGCCTGCTGAAAACACCCGTACCAGTAGGGGGAGCCTGGGACCAGAGGGGAAAGAAAATGTCACCACCGGCCTGAACCTGAGATGAGGATCGAGGGGCCTGGGAGAGCCGGGGGGCGGAGGGGGCCAGAGCATGGGAGGCCTCTCCCCTCCCCAGCAGTCTAAGCCGTGCTGCGGGGAGCCACATCGTCCATGGGGAAACTGAGGCCGGGCTGGACACCCCTGGGCTACAGTCCCAGGCTCAGGGGACTTCTCTTTCTGCAGTCACCAGGGGACCTCAGGCCCCTCTGGGAACACGTGGGGCCTGAGGCAAGCGTCGCTCCACGCTCCATCCACAGCAGGCGGACAGGCCTCCCAGGAGGGCTGCGGCTTTGGGGGCTGGGGACACCCACATGGTGCCGAGAGCCAGGCTCACCTTGGACTCAGAGTGGACTCCTGTGCCTTCCCAGCCTGGGGACACCACGTGGGCAGCAACCTTGTGCAGTGGCCGATGCTAGGTGACCGTGCGTGGCACATGGGACACAGCCAGGCTCTCGCGGATGAGCGGGGAGAGTGACTTCCTTGGCATGGGTGAGGCCCCGGCGACTTCCCCACGGGCACTCTCTCGGGAACTGTCACCCTGGCAGAGAGAAGAACAATGACAAAAGAGAATAAGAGACCACAAGTCTCCTGGTTCTGTCGCTCACGGAAGACAGCAGGGCCACTGGGAGAGCCAGGCCACGAGGGCACGAATGCTGGCCAGCTGGTCTCCAGGCCGTCCAGCCCTGGGTCACTACTGGGTATAGCCAGTGCCCTGCAGAAGCCAGGAGGCCTGTGACAAGGACCGGGCCAGAGGCACTGCTGCCTGGGCTTGCACCAGGGGACCACCCAGTCTCGTTCTGCTTGCTGGGCACCAGGGAACCACCCAGTCTCGTTCTGCTTGCTGGGCACCAGGGGACCACCCAGTCTCGTTCTGCTTGCTGGGCATCAGGGGACCACCCAGTCTCGTTCTGCTTGCTGGGCCCCACGGGACCACCCAGTCTCGTTCTGCTTGCCTGCACAGTGAGGAGCTGATGTCTCGCACCTAGGGACCCCACCAGGACACAAGGGGCGACTCTGGGCCCCGCCTCTATGCAACGGGCATCGGGACAACTGCTGGTTCTGTGTCCCCCGTGTCAGGGTCCACCAGGCTCCAGTTCCCAAACCCCCTGGTGCCCGCTGGCGACAGGAAGGGCGAGCCTGGGTGCGAAGCCTGGCCTGTGGCCCCTGCACACCAGGGAGCACTCGCACACTTGCCTCGTCCATGTCAGCACCAAATCAAAGTCCCTTCTGGCTCTGGGAGGAGTCGAGGCCGCGGGCCACAGCGTGTAAGCAGAGCAGAAGAGGACCGGCCTCGCTCAGGTTTCGTCAACGAAGCAAAAGCAAACCGCAGAATTCTCTCTTGCAAACCATCAGCCTCTTGGTGACAGCCGAAGGTTTGTTTTCCACCTTCCCTTCCCTTCTGTGAGAGGGGGCCCAGCGACCCCCACGGGCCGGCCCTGGCCAGTGGCCACGGGCTCTCAGATTTTGAAAGGGCCTTTATAAGCCCGAGTCCAACAGCCCACGTCCTTTCCAAACTTCCTGGGGGAGTGAGGTTCACTTCAGAAAGGAGCAAGGTCTCCATGTTCAAGCCCGTGAGTGAAAACAGGGCCCCTCCTGGGCCGTTCCCAGGGTGAGGCTTACGTGTAATGAGTGGCAGGCGGGAGGCAAAGTGGAGTCGGCTGGCGGGGGCGGGGGGGTGGGGGGTGCACAGGAGGCCTCGGCAGCCAGGAGGTGCCATCATCCAGGCTGGGGGACTGGGCCCCCTGCCTCTGTGCACACGCTCATCCCCCTGCACCAGGATTCTCACTGGGTCAGCTCCTCTGCTCCAGGCCCTGGCTGGGACAGTGGGGGACCAGGCTCCCAGGTTGTGAGCCCACAGCCTGAAAGCTCTCGGTCTAGTGGGGGAGGCACTCATCGCCTCATGACCCCAGCAAATGGGAGGCTTCTGAACACTGAAGGTCAAGCACAAGGCCACGGAACGGTTGGGGGGGGGGGCACGTGTCCCACAGGAGGAGGCAGAAGGCCTGCGGCCACCGAGCAGTGCTCCCACTCAGAGGCCAGAGACGAGCAGGGGCCGTGCGCAGGTGCAGAGGCACAGTGCACAGGCCTGGGAGGGTCAGGGCCAGCGCCTGAGCCCAGGGCTGTGTGCTGGGAGGTGGGGCTGGGCCTGCACCCGGGGCCCTGTGGGAGGCACAGAAGGAGCATGGGACTCCTGGATGAGTCCCAAGTGTAGAAAGACCACACTGGCCACAGTGAGCCGTGTAGAAAGACCACACTGGCCACAGCGAGCCGTGTAGAAAGACCACACTGGCCACAGCGAGCCGTGTAGAAAGACCACGCTGGCCACAGCAAGCCGTGTAGAAAGACCACACTGGCCACAGCGAGCCATGTAGAAAGACCACGCTGGCCACGATGAGCCATGTAGAAAGACCACACTGGCCACAGCGAGCCGTGTAGAAAGACCACACTGGCCTTGGTGAGCCGTGTAGAAAGACCACACTGGCCACAGTGAGCCGTGTAGAAAGACCACACTGGCCATGGTGAGCCGTGTAGAAAGACCACGCTGGCCACGGTGAGCACAGACCAGGGCCAGGGAGCGTGGGCAGTTCAGAGGTGGAGGCCAGCCAAGACGAGAGGAGTGTGCACTGGCATGGTGGTGCTGGCTGTGACAGAAGTGGACTTGGGGGCACCCTGGACATGCCAACGGAATAAGATGGGTGCTTTGGTGAGGACTGAACGGTGAGGGCAGGGACGGGGAGGCGCCGGGGAGGGCATGTGAAGCCATGTGTGCCCCACGCCAGGCTGGCTAGACAACGTCACAATACCACAAGAGCCGTGTTCAGAAACTCAGAGTGAGATGTGCCGGGGAAAGCAAAGCCCGCCATCGTGTACTGCAGGCTGCCCCTCGCTGGTCACTCGGAGAAATATCCGAGAGCAGGAGGACAGGGCACAGCGCCCAGGCCACCACTTGGGGCACCACAGCCCACGATGGCGCCGGGGAGGGCATGTGAGGCCGTGTGTGCCCCACGGCGCCACAGCCCATGACGGCGCTGGGGAGGGCATGTGAGGCCGTGTGTGCCCCACGGTGTGCACCCTGGGAGGCACAGCCCATGGCTCACCTGGGACCCTGCCACCCAGGGAGAACGGATGGGGCTCCTGGCTCCTGGCCCCAGCCCAGCCCAGGCCTGGCTGTTCCAAGTCTTTGAGGAGTGAACCAGCAGATGGAAGATCTCAATCGCTCTCTCAAATAGAATGAGAATAAAAAATAAAAGCTATGAGAAATGCATAAAAGTTGACCATGGAAGACGAGACCCGGGCTCTCAATGATGGCACCCTGTGACGTGTGGTGTGTGGCTGGTCACAGCTGCCCAAGGAGTAGCCGAGCAGGAACCCCAAGCCGACTCCTCTTTCCCCCAAGGAGGTGTGAAGACCCCAAGGACCTGACCAGAGAACGAAGCCACTGGCCAGCTGTGCTTGTGGCTACGGCCCTGGCCTTCCTTCAGCCCCGCCTCAAAACGAGGGAGTGGTGCAGAGGGCACGCAGCGTGGGGGTCAAGAGCAGCCCCGCTGACCGTCGGTGCAGTCCCCCAGCAGCCTGCCCTCACAGCGCTTGCACGAATGCGTGCTTCAAGCCAGCGGCACCCAGGCACAGCTGCCACAGGCACAGGTGTGGCGCGTTGCCTGTTGCTTGCCGCCCCGCGCCAACTCACAGAGTGCGCTCGGTGGTTTTTCAATGAATGAACGAAGCCACCAGTGGTCAACTGACCAACTGCTCCCGGATGCCTGGCAGACCCTGTCCTCAAGGCGCTCACGGTCCTCGGGAGAACCAGGAACTCACAGACCTGACGTAACGAGGGCTCTGCTCGGGATTGGGGCGGGGCGAGTGAGTGAGAGCGCGCAGCTTCGCTCCAAGGGCCTGGGGTAGCAGGAGAGGCGGGGGCGGCTCTGTGCCGGCCCAGCCAGCGGGCAGTTCCAGAAACCTCAACTGAAGGCACTGCGGCTGGGGTGCCTCACGTCCCCAAGGGAGGATCCAGGGTCAGGAGCCGGCCAAGACAGAAGAGGAAGAGGGACGGCGGCATTAGGCCGTTCAGAGGCACGGAGCACACACCTGCGGCAGGAAGGGAGGCACAGAGCAGAGGGGCGGGGTGGGTCTTTGGCCTTGCCACGCCCTCCCTGGGAGAAGGGCGCGCTCTTGTCCTAATGTGAGCGTCCTGCAACGGTCAGTCCCATCCAAACTGCTCTCTTCCCAGAGCTCACCTGAACTCTCCAGCCTTCCCGGGCGGGAGAGTCGGAGCATCAGCGCTGCTCGGGAGCCGTGGGCCTAACGCAACCGCAAGCATCAGATACAGCTACTTGCAGTGGGAGGGGAGGACTGGCGAGTATCCTTTCGTGAGGAATCTTGCTTCCCAAGCACCACGCTATGAACTGGCCGTGCATTACATCAGCTAAGAGCCCGATCAACAAAGCTCTTGCTAAACTGCCCCGCCTGGCGGGGACGGTCACCCTCACCCGGCTTCAGCTGAAGCTGAAAAATGAGAGGTGTTTCCCGTCTCGAGCGGAGCCCCACAAGAACAAGGACGGGCAAGAAGCAGGCCCACCCCCTGGAGGCCTGCACGCAAGACTGGGTTTATTTTTGATCTCCTGGCTTGGCACAGCCAAGGGCAGCTTTCGGGAAGACCCAGGGCTTCCATTCCACCACGCCAAGCCAACACTGCCCAGGGACGGGCCGGCATCCAGGACAGTCAGAACTGCCAGTATCCTGTGCGTCTGGCACAGGCAGCAGGACTCCAGGGAGAATCCGGGCGTGCGGGGAGGATGCCTCAGACCACGTGACCTGCAACGTCCCCCCAGAGCAGTGTCCAGGCCGCTCGGAGACACCTGGTTCCACAAAAGCACATTCGCTCATTCACTCAGCGGTGACTTGCTAGGTGCCCAGGAGGCTGAAGGCTGGGCAGGCCCTGGGGCCATGGAGACTCTGGGCCAGCACCTGCCCCGGAGGCCATCAGCCTCTCCGTGACCGGGCCAGCGCCTGCCCCTGGAGGCCATCAGCCTCAAGATGACTGGGCCAGCACCTGCCCCTGGAGGCCGTCAGCCTCGCGATGACATGGAAACAAACGCCCAGGACCAAGTGGGATGGGTGCCCTGGCCGGGATCTTACACTGCACCATGGAGTTGGGGTGTGGTCACTCTTTGGAACCCTGGGAGAAGAGCCACAGTGAGTTCTCTCTCTCCTTCTCTCTCCCTCTCCCTCTCTCCCTCTCCCTCCCTCTCTCCCTCCCTCTCTCCCTCTCCCTCTCCCGCTCTCACTCTCTCTGACTCTCTTCTAATAAAAAAGGAAAACACTGAAGATGATAATCAGCTCCATAAACCCACCAAAACACAAAAGCAAGTGCAGTGACTGCTTTAGCGTCTTCCTCTGAATTTGTCATGCATAAGAGGAAACAGATTAAATCTTTTCAGATAAGTGGATTTCAGAGAAACAGACTTGGGTTGATCCTGATTCTTCATTCAAGAACTTTAATCATTGAAATACTCATTGAATTTTCTTCCTATATAGACTTTCTTTGTCTATTAATTTAGTCATTACTTATTTGCAAAAGTACAGTCAACAACAAATCATCTGTTACTGAACCAGAAAGGGAAACACTGACCATTATTCAAAGCTTTTTATGGTCTCCTTGAGCAGAGTGGTAAAATAACTGACCCAAGTCCAACCCATCATAGTCTCCTGCCCCTCCATTTTTATGACAATACTTATTTTACATTTTTTATTAAAATAATAATAAACTAATAACACCCAAGGGAAAAACAATGACCCAGACATCAGGGTCTTTGACCAAGGCTAGAACCTGTCTCTCGTCTTCTTAACTGAAGAGGTAGCAACCTGAACCTATTTCTGAGTGGGTTTCATTTTAGCAAAATTCCTTAACCCCGATGCTTATCAGGAACACAGCTTTATCCTCGGCCCAGGCGTGGCCTTTTTTGATTTTATGATTTCAAGAAGTCATTTATTCGTTTGTCACCATGGAAGACTAAACAAACACCAAACCGAGAATAAAAACCACCTGCGGGGGGCCGCGCTGAGGCCGAGGGGGTTAAGCTGCTGCTCGGGTTCCAGCCGCATCACTGCCGCTGCAGCTCCTGCCAAAGTGCCGGGAAGGCAGCGGAGCGCGGCCCGCGCGCTGGGGCCCTGCACCCACGTGGGAGACCAGAAGAAGCTCCTGGCTTTGGCTTGGCCCAGCCCAAGCCACTGAAGCCATTTGGAGAGTGAACCAGCAGATGGAAGATCAATCTCTCTCTGTCTCTCTCTCTCTCTCTCTGTAACTCTACCTTTCAAATACACAAATATTTAAAAAGTAAAACCGTCTGCTGATCTGCCAATGCCTTCACCCTTAAATAACGACCACGACAGCCCCGATCTCGCATTCTGTGGGACACAAAGCAGACAAAGCAGGGACTCTCCCACCTCTGCTCATGCCGCACTGCAACCTGCGAGCTGTTTGCATGTTCAACTTCAGTTCCTGGAATTAAGGAATCAGGCACCCGAGAACTCACTACAAATTAAGAGCGGAACGTTGACTATTGAACCTTTGTTCCTACCTGCTTCTCATACGGTGAGAATTTTAACCTGCGTTTCTCTCCTTAACAGACCAAGGCATTTCGGCACTGAATTAGTCACCTCCTTGCTGTGTAACACATCCTCAAAACCGGCCCACGTTTTAATGTTGTTTCCCTACTTGTGAATGTAGATACTTTACAAACTTCATGGGAAACTGAAAATAAAAGATGTGTGTAGGGGCCAGCACTGTGGCGCGGCTGCACGTGCGGCACCAGCAGCCCATATGCAGCGCCAGTTCAAGTCCCCACTGCCGCACTTAGGGGCCAGCTCCCCGCCAATGCACCAGATGGCGGCCCAGGTCCCTGGGTTCCTGCCATGCTTTGGCCTGGCCCAGCCCCAGTCGTGGCCATCTGGGGAGTAAGCCAGCATATGGAAAATCTCTGTCACTTTGCCTTTCAAATAAATAAACAAATCTTTTTAAAAAGTTTATTCTGCTACCAAAAAAATCAAAATCAACACATAGCTTTTTCATAAAATACATTTTCGATGAGCTGTGTTTAAATTTTTGCTTTATTTGACCGGCAGAGAGACAGAGACTGAGACATGGTGACCTCCCGTCCGCTGGTTCATCCCAAATGCCCAAAATGGCCAGGGCTGGGCCAGGCCGAAACTGGCAGTTTGGCAGGCAGTGGCGATGGCCCAAGTGATCAGGTTCCTGCTGCGCAGGCCATCACCACCGCCGCCCAGGGCCCCATTCGCAGGAAGCCGGAGTCGGGAGCAGGAGCCGGCACCTGAACCCGGGCTTTCTGCGGTGGAAGCGGTCTTAACCGCGAGACCAAGCGTGCGCCCCTGCACGCACGCTCCGCAGTGCCTCCGTCTGTGCCGAGGGAACCTCGCCTTTTCCCGCTCATCACAGCTCAGCCCGCACGAGCCCTCCGAGGCTACACGCAGGCTACACACTGGCTCTCCTCTAGCACGGGTCGCCAGCTGTTCAGAAAAACGATTGATCGCAATCCTGACTCAGATGCACTGGGTCCAGAGGGGCTCCTGCAGCCTGAACACGTTTGGAAGCTCCAGTGAACAAGCAGGACCCACCGCTGGGCCCAGCACCCAGAGCGCTGATCCCTGCGTGAGCCTTCGCCTGGGTGCCCACCAGAGGGGCACGTCCGTGACAAAGGAGGCAGGCACGAAACGGCGCATTTGCCTCCTGGAAACGAGTGGGGAAGCTAAAGGCTTCTTCCCCCCTGTACTTCATTTGTGCTACACTGGATTAATTTCAGATCATAACACGTGCTCTTCACAGGCCTATGCGTGGCCCTTTAAAATTTAATTGTCTTTTTTAATGACGGAGTGGAAACCAGGCTCCTTAGCCTGAGGGATCGGGCAGAGGTCCTCCCACCTGGAGGAGAATTTAATTAGCTGGGGGACAGCCACCTGGCCAACGTAAAGAGGAGGCTATCAGATGAAAAGACCAGATTCCTGTTTCAAATTAGTGAACACAAGGCCCCCATCAGGGACATTAACAGCCCTGATTTATGTTCCTGGAGGAGCCCCCCGTCTATTCATGGAAATACAGTGGCCCTTTCATTGTGTGCACCCCTACGTGAACCGCCCACTAGGCTGCACTACCCTTCCTCCCAGAGCCAAGGGCAGAGCGGCATTGGCAAAGGGGCCGGTGGCGCGGATGGACTGGGATTCACAACCCACTCTGATCACTGGTCCTTCGGAGGCCTTCACTGATTATACGAAACTCAAAACAGAGCGCCCCCCAAAGATAGACGCTTGGTTTATTACTTACACTGAGTGGTCACAGAGCGACTGTTGGACGGGAGGCGCTCATTCTGGGAGCTGAGAGCAGGCAGTGGCACAACAATTTTAAATACGGGAGATGAATGTGCCTTCTTCCATAACTGAAAAATTTCACACAAAATATGCAAGGTTACCTATTGCCAGAAAAGGAGGAAATACGAGAAATTTTCTCCAACAAGAAAATTTTGTTTTCCCCAGATTCACAATTAGGGGTTTGGGTTCTTTTATGACAAAACTATATATGATTTCAATTTTTTGAATCAAGACACAATCTTTTTATTTCATTCTTTTCCATGAAACTTGTAAGGCTTTTATGCAAAGGATTACACCTCTAATTTATTTATTGGTGAACTTCAGTGTTCCAGGATGATTCCACAGCTGTACTGATCAAAGTCATCCCAGTGCTTGGTGTGTAACACACGCTCATCCCTGGTGTCTAGGTTTTGTGTTGAGATACAGCTATTTGTCTATTTTTATAAAAAATACAATGACTCCTATGGGGGGAAACCCACCCAGGTCAAGAACTTCATGCTACACTTACAGGGTCTCTTGGCTTCTCCCACCATCACTGAGGACCCAGCCTGGGCAGGAGGAAGCAGATGTCAGAGCGGAACAATCTAGACTGTGATTTTTCTGATCAGAGCTAGATTTTCTCAACCTTTGGATCATTTCCTGTTCAGAACCAGCCAACAAGCAAACAAAAGCACAAACAAAAATCTCTCTTTTGTCCAATTAATTCAATTAATTTTTTTTCCAGTTATAAACGGGCACCTTTGATTCCACCACCTGAATCAAGAAGAGGAGTTGTGGGGTGGTGCCGGGGCACAGTGAGTTAAGCCGCCACCTGTAATACCAGAATCCCACGTGGACGCCGCCCGGCTGCTCCACTTCCGATCCCGCTCCCTGCTAGCGTGCTTGGGAAGGCAGCAGTGATGCTCCAAGTGCTTGGGCCCCTGCACCCACGTGGGAGACCTGCAGGGAGTTCCCGGCTCCTGGCTTTGGCTTGGCCCAGCCCCGGCTGTTGCGGCCATTTGGGGAGTGGAGCAGCAGGTGGAAGATTCTCTCTGTCTATAAGACGCATCAGTTTCAATGCCCCAGCCTTATGCTTAACCCGTCGCAACCTTTGGACCTCACATATGCAGAACTAAATTCACCTGAATACTTGTTGCAAAGTAACCTCACAAGTAACAATATCTGATCCTACCTTAGTTATTAATTCATAAAAGACCTTGGCCAACTGTCCATTCTTTTAAAGAAATGTGACCATGTGAAAACTCTTAAAAACTCAAATAAATGTTACCACATATATCTATATCCTCCCAGCCCCAAAACTTGTAAGAGTCTGAATTTTTGTCTCTAAAAGCAGTTACTGGCAGAAACTGCTTAACATAACCGTTATTTCGAGACGTGATCATTAGTAGCCCGTGTCCCATTGAGCTAATTAGTTTTCACTGGTTTGAGTGAAGATAAAGTCTGTGTCTGCACACACGCGCACTTGCTCTGCCCGGAGTGGAAGCAGATGACCTAATTTATAATGCCACTCGTATGGCCCCATAGATCTCGTTGCATAACAGATGCTTGTCAGGGCCCTTTTCAATCTAAATAGCACTTAGGCTTCCATCTGAACAACTTTCCCGGTCAAGAACAAACAACCAGTAATCCAAGACTGACGACGCACGCGTCTATGCAGCCCTCATTCTGAAAGTCTAAAAAAGAATAAATCCCAACTCCCCCAAAAGAGATAAGTACCACCATTTGTTTTTTACCATACTACAGTTGGTCCAGGCATGGTCACATTTTCATTCACTGATTTCTAACCTTGAACGTCTCATGTATTAGTTTACTTATAATAATATGATCATTATCCATGAACTACAAAACACCACAGAATAATCGAATATTTAGCAACAGAGCAATAGACCCCATTTCCTTAACACAGGCGCTCAAACTTCCTGACACACGTCACTCATGATCCATGGCTCACACCCAAGTCGCCACCACTGGTCCGGGACCACGAATCCTTTTCTTCATTTATAGCTTGTCTCCTCACGGATCCACTAATTCACCATGGCACAATAAATAAATGTAGGAATCAGGAATTTAAAAAGGAGCCAGCCTGTGCTATCCCTAAAACTGACCTGTGGGTCACTTCCCAGAGAAACGAGATCTGGTTCTCGAATTGATCTCAGTGCTCAACTGCACACCGCTCAGCCTGATGGACGCATCAGTCTCGTGTTCGTTACTGGCCCATGGTTCTTCTTTGGTTGGACCTCCTACTTCTGAACAACACACTGACACCTTTAAATGGCCGGCCCAAGGCCAGAACACCGACCACTGCATACAGGTGTCTCCACGATCCTCGGGACACGAAGCCTAGATCCGTGTGGATTTAGGAGAGAGTGAGAAGCCTGTGGCCTTGAACACCTCTACTGTGCGTCTCCAGGCTTCTTCCAACAGGAGGGGCGGTTAGATCCCCACGGCACGGGACCCCCGCTCTCCGGGTACAAGTGTTCACTTCAACACTCTCCTGACATCAGATCACTGTGCTGAAATTCATGAGCTCAGCAATCAGAAACAATCCCGGAGAGTCACAGAAACTCGTGAGTGAGCGCGAGGGTGTCTGCCACCTGCCCACAAACTCATTACTCACGGCAATACCTTCCCTAAGTACCTGATCATTACTCATGGTAATACCTTCCCTTCACTAAGTACCCAATCAGTACTCACGGCAATACCTTCCCTAAGTACCCAATCAGTACTCACGGCAATACTTTCCCTTCACTAAGTACCCAATCAGTACTCACGGCAATATCTTCCCTAAGTACCCAATCAGTACTCACGGCAACACCTTCCCTTCACTAAGTACCCAATCAGCACTCACGGCAACACCTTCACTAAGTACCCAATCAGTACTCACGGCAATACCTTCCCTAAGTACCCAATCAGTGCTCACGGCAACACCTTCACTAAGTACCCAATCATTACTCACGGCAATACCTTCCCTTCCCTAAGTACCCAATCAGTACTCACGGCAATACCTTCCCTAAGTACCCAATCAGTGCTCACGGCAACACCTTCCCTTCACTAAGTACCCAATCAGTGCTCACGGCAGTACCTTCCCTTCACTAAGTACCCAATCAGTGCTCACGGCAGTACCTTCCCTTCACTAAGTACCCAATCAGTGCTCACGGCAGTACCTTCCCTTCACTAAGTACCCAATCAGTGCTCACGGCAGTACCTTCCCTTCACTAAGTACCCAATCATTACTCACGGCAGTACCTTCCCTTCACTAAGTACCCAATCAGTACTCACGGCAGTACCTTCCCTTCACTAAGTACCTAATCAGTACTCACGGCAGTACCTTCCCTTCACTAAGTACCCAATCATTACTCACGGCAATACCTTCCCTTCACTAAGTACCTAATCAGTACTCACGGCAGTACCTTCCCTTCACTAAGTACCCAATCATTACTCACGGCAATACCTTCCCTTCACTAAGTACCTAATCAGTACTCACGGCAGTACCTTCCCTTCACTAAGTACCCAATCAGTACTCACGGCAACACCTTCCCTTCACTAAGTACCCAATCATTACTCACGGCAACACCTTCCCTTCACTAAGTACCTGATCATTACTCACGGCAACACCTCCCTTCACTAAGTACCCAATCATTACTCACGGCAGTACCTTCCCTTCACTAAGTACCCAATCAGTGCTCACGGCAATATCTTCACTAAGTACCCAATCAGTACTCACGGCAACACCTTCCCTTCACTAAGTACCCAATCAGCACTCACGGCAGTACCTTCCCTAAGTACCCAATCAGTACTCATGGCAATACCTTCCCTTCACTAAGTACCTAATCATTACTCACGGCAGTACCTTCCCTTCACTAAGTACCCAATCAGTACTCACGGCAATATCTTCACTAAGTACCCAATCAGTACTCACGGCAACACCTTCCCTTCACTAAGTACCCAATCAGTACTCACGGCAACACCTTCCCTTCACTAAGTACCTAATCAGTACTCACGGAAACACCTTCCCTTCACTAAGTACCCAATCAGTACTCACGGCAATACTTTCCCTTCACTAAGTACCCAATCAGTACTCACGGCAACACCTTCCCTTTACTAAGTACCCAATCAGTACTCACGGCAATACTTTCCCTTCACTAAGTACCCAATCATTACTCACGGCAATACCTTCCCTTCACTAAGTACCTAATCATTACTCACGGCAGTACCTTCCCTTCCCTAAGTGCTACCTTGTTCTAACTCTGCACTCGTCAACATCATGTTTTATATTAATCCTCTCTACAATTGGGCCAAAATTTACCTTCGGTGATTTTATTTCATACTTTTTAATAATGCTGGGAACGCTTCATCTAAAACACTTGACACCAGGAAGAGACCACTGACTTCTCCTCCCAAGGGTCTCCACGCTCGGCGCACAGACGCAGCCACAGCGCTTTGGCGCACGAAGGACAGGCACCCGGTCCCAGCACAGCAGGTGACCAGAAAGACCGAGAGGCAACCTGCGCCGGGCCCTGCCCTGCACCTGTCATCACATCGCTCATTCAGGCAATTTGCGATGAGATTGATTTTATCTTCCCCAACAGAAGCCCTGACAGGAAGCAGGCGCTGCTCACCACTTAGCGCTGTCACTACATCAGCCTGGAGCGAACACGCCACAGCCTCACCGCACGTACACCAGCTCCGGGCAGCGGGCTTTCCCGCAAGCGCCGGGACTCTCTGGCAACATCGTCATTTGTGTAGCGGCGTTTCCATTCATGCAATTGCAATGAGAAAGTGAAGATACATGAACAGAAACCGGATCCGTGTATTCCTGATCTACAAGAGCCCTTCACAAAGAGAGAAGGACAAGTGGCCCTTTTGTGATGGGCACAGAGTCCCAGGCAGCACCCACTGTAGGTGACCCCCCAGACACCCCCAGCTGTGACGGATCCAGATCGGCCCTTGCTTATCGCTTCACTAATTCACCATTAATAACTTTCTAACAGTGACTCTCAGACACTCAAAACACAAAAGCCTTGATGTTTTCAAACTGCATCTACACCTCGTTCTCGCGATACCGCGTCCCTCCTCTGTCGCCCTCGGTTTTCAGAGACGCCTCCTCCAACGCACCACTTCGGCCCCGCTGTACAACCAGCCCTGGGCTCCGCGTGGGCTGCCCTGCTGACGCTCCGTCCTGCGTAGCACAGAGAGACCATCAGACACAAGTCCACGCCGGGCCAGGAACTCTACTCCTCCCTTCGAAAAGGCTGCGCGACGGCTGCAGCCACACAGCGTGTCCAGGGGCAGACTTCTCCCGTCACCCTTCACCTCCAGAAGCGCCGATGTTCAGAACGTGTGCTTGATTTCCCAGTAATAAGGCAGCAATTTCGAGTTGGCTGCTGACCCACACCAGGACATCTGTCACTTACGAGCACCTACACGATCGTGACCAAACAAGGGACAGGGACGTACGACTTCTCTCTGGACCCCACTGCCTTCAGTCTCCAGTCACAGTATTTGGGCCTCCCCACACACAAGGCTGCACTGGATTCGTCGTCATTTAATTTCATGTATGATGACTGATTCTCGCGTGGATCCACTTACGAAAGTAGGGTAAGTGACGTGCACTCCTGATGTCTGCCGACACAGTCGACATTTCCCTCGTTGGTCCAATTAGGAAAACAGAGTGAAAATGCATGAAGGCAGAGGGCTGGGCCCTGACTCCTACTAGTGGGATCACGTTAAACACTGGGATTTCCAGGCGCGCATTTGCTGTACACAAGTCAGCCACCACCAGCGCTCATCAGCAACCCAGGCCAGTGTCCTGACCCTCCCAGCACGTCTACATCGCCTGCCGAATGCTCCACCCTTTCACTAGCACTGGTGCTCACAGACTCCAAGATGAGCCGTGCTGCTCCTATCCGCATACAGGATTGTTCTTCCATCGCGTGTGTATCTCCTCACATGCGTAAGAAGTGTTTGATACACACATTATCAGTGTAGTCACATGGCACTCCCACAGTTACCACTGGATACCATCTTCCACCTTGATTATATTCCCACAGTCAGGCCGGTGCCGCGGCTCACTAGGCTAATCCTCTGCCTTGCGGCGCCGGCACACCGGGTTCTAGTCCCGGTCGGGGCGCTGGATTCTGTCCCGGTTGCCCCTCTTCCAGGCCAGCTCTCTGCTGTGGCCAAGGAGTGCAGTGGAGGATGGCCCCGGTGCTTGGGCCCTGCACCCCATGGGAGACCAGGAGGAAGCACCTGGCTCCTGCCATCAGATCAGCGCAGTGCGCCGGCCGCAGCACGCCGGCCATTGGAGGGTGAACCAACGGCAAAGGAAGACCTTTCTCTCTGTCTCTCTCTCTCTCACTGTCTACTCTGCCTGTCAAAAAAAATAAATAAATAAAAAATAAAGATCCTCAGTCAAACAGGAGAGAACTCTGGCCCAACTTTTTCTGAATGGGAAGCCATGTTTTCTATTTTGACTAATATTTCTCATGTCATCATGCATGTTCTCAACCAGACAATACTTCACACTCATAGTTTATCTACTTTGCTTACACAAGTACTTGCTGAATGGGTCAAGTACAGATTCACCAATGATCATAAATCTAAATCTTGAACCCAAATAACGACACAGTCTTTGGACACTGCAGACAGCTGGCCACCTTTAGTCTCATTTAAAGAAGCAACGACAGACTGATGCTGTCGTGCTGTGCCGTGTCATGGTGCTGTGTTGGAGCTGAGAGCCCATACGTGTATGAAGGTATTTTAAAAAGTTTGACGAATTTAGAATAGATAAACTTATTTTGATGAAAAACAATTTTAAATCCATGCACAAACGAGTCTTCAAAATGTTCATGGAAAATACATATCATGATAAAACCTCATGAAATCTGGGGCCAGCACCGTGGCATGATGAGTTAAGCCACCGCCTACAGCACCAGCATCCCATACGGGCACCAGTTCGAGTCCCGGCTGCTCCACTTCTGACCCAGCTCCCTCTAATGCACCTGGGAAGGCAGCAGAAGATGGACCTAGTGCCTGGGCCCTGCACCGACATGGGAGACCTGGAAGAAACTCCTGGCTCCTGGCTCCTGGCTCCGGCGTGGCACAGCCCTGGCCATTGTGGCCATTTGGGAGTGAACCAGCAGCTGAAAAGCTCTCTCTCTCTCTCTCTCTCTCTATCTCTGTTTCTCTCTCTCTCTCCCTTTTTCTCTCTATAACTTTCCTTTCAAATAAATAAAATAAGTATTTTTTAAAAACTGCATGAAATTCCAAATTGTGTACCAAAATAAACTGATCGTTGAATTCCATTTTTCCACTAATTTTATTTAACACACTGAGACTATTCTTAGTCTGTAAGGACCCGCGTCATCTTTGGCCCATGTGCCTTCGGAGACTCATTTTAGAAGCTAAATCACTAATTCCCTGAAAATAATAAAATATACGGGAGTCATAAACTCTCTCTCAGCAGGACTTCTCACGTACACTACACCTCTGTCATGAAGTCACATCAATTCTGTACTTAATAAGATCTCACATCATGTTTACTATCAGACCATGGATAGCTTTTTAAAGATCATTTTCAGCAATTCCATGAACACACTTAAAACAAATCACCAACCAAGACAAGAACCCTCCACTCCCGTCGGTCTCTTGGAACGAAAGGGCAACCTAGGAAGTCGCTCAGGACAAGTGCTTCAGGTAACTCAGCGAACGTCTGACATCAAACAGCACCAAGCGGAGACGACGACAAAATGACTGACATATTCTGTCCACCAATCAATTTCCATCTTTCATTTACTCAGTCATTTAGATTTGTATTAATTTATGGTAATTTAAATTTTTCTTAAACTGCTAAGCTGTAATTTACTTACGTAAGGCAATAATTTAGAGCTGGCGCCACGGCTCACTAGGCTAATCCCCCACCTGCGGTGCCGGCACACCAAGTTCTAGTACCGGTCGGGGCGCCGGATTCTGTCCCTGTTGCCCCTCTTCCAGGCCAGCTCTCTGCTGTGGCCCGGGAGTGCAGTGGAGGATGGCCCCGGTGCTTGGGCCCTGCACCCCATGGGAGACCAGGAGAAGCACCTGGCTCCTGCCATCGGATCAGCATGGTGTGCCGGCCGCAGTGCGCCAGCCGCGGCGGCCACTGGAGGATGAACCAATGGCAAAAGGAAGACCTTTCTCTCTGTTTCTCTCTCTCACTGTCCACTCTGTCAAAAAAAAAAAAAGTCAATAATTCACTACTATTTATGACTGCCTATATCATCATTAGTGAAAATGTTATCCATGCTGTTGTCCATTCCAATGGACTAACAGAGCTTCTACCTTACCACGTCTTAGCAGTGACCAATGCTTCACCCTCCTCATTTATAACTTTACTTATTGATTCTGCCACTGATACGTCCATAATAGATATTTTTAAAATTGGAAAGCAGAAGACCACCAACAAGACCCCTATGAACTCCTGATAGTTGTTGATAGTATCACTTTAAACATGGGAATGGACCAGATTCTATCCATGTTGGGCCTCAAGGGTTCGGGCACAAGTTATTTACCGTATGTAACCATCATGTGGCCAAGTACCTGCCTGCTCATCCCCAGTGACCCAGAAGGGCCGTTCATCTCTTCTCTATTTCTGCACTTGTGTACTGATGAATCCTCTCTACACTAGCATTTACAAATAGCTTCAATTCTTTTTGTTAACAGAACTCCGTGTTTTAGTGATGGGTTCATCGTCAGCCTGCCTGTCAACCTGATCCTACAGATCTTGTCTGCATCGCTGAGCCAAGGTGGGACGTCTGGCTGTTACTCCTTCTAAGACATCGACACAAACATGGAAGAGCCCTAAACCAGCGCGAAGACGTCCGCACCCCAGAAGGAGGAGCGGGGGGCGATTCTCAAACACCGAGACACCTCCTCTGTCGACTGATAGACCCTCCCGCCTTCACGGGTATTTGAATGTTTATCTTTTTCTGGACACATCAGTCACGCAACTAACCCAGATGAAAAACTGCTGCAGAAACTTCTTTAGCCAGAAACAAAACGAACTTGCCCACACACTTGCCCCATTATCATTCGTCTACTTTAAATTCGCATTGTTCCCCTTTACCGTGTATCTTAACAATCAACGTGTTTCCCGTCTTCATCAGTCGTTGTTATAGTCAGTGTATTTATGCTAGCATTAATTTCCTGTGACATTATTTCTAAGAATTTCCAAACACTTGGCACCAATCTCACGTTTGCCACTGGCCGACGCTGGCTGTCTTTATTATGTCACCCGATTTCTAAAAGTCCAGTTGAGACGCCCAAGGCAAGAACACTGACCGTCACTCGAGGTGCCCAGGCTTCACAGGCAGGCGCAGGCACACGGCTGTGGCCACGACGTCCCCGAGGTCCCCGCGACGGAGCTCACCCTGAGGGTGAGAAAGCAGAGCTTTGGCTGAGGGTCTCGGACGGCAGCCATGGAGCCTGCCTTCCCTCTGCCATCGGGTCAGGCATTCACACAGTCCTACCTTATTTCACTTTTTCTTCAGAAAACGAAGGACTCGCCACTGACCCCGACGTGAACTCTGCCCGTAATCCATGCTGTCCGGGAGAACTCGCAGTGCCAAACCACTGATGTCGCTGTTTTCAGCGCACAGGAAGGGTTTCACGTTCGGTACAGTTCTAGCAGTGCTGTGTTCGTCCTAAACACTCCGGCGCCGCGCCGTCCGCTTCATCTCGGTTTATTAAACGCTCGTCCGTGTGGCACTTCATTGCTCCAGTTACAGAAACAGGAGGAAGAGCCTGGAAGGGACGCGGGGTTTCCGCCCTGCCGGAACCTGACTGGTGCTTCGGACGCCAGCACCGGTCACCACAGGCCCAGAAAGGCCGGCTTCTCCCTCGTCCACGACCCGATTATTTACTGACTAGCTCACTGATTCAATAATTATAATTCTAAAACTCTGCAATTCACAAAAACCCAAGAGAACTGACATCCCTAATAGGCACCTAGAGTCAGCCTCACTGCAATAAATCTCTCTAAGTGTCCTTCATGTCTCATAGCCACACGAATCACTAACGCTTCACGCTAACCCCACATGTCTACGGGCTCTGTTCGCCTTCTCTGACAGTATACCAGTATACCAGTAACAGAGAGAACCCGTGGGACGCCCCGCCAGCCAGGGAACTTGCTTTTCGTCTTTCACGTAGGCAATCAACACTGTAGCAATCGCAGCCGTATTTTTTCCTTTTGTAACAGTGAATGACTTTCCACTCACTACTAAGACTGAACATGGACACTGTCCGGATCATGCACTGTGCAAAGGGTAACAGCCATGCCCCGTTTATTTAAAGGAGGCTTGCGGTTTTTATAACATATTAATATTCTCTTGGATCATCCTATATTTTTGTAATTGAACAATGCTTTATCATGTTCATTTTATACACCTATGATTTATTTACGGAATCTTTACCTAATTGTAATCATAAAATGAAAATGTGTGAGGCCAGAACCAAGACTCCTGCAGAGCCCTGACAGTGCCTACAGGATCACACTAACCAGGAAAATGGATCACATTTCTCCCACTCTGGACCTCAGAGTTCTAGACACGTAGTCATCGCCGTGACGCACCCGCCACCAGTGGCCACCAGCGACCGGCGTGAGCCCTCTTTCTCTAGTCTCCCACAGATAATAATTTCAAAATACTACCATGCACAGAAACTGAAGGACAGCCTCGATGCTCCTTTCCGTATACCGAGTTATTCTCGCATCAGCGTCACTTTCATGAATTATCCCGGTTTTCGCCTAGTATCAACTGATGTCAGTGTCGTATCCTGGATTAGTCACTGGGCTACAAGTTTAGGCTTTAATCACATTTCACACTCTTTACAATGAGTAACAGAGTGAGTAAGCCTGAGGATGAAAGAAAGAAAACCTCAAACCAGGGAGAGAACGTTCACCACCGCTCACGTTAATCTCTGGGCTCGTAAAACGTAGAGCGACCACACAGCATGTGACCCGGCGGAAGGCTTCGGTCAGATCAGGGCCAGTCCATTCTAGGGTACCAGATGGAGAAGATAACAAAAAACTCAGACTTCACCCCCTGACTCTTGATTCTTCTTTTGTGGGTCCCACTTAGACAATATATAACATTTTCACTGTGTGTGTGTGTGTGTATACGTATACATGATTTTTTATATTGAGAAGGAATACTTTAAGATTAACTTAGAACAATAATATTGACACTTAGGTAAGATTGTGATTCTTACTCAAGGTAATAACACTGATTATCCATTATTTCTAAATGGCTATCTGTGTCTTTAATTCTTATTAATAATCTTACCTCAACACATGTGCCTACGGTTGGACAATGCCTCACTGTCTTCTATGTGTGTTTATTCATTTAGGTTAGTGAATTTCTCATTGATCATTATAAATACTCTCATTAATAAATCGCATCATTAATAAAAATGCTAAATGTGCCAACTCAACTCTAGGACGTCATCTTTGCACACCCCTAGTATTTCCCCATAGACTCAATGCGAACAGAGGGACGGGCCTCAGCGCACCCGAGCTCAGTGTTCCAGACACCCAGCCCCAAACGCACCAGCTGTCACGCTGGTCCACGTTTGGTTCTCTCATTCTTCTTTCGTGCCTATATTTTTACTGGTTAAATAATTAGGTCGTTAGCAATAAACAAATACATGGTTCAGAAAAATCCAGAAAGCTCCTTGAACGTCTGTGACATCCACCTACAGAATCAACTTCAACATGGACGAGAGCTCCAAACCTGACAGCACGCTGCATGCGCAGAGCAAACAGCACGCCGCACGTGGCGTCTACTGCTGAGCCGTGATTAATTTGTCAGTAATTTATTACTTTTTAATCTTTAACTGACAGGTAAAATTGTATGTGTTTATGATGTACCACACAGTGTTTAAGAGCCTGCATACAAATATAATCTATATATTCAATATAGAAGGACTAATCTGACTAAGAAGTGCGTGACTTTGAAGAGTAAATCAGTTTCATGTTAGAACATTCAGCATCTACTCTCTTCACCTTTTTCCAGAATAAATACATGCACTGTTACTAGCTCCAGGCACCCTGCTGTACTGTTGAGCTCTTGAATTTATTCCTTCAATATAACTGAACAATTTAATACTCTGTATTTATTAATGTCATAAATTCCTTCAAACAAATGGCTCAGACCAAGATAAGAACTCTGACCCTGACTCACCTTGGGGTAGCCTGGGTCACGGCAGAATTGCCGCAGTCAGCCGGGCCTCTCCGCTCCCGAGAGCACGAAGCACACACCCGTCACGTTCACGCTGCAAAACACCTGATAGACTCATTATCTGCTCCGATTTCTATCAACGCTACTTTTCCTTGCTACACATTTGAGTAGTGAACAATGTTCCACACTCTTCATCTCAATTCACTTATACGTTTGTCAATGTATCTTGTCCAAGGTTCTGTTAGGATAATATTTTAAAAATTCATGAACATGGCCGGCACCGTGGCTCACTAGGCTAATCCTCCGTCTCGCGGCACCAGCACACGGGGTTCTAGTCCCGGTCGGGGCGCCGGATTCTGTCCCGGTTGCCCCTCTTCCAGGCCAGCTCTCTGCTGTGGCCCAGGAGTGCAGTGGAGGATGGCCCAGGTGCTTGGGCCCTGCACCCCATGGGAGACCAGGAGAAGTGCCTGGCTCCTGCCATCGGATCAGCGCGGTGCGCCGGCCGCACCACGCCAGCCGCGGCGGCCATTGGAGGTGAACCAACGGCAAAGGAAGACCTTTCTCTCTCTCTCACTGTCCACACTGCCTGTCAAAAAAAAAAAAAAAAAATTTCATGAACACAAAGATCAAAAACAAGAGCCTTGTATGTCCCGAGTGTGTCCACAGCCCGGGCCCCTTCCAAGAGGAATGGATGGAATATTCCACGTGTTGGCGCTCCAAGCTGCAGGCAGAGGTGCCCATCGTGTGTGACTCACCACTGCCCAGGCTGACTCTCCCACCTCACACTGACAGAGGCGTGTCTCTGGATCACCTCGCTCGTGGAAATACACGCAGATCACAAAGTGCGAGGCGAACATCCACGAGAGCCCTGACGTCCACTTCTACAAAGACAGTGCACTGAAGGGTCCCAGACGCACACGGATCACAGCAACGCTCTTACCAACCCAGTCCAGACCAGCACGCTTGCTCGTCCCTGGTGCTGTCTAATACGTCTTCGTAAAGACAAAAGCCACTCCAGTGAAGACAAACACATTCGGAGTTACTCACCTTGGACTTCCCGTCCTCACAGAGACCCAACCAAAGGGCGACTGGTTCAGTGATCATAATGCAAAGGAAATACACACACAGAAGACCAGAGTTCCCAAGGCTGCACCTCGGCGTTCCAGACACATACTCACCGTCTATAGCTCGGACAGCACCAGCAGTCACCAAAGATCCCGGACCGGCCCTCGTGCTGTCCACTCGTCTGCTGACTGGGTCATTAGTTTCCTGAAGTCATTTGAAACCCTTTGAGCCACACAGTCTCAGGGATCACCTTCACACAGTCTCAGGGATCACCTTCACAGTCCTGGTCTGCATGATCTCACCTCCATGTTGCACCTTCATCATCCTCAGTTATTGACACACGCGTTCGTCAAAATCATTCACACTAACTCCGTACGTGTCAACTGCCTTCTGTGACTATTTCATGCTCTAATACTGCAGTGAACACCCTGAACACCAGCACTCTGTGACTCACGCTGGGGTCACGTCCAACACAGAGACGCAGCCAATGGGCTGGAGACCGTGGAGGACGCACAAGGAACCTCAAAGCGCCCTTCTGAGGAGTCCAGAGCAGTAGAGGGTTTTTCCAAACGGGCCACTGGCCCGCTGCTCTGAGCTTGCGAGATCTCTTCCGGGCTGGACCTCAGAGTTTCGGGCACGAGTTATTCATCCCAAGACTCATGCGCCGGCAGCTGTCATCACGGTCCCAGCGCTCACTTTCTTCTTCTCTACACTGTTTAGTAATGAATGTAATTAACTCCCTCAAAATACTGTTAAAAGCATGACTCACGAGTGTTCAACGAGACCAGGGAAATCTGCAGCACGCGTCCAGAATTGCTCAGACATCGACACGTACCCTTCTCGATGGTCGTGGCTTCCACACATGCAAGAGCCGGTACAAGGACGCACACTCACCCCCAGTTTGCGATGGCTGCGGCTGTCGGTGACCGCACTCCACACCTGCTTTAACGCAGTGCGGAGACCCAAGAGACCCCCGAACCAGGACAAGAACTTTGTGCTTCACACTGATCCCCAGGCTCCAAGCAGGGATGCAACCACAGAGACCAAGGTCAAGGTCAAGGTCAAGATCAACTCTCAAAGCAGCTCAGACAGGGCCGCTGTGGAGACCACAGAACGGGAGGCTGGCTTGTCCACAGCCAGTCAGTCATTGTGGCAATAATTAACTCAGGCTATATATAGTTTTCCTCTTAACTGAACACAAACGTTGTCGCTAACTGACACAGTCTGCACCATCCTTAGCAGAAAGCACCATGGTCACAGGACATTCATTTCAGTCAGTGTTGTCAGAATGCACTCAGAATCCCTGGGCCACCACGTTTTTAATTGAATGTGTCTGTCTGTCCACTGGTCTAACTGTAAGAATGGAAAGAAAACACAGCAACAGAGGCAACTTCAGACCCTTTCATGGTCCCGATGCTTGTCTACAGGCTGACTTCCACCCCCAAAAGGCCCACGCTTGCTTTGCTTTGGACACCAAGTTGCAAGCACTTCTCATTCACTGTGTGGGGTCACAGACAATGCCAGCCTACACTGTCACTACAGCCAGCACCCTCTCAATTTTCATTCTGTTCATCATTTACTTTGAGCAAGTCATTAATTCATTTGAGGAATAAAATCAAAACACGCTCTACAGCAACCTGGGAACATGAGACCTGACATCTCTGGTGTCTGTCTACACTCCTGTCCCGCATAGATTGTGTCACTTTCATTAATCAGCCCTTGTGTGGCACATTATCAATTAATAAACATAATGAAACAGCGTATCTGTAACTGGGTCATGGTTAATTTTCAATTCATTTAAAATCCTTAATAATACTGTGAACATCTTCAGTCCACTACTCAAAGGAAGATAAGAATTCGTAGCTACGCACATGGGTCTCTCTCCTAACAAGACGGATCTAATCACTGGAAGTCTCAATCATTCAGTGCCTCCATTCTGACAAGCACCGAGCAGAGAAGGCGCTAAGAGGCACTGAGGCATCCTCTCCCGACCCCACGTATTATTAATTCTGATTTACACCAATGCCCATTTCCCCTTACACATACAATGCTCCACCATCTGTATCTCAATTTTCTTATGCTTATGGGTTTTTATCCTGCCCTTGGCTCTTTTCCAGTAATTTTTCTTATTTTTTCTAAATGTTTATTTATTTTCATCTACTCAAAAGGCAGAACAACAGAGAGAGAGAGAGAGAGAGAGAGACTTCCACCAGATGGTTCACACCCCAAATGCCCACCACAGCCAGAGCTGGGCCAGGTTGGGGCCAAGAGCTCAGATTCCACCCAGGTCTCCCAGGTTGGTGGCAGGGGACCAAGCACTATACAATAATCTACAGCTCCCATGAGGCAGTAGCAGGGACTGGATTTGAATCGCAGGGACTGGGACTTGAGCTGGCACACCAGCACGGCACGCAGACACCCACACAGCAGCTTAACCCCCCTCACCACCACGCCTGTCATTCCAAAATGTATGGCTAGAAAAAGATCGAGAATAAGGTCTTCATACTTCCTGACATCTGCCCGAAGGGTCACTTCAAAAAGGGGGAAGGAGGGTTCCAGATGAATGGTGTTCACGGTGTGTGACTGACATGCCACCAGTCACAACTGCTGGCCCAGGACTGGCTGCGTTCCACTTCAGACGAATACAGATTTGTCCGTTGATTACTTAGTAAAGCAATGCACACAGACCTAGACACAACAGGAGTGCCGAACACCCTGACATCCACCTGTACACTCATACCCAGGGACCCAATGTTGTTCATTAACTGGGCTCGGTGCTTCATACGTGGATTACTGCACACAACGCTTCCTCTCTCAGCCTGGTGTTCACAGTGGCAGGCGTGTCCCTCTGCTTGTCTCTGACACCGTGGACTAGGGCGGTTTACACCTTTAAAACCCGGCCAGACGATGCCACGAACAACTACCCCCAGCGTCCTTCCTTCTCCCAACACACAGATGTAACCAAGGGGTACCTGCCGTCCAAGAAGGTGCCGATCACCGGGCAAGCGTCCATCCTGCGGCCTGCAGAGTGAAGCAGGTCACTGACAACGGGACATCCTCCTTGGCCTCTCTGCTTGTCACCGTCCTTGGCGACACCCCCCTGGGAACTCGGTGTTCGGAGAACGTGTGTTACACTTCCCCTTCAGGAAACAACGATTTGTAACCTGCCTCCACCCAGATGGTGAACAGTATCTTTGAATTATCTGCTGTGTGCATCATCGTTAGCCCAGGAGGTTACAGAGATGGACACGTACTTCTCTGGGCTGCCAGCGGTTTCCATAAGTCACACGGTCTACCTTGTTTCATCGCTTATTTTACAAGCTGACAAGGCCCCGTCTGCATTTATGCACGTGTGTGCATGCACACACATGTGACGTATGCGTATACTCCAGTCCTAACGGCTGGAGGAGCACAGAACAGATTCCCACTGCTGAGCTTCGCTCTCAGCGTCGCTAGTCATGATTCAGAGTGTATCACTCCTTTTTTAAAGTTTTGTTAATATAAAAGAACGGGTTTTATGCATCCCATAGGCACAGTTCCAGGAAGACAACCACGCTCCCCTCATCCCCTGCCCCCCCAAAGCCCTCCCCCAACCTTCCCCTCTCTTCATCAGTTTTTGTGAAGCCACCGCGTTAATCCACTCTATACTCACGGCTGAATCTGCCACTAATCCTCATATTCAACAGGTAAAAAGCAGGAAGACGCAGTTGCACAATGATATAAACAAGGGCTAAAAAGACAATCGTATCCCCAAATGACCACTCCGTTCCTGTGAGTTTTTGGATATTGTATATTAACTGCTACATGTCAGAGAGAACAAAAGGAAACGTGGTACACACACACACACACACACACACACACAGTGGAATACTACTCAGCCATCAAAAAGGATGAAGCCCTGTCTTTTGCAATAACATGGATGCAACTGGAAACCACCATGCACAGTGAAATAAGCCAGTCTCAAAAAAGAGTCCATTTATTCCATTCTCTCCAAAAACATGGCCAGTTCTGAAGCTGCCCTGACCAAGAACGCAAACACTGTCTATGATGCGTATACTTACACCTTCATCAGCCAGAGCTCACCGGCACACAGCACTTGTTTCTCTCTGGACTTTAGTGTTTTCTATAGACAGAGACAGCACGTCTTACCTCATCCTGTATTTTTATGATTGGCCAATGTTCACCTATTCTACTTTTTAGGTATTTATATATTATCCATATTTATTGATCCAGGTTAAAAAAAAAGAAATAATGAAAATACATAATCAGAAAGACCAGATACAAACATATTCTGTACTCCCGACACCTGAGTCCAGGGTCCGCCAAACACAGGGAATGGGTTACACTTCTCTGGTGACAAACTTCGGAGCTCCAGACACGGATTCGTCACACCTGACTCATGCCTCCCGCGGTCGCCCTGGGCCCAGGAGCAGTGTTCTGTACGCACCGTTTCCACACTGCCTGCTGACTAATTCATTATGTCACTAACGATGATTTGAAGCCTCTGAATCACAAAAACAGAAGAGCCTTGATATTTCTAATCTTAAAAAGAATTATTTCACAGGTGCCAGTTCATAGCCCAGCTGCTCCAATTCTGATCCAGCTCTCTGCTATGACCTGGGAAAGCAGTGGAAGATGGCCAAAGGCCTTCGGCCTCTGCGCCCACGAAGGGCACCCAGAGGAGGCTCCAAACTCCTGGCTTTGGATTGGCGCAGCTCCAGCCATTGTGGCCATTTGGGGAGTGAACCAGCAGATGGAAGACCTTTCTCTCTCTCTCTCTCTCTCTCTCTCTCTGTTTCCCGCCTCTGCCTCTCTGTAACTCTGCCTTTCAAATAAATTAATTAATCTTTTTTTTATTTTTATTTTTGACAGGCAGAGTGGACAGTGAGAGAGAGAGAGAGAGACAGAGAGAAAGGTCTTCCTTCCGTTGGTTCACCCCCCAAATGGCTGCTACGGCCGGCACTGCGCTGATCCGATGGCAGGATCCAGGTGCTTCTCCTGGTCTCCCATGGGGTGCAGGGCCCAAGCACTTGGGCCATCCTCCACTGCACTCCCTGGCCACAGCAGAGAGCTGTCCTGGAAGAGGGACAACCGGGATAGAATCCGGCGCCCCAACCGGGACTAGAACCTGGTGTGCCGGCGCCACAAGGCAGAGGATTAGCCTATTGAGCCATGGCACCAGCCAATAAATGAATCTTTTAAAAAAAATTCTAACAATGATATATCTGAGTCATTCATTAACCTCAGTTTTCACAGACATTAAAATTAGACCCTTCATAGTAATCCTATGTCTGTCTTGGGGATATAATCGGTTATATTATGTAATTGTTTTATAATTCATTAAATCCTCTTAAAAACACTCAAAGGGGTGACCCTGGGCAAGGTGCTTGCTAAGCCGGGTGCAAACACAGCATGTGACCCCTCAGACAAGTGCGTCCACACCCTGGGCTGGAACAGTCGAGACGGGGATGGCAGAGACAGACCCACGTGGAGCACTGTCCCTCCCATCATTAGTCAGCCACTGAGGCCATCATTAGTGGGCAGATTTGATTTCATTTTCTCTTCGATTGGAGCAATCCAAACCGACAATTGACCCAGAATGTCAGTATTGGCTATAATTACACCCCCTACATCTTCAGCCAGTGAGGGGATGTGTCAGGGTGTAGAATGCCTAACCTCGACACAGACTTTCATAATTGGATAATGATTCTCGTTTCCATCTCTATTACACACTGATTGATTCTTACACTGATCCAATTATGAAAATCGGTAACAACAAACACGCTCTTGTATTTCTGAACTCCGTCTACGAGATCAGACTCCCTTCAAACGTCACGAGTGGTCATTGCTGACCCAGGACTGGTGCTCATTGACAGCTACTTAAGCCTTACCATTCACGGGAACCTAAGGAAGCCCTGTTCCTACGAGAATCATCTCACAGCGATGTTACCTCCTCATTAACTAGCTTCAGTTTCATTCACCCATTAACCCACAGAAAGCTTTATATTTAATGCTCTATTTATCAGTGAGCTACATAATTATATTTCTAAGATTTCAATGATACAGTGAATACCCTTAAACAAACCTCCCAAATCACGAAAAGAACTCTGACAACACTCACACGGTCTCCACGTTCCTAACACAGAGGCAGCCAGCGAGCCCGTGACCGTGCCAGAGGGGGTCACCGCCCGCGAGGCTTCCATCCGAGGATTACAAAGCAGAGCGGAACAAAGTCAAGATATCTGTTCTTCTCCTTTCCCAACTAGTATTTGCTATTTACTAAATTTGCATAATACATCCATGCTTTCTGTTAAGAAAACGCTTAGCCTCGAACTTGGAACTGACCCAGGACAATACTGAGGGACCCCCCCGAGAGAGCACCCAGCAGCGCCCACAGCAGCCAGTGACTATCACCTGTCACTGTCTACAAAGAGGCCACACCAGGACCCACTGGATTGCGACCACGATTTCTTCCCTTGCCCACGCTTCACCCTCTTCAACTTCACTTATCATGGGCATTTTGTCACTGGTGCTTGGGAACAGTGCAAACAAAATCTGTGAACCTCAGAAGGTCAAGAATGGGACCTCCGGGCACATCTAAGGCTTCCGTAGGCTCGCTTCCGCCAGGAGAGGCCACGCAGCCCAGAGTCGGACACACTCAGCGCTGGGCACCCGCAACGCCACGGCCAGCAGTGATGGCCATCGGGACGTCCCACCTCTGCCCCCTCCGTCCCACGTGTACTGACTGAGGAACACTTCAACTGAGTAATGACAAGGAAACGTCTCCCCGGATCACAGAAACCGGAACCATCACCCTTGAGCACCCCTCACAACGTCTCCTTCATTAACCGGTCTCCATGTGCTGTCACTCACTTCTTTTTCTCTCGAATAAACGACCCACCTGGGCACAAAGCGAGAACCCTAACTGCTACAAATCTCTGGCTGGCCCACTCACTCCTACCCTTTGGTCTGTTTACGATTTCATTCATGAATCTATCATCGCAGCTGCTATCAACAAGAACCCCCGCCACACCCCTGCAAACAACGCACGCGCACGCTTCTCCCACGCACACTGCCGTATTCGTTTATTTTTAAACTTACTGAGGGTCAGGAAATCAAAATCCACAAAGGCCCAGAGACGGAGCCCACAGGCCCTGCTGGGAACACGGCAGGCAGTGGCTCTGGGGCTTACGAAGCCCAGTGGGTTACGCACACCCCAGTCCTCCCTGGGCACTGTCCCCCTGGAGCCCATACACCCCGCCTCCCGTAGGGGTCACGAGCCCACAGTGAGCACTCAAACCCTGTCCTCTACGAGCTGACATCATCTTACTTTCTTTATAAATTCAGCCTCTAAAACAGGTACCATGCACATCAACAGCACACCTTGAGATCTACGCTTTAAATCTGACCCACAGACCTATCAATCACAGGTGTAAGAAAACCAAGGAGGAATAATACACAGCTATGAACATGAATTGAAAGTTTCACTCTCTTTAAATTTGCTTCTCTGGGGGCCGGCACTGTGGCGCACTAGGTTAATCCTCCGCCTGCGGCACCAGCATCCCATATGGGCGCAGGTTCTAGTCCCGGCTGCTCCTCTTCCCATCCAGCTCTCTGCTATGGCCTAGGAAAGCAGTAGAAGATGGCCCAAGTCCTTGGGCCCCTGCACCCATGTGGGAGACCAGGAGGAAGCTCCTGGCTCCTGGCTTCAGAGCGGCCTTTTGGGGAGTGAACCAGCAGATGGAAGACCTCTCTCTCTGTCTCTCACTCTCACTGTCTTAACTCTGCCTGTCAAATAAATAAATAAAAATTTAAAAAAAAATTTGCTTCTCTGGACTAAAAGACTCAATTCTAATACTCGCTTCAGAACAAATCCTCCTAACTGGTCCGTGCTTGGTGGCTTTAATCTCCTGAGTCATTACGTACCTGCGCACGTGCCGCCGGCTGACGTGGGTCCCAGGCTGGGGCTATTTCCATTGTTCGAGAAACATGAAATTACAACTCTATTCCAGTAAACATGCTTATGGAAATCACACGTCCAGCAGGTTTTTATGTATTCATTTGCACGATATTTACATGCGATGACTCACTCACAGCAGAACCGACGCACACAACAGCCCAGCAAAGCCCAGCAAGGCTCACCGACTGCTCCCGCCATTCGTCAGCAGGCTCAGTGCCGGGAGAGGTCTTGAATGGACTACAACAATGGTGTGAAAATATAATTTTACACCTTCCTTTGAGAGCTGATTCCATTTATATCACAGATTCATGTACTACTCTCCTTACAATTACACATTCTATTAAGCTGTGACAATGAACAAGAAGAATGGGCCACTTGACCTTGACAACTGTTCATTTCCTATGTGCTCCCACCTCATGCAGTTAACAAAGCAGCATTGTAGCCAGCAATACAAAGCAGTGATGACAAAGCTAAAGCAACACATCGAGTGGCCGGGAGAGGTCGGAAATGGCACCAATCTGTCCACAGCTGCGCCGCACGGCGCGGTCTCGTTTGTCGCCTTCTTCGATTTTATTTGGCTTGTGCCCATTGATTCACCTCTTACAGCACTCCAAGCACCAGCGAACAAACCACCCGACAAGACAAGAGCGCTGACTCTGGCTTACGTGAGCCCGCACACTCCGTGGCCACAGAGCACGGTCAGCCCTGATCCTGGTTAAGACATCGGCACACTGGTTGGCACAGCGGCTGTGCTAGCTTGCATTTCCAGTGTAGGAGAACCCGCCTCTGCCCGCGTCCACAGCACACGCGACTTTCTGTCTTACTGACAGCGGCATCTCACGGTGACAGAGCGTTTCTCGTGGGCTGGTTGGCCACTGGTTCTGCTTCCGAGGATCTCTCTGTTCACGTCCTTTGCCCATTTCTTCGCTGGATTAGCTGCTTTCTTGATGCTGGGGTTCCTGATATATTCTGAACAGTAATCCTTTGTCACGTAACTGGCTTGCAAATATTTGCTCCCACTCTGCCAGAAGTCTGATTTCATTTGCTGGCGTGAGTTTCTGAGCCTGATGGGATCCCACTGTCTAGTTTTGCTTTTGCTGCCCATGCTTTAGGGTCTTATAAATAACTCAAAAACTCATTGCTTATACCAATGTCTTTAAGTGTTTTCCCTAAGTCTTCTTCCAGCAATTGATATCTGCCTCTCAGATCTTAAGAACACCAGTAAAATGGAGTAACTTTCTTTCTCTAACAGAGGCAACCTTGGGTTCTTTACTAACTCACACATTTTTAAGCTATCCTAACGTTAATTAATTTGAGCAATGGAATCAATAGCCATGACATACATTAAGACCCTTGATAGGCCTAATACCAAGTTTATACAGTCAATTCTATCGAAGGAACTAAATTATTTCTCTTTTCATGTTGAGCCTCAAGTTCTGGCGTGTGTAGTCATTATGCCTACTCTTCAGTGCCGGCCCAGGTTCACTCTGTCTTCACCCATGTCTGCACTTGCTGATTAATTCACCAATAAAATAAATTAGCATCAGAAAGTCACAAAAATCCAAGAACAAGATTTGTGTATGCCTCTGACACCTGTCTATAAAGTTACTTCCCAATAGATTGATTTTACTAGCTGACCTCAGCATTTCATGTATTATATGTGTTAATCAACATAATGATTTTATCAATCCCATCTTTAAGATTAGGCCATGGTTAGTGGTTAGTCTTAACTGATTACATCCTAAGCTCTACAATAATACAGTGACAACTTTTACAAACATTCAAAGACAAGACAAGAACGCTGGCAGTTACATGCGTTGGGCTCCACGGCCTGCACATACAGACACCCACACAGCTCCTGAACGAACGGATCCTTAAGGCAGCACAGTGCAGGCGCAGTGCGGAAGAACGCGGCAGAGGAGCCAATTGCCTTCTCTCCAATGACTCATCTTCCCCATCCCCTGTATCCTGTCCTGCAGGCATTTCTCAATTTATCCTAACATACGTGTGTTTTTCTTACAAGACAACCTTGAACTGACTCACCCAAAAAGACTGGCCACGGCTTCCTTATCTGAGTCTACGTGACACCTTTCATGTGTTGGCTTCTCTACTGTAGTTAGCCTTGAACATGCCATCGGCGCGTCCTGCCTCACCACACATATTCACAGGTGAGAATGCTGAATTCTAGAATTGTTCACTACGTCCACCATGGACCAATGTACAGGAATAATAATATACAAATCCATGAATCCAAAATAAAATATTCCCAGCTTCCACACCTCAGGTCACTCACAAATGAGCCCAACACATGGACCAAGTTTCCTGCTTGCTCACCTCCCAGCTCCACGTCAGCCATCATCCAAGACTCACACCGCCGGTTCCACCATTGAGTGCATTTTCTTCATACTAATCTACATTTTATTATTCACGAGTTATGAATAATTACAATAAAATCGACTATGAATCAAAAATTTCAAGGGAAAAAAGTCCCTAAGGATCCCTAACATCTGCCTATGGAATCATTTGTGTGTCTCTCTCATGAATCCCCCTCGTTAGCATAACCTACGCAACGGTTGGCCTTCTTTGACTATATTTGCTGTATTTCAAAGCCAGAGTCGGTGACTGTACTGAGCAAACCTCCAAAGCCCAGACAAGACAGGGCTGTCCCTCACGCTGGTCTTCCTGCTTCAGGCACAGCCGTGCAGCTCAGGGAAGCGCGAGTCAGCGCAGCTGTGCCTGGGAAACACAAAGCAGCCGAGAGGGAAGCGAGTTCAGAGGTTCTGTTTGTGCCCAACAAAGGCAGCGGCCTGGTTCTGCTCTTGCTGGACCTCAGAGTTCTTGCAAGCATCCATTCGTCGGCACAGCTCGTACGCCGGAGCAGCCGTCACTGATCCAGGCACAGCCGCCAGCTTCATCATGCGTGTCTACAGACTTTATTCCTTATCAACTCATTAAGGAGAATAAATCACACAAAGAGTTCAGAAACCAGAGAACTAGATTCTTGGACACCTCTAACATCGGCCTATCAAATGCCTTCCCGTTACCAACATTTCTCTTTCATTAATTGATTTCAGTATTGCATGTAGGGATCAATTAACATGAAGCTTCCCATTAATCACATCTTACAATTTATCATTAATATTATAACATTGTATATTGGCTCCTACACTGATGCATTTAGAGTAAAAGAATCAAAATTCATCAAAGTACCCCAAGAAAATGGCCACTTTTTGTTTCCAGAATCTATGTGCAGGATCACTTCCAGCAGAGGCGGAAGACTGTGGCTTCTCCTGGAAGCGTCTTGGGGCTCCAGCACATCTTACTCACCTCCTGCGCCTCCTGCGCCAGCAGCGTCATTGCCGGCTCAGATGGGGCCTCTTGTACTTGGCTCTCAGCTACACTTGATCATTCACTAACTCACCAACATCGGCTTCACAGCCCCGTCAATCACATGGCCGAACGGGGAGAACCCGGCGCATCCCGGCCTTCCGCACTCCAGTGATGCACGGATGCGCCTCGGAGAACTCCGGACGGTGACACAGCTGTGACGTCTCTCACCCGGGGCTTGGTTCTGCCGACACAGAGGCAGTCACAGGTCTCAGGACCGGGAGTCTCTGACCCATTCTGCAGAAAACCAAGCTCTGCAGCGGAGTTAAAAAAATTACGGCCTGTCCCATCGACCCTCCGGCTCCGTGCTTCCTTTATTTAATGGTTGAGCTGTTAACTAACATTTCATAAGGGGGACTTCTTCTCTCTTAACAAAATGGCCAACCTCAAACATGCGGCCCAGGGTGCCGGCGCCGCAGGCGGAGGATTAGCCTAGTGAGCCGCGGTGCCAGCCCCTCAAGATTATTTCTAAGAGGAAAATGTGACCGCACATGCTGTGTGCTGCACCTGAGTTTCAGACACCTGCTCAAACTCCACCAAGGCCTTCACAGGTTTTTTTCATCCATTTTTATATCACATTCCTAACCTCAGTCTAGAGAATCATTTCCACACAGACTCGGGTCTTTCATTAACTGATCAGTGTCATACATTATTAATCATGCAATATAAGACTTCATATCGGCTGGCGCCGCGGCTCACTAGGCTAATCCTCCGCCTTGCGGCGCCGGCACACCGGGTTCTAGTCCCGGTCGGGGCGCCGGATTCTGTCCTGGTTGCCCCTCTTCCAGGCCAGCTCTCTGCTGTGGCCAGGGAGTGCAGTGGAGGATGGCCCAAGTGCTTGGGCCCTGCACCCCATGGGAGACCAGGAGAACTACCTGGCTCCTGCCATCAGATCAGCGCGGTGCGCCGGCCGCAGCGGCCATTGGAGGGTGAACCAACAGCAAAAGGAAGACCTTTCTCTCTGTCTCTCTCTCTCACTGTCCACTCTGCCTGTCAAAAAAAAAAAAAAAAAGACTTCATATCACACTAATTCTTGGGCCATACTTTCAGTATACTTGATTTTAATAATACTATAAAAATATATATAATTATACATTAATATATAATATATATAAATTTTAATAATTACTATAAAATAATTTTTTTTTTTTTTTTTTTTTTTTTTTTTAATTATTTTTGACAGGCAGAGTGGACAGTGAGAGAGAGACAGAGAGAAAGGTCTTCCTTTGCCGTTGGTTCACCCTCCAATGGCCGCCGCTGCAGCCGGCGCACCGCGCTGATCCGATGGCAGGAGCCAGGATCCAGGTGCTTTTCCTGGTTTCCCATGGGGTGCAGGGCCCAAGCACCTGGGCCATCCTCCACTGCACTCCCTGGCCATAGCAGAGAGCTGGCCTGGAAGAGGGGCAACCGGGACAGAATCCGGCGCCCCAACCGGGACTAGAACCCGGTGTGCCGGCGCCGCAAGGTGGAGGATTAGCCTATTGAGCCACGGCGCCGGCCTTATAAAATAATTTTTAATAATACTATGAGTACTCTCAAGCAAACGACCCCAAGCAAACCAACCATGGTGACTGTAACTCACGTTAGCCCACACGCGGGCGACTCCTGTCCTGTTAGACGCCACAGGAAGGTGTCTAACCGTGCGCAGTGACCCACAGTGCGGGGAGAAGGACGAGAACCCGAGACATCCTCTCCCGTGCGCCACAGGGGTCACCGCTCATCTGCGTGTTCATAAACGCACGCTTGTGCTCATTTGCTCGTTCTTAATCCAGCAAATGTGAGACTTGCAGCTGAGTTATCACGCTTCCTCGTCACTGTCTGTGTCATCGTGGGGTCTACTAATTGTCCAAGTCAATGCAGGCCGCGCTGTTTCTCCCGCACTTTATCACAGACCAGCACTTCAGCTCTTCCCCGCGTTCATTTACGTGCAGGCTCATGTTCTCCTCCACGGCTGCACGACACCAAGGCAAGAACCAGACCCCTGCCCTCGCCGGGGCCCGCCTCCAGGAGTGCAGACGGGAGGACTACCGGGCCCAACACATCGCATTCATCATCTCTGCTCCCACGCCACAGCCCCGTCACTGGTTCGGGCTTGGGACAGTTTTTCTCATCCTCATCTATGTGCGATTACTGATCGATTTACTAATTCATCAATAATCATAAAATAGATGATTGGGAAACTAAAACCCAAGGACGTGGCCCTCACATCTGTATTTACACACTAAATGTACCTCTTTCATTAATGCTTCTCCCGTTGCAATTTTCAATTATTCAGTGTAGTACTTCACATATGTTCCATGTTGATCGTTAGGCAATGATCAATCTCCTTTGCACAGATCTAATACTTTTTAAAAATATTACAGTGAACACTCTAAATAAATCACTCCAAACCGAGACGAGAACTTTGAGGACCACTCACCGTGGATGGACGTGAGGCCCTCCCCAGAGGCACCCACGGAGCTCAGGAACAGGGCGGGACACTGGGCGGCTCAGCGCGTGCCTTCTGACAAGAGCAAAGCAGAGGAGGCGAGGAGGTTGGGAGAGGCTCTGCTGACGCGCGCTCCGCCTCATCCCCTCGGTCACTTAGGACCCAGAGCAATGGAGTCGTCACAGAAGCCACACCCCCGAACTGTGTCGTCTGCTGTCTACATCACTCCCGGCCACGCGCTGAGACACGTGAGCCGTATCGCTTCGTAATGAACTCCACCACATGCCTCAGCTGCATCGCGCCACACGCGATCAGAGGACGAGAGTCACTCTGCCATCACTATTTGTAGTTCGATGGTGATCATTTATTTAGGTCATTTTTGCAGTACAAGTAAAATTCATGACCCCAAACCAAGAAAACGAGCCTTGTCTATGCCTGAGACACCAGATGACAGAGGCACAGACAAGGATCCTGTTCTGATTGGACCTCAGAGCTTGAGACACGTGTCATTCATCATCCATGACTCCTACTCCAGTTGTCATCATCGGTCCGGGTTTGGGCCTCTTTTTCTTGATTCCCATCCACATTTGTTTCTATTGATTAATTCATTAATTAACCGGTATTAACTGTTAAGGCTGTCATTCGCAAAAACCCAAGAACAATGGATATTCTGCATGCCTGGAGGGTTATTTGCCAAATTCATAATCACCTATCTTTTTTATCAACCGCCATCATCATGGGATGAGTTTGGAATAATTCAGTGACGACCCCTCAAAAAATCCTTTAACCGAGACGCCCTTCCACCCGACTCACACTGTGCCAGTGCCCCATCAGCGCGCACTGCGGAGGGACGCCCGGCAGCCGGTCGGTGTCCTTTCCGAGGACTGCAGGACAGAGGAGACCGATGAGAAGCAAGGACTCGCCCGAGTCGTCTGCATTCTGTGCCCATCGCTGACTCCTTCGTGTTCCCAGTCTACATTTTGTATTGGAAGCAGTTAGGTACCTGCAAATGTGGGTAAATAGTTGTGAATTTTTCCATCAAATTGCCAACTGACCCTTAGTCAAATAGATGGGCCACTTAAAACATTCATATTTCTTTTCTTTTCTTTTTTTTTTTTTTTTTTTTTGACAGTGAGAGAGAGAAAGGTCTTCCTTCCGCTGGTAAACCCCCAAAATGGCATCCACAGCCGGCGCACTGCGCTGATCCGAAGCCAGGAGCCAGGTACCTCTCCTGCTCTCCCATGGGGTGCAGGGCCCAAGCACTTGGGCCATCCTCCACTGCACTCCCGGGCCACAGCAGAGAGCTGGCCTGGAAGAGGGGCAACCAGGACAGAATCCGGCGCCCCGACCGGGATTAGAACCCGGTGTGCCGGCGCCGCTAGGCAGAGGATTAGCCTAGTGAGCTGCGTGCTGGCCGTAGCGGCCATTTGGGGGCTGAACCAATGGAAGGAAGATTTTTCTCTCTGTCTCTCTCACTAACTCTGCCTGTCAAAAAGAAAAAGAAAGAAAGAAAAAGAAAAAGAAAAAAAGAAAGAAAAGAAATTCTGCTTCGCCAAGGGCAGCGGCTGGCTTTCTTTGACTACACTTCACGTCTACTCATGGAGACTCAACACCGGTTGCTCGCACCACACACAGGGAGGAAGCAATGTTTCTTGTGACCCCAAGATTTAACTCACTCCAGTGCAGCCCCTCTGAGGAGCACAAATCAAGATCCCCACACCCAAGACCCTCAAGTATCCCTAAAATCCACAGAACCACTTGCCTCATCTTTCATCTGCTTCATTAATCAATCTCAATGTTAGAAACATTAATTAATGAACATAATGTTTCACATCCATTCTACATGGATCATCCGGTATGGATGGCTCTGTTAATGTTGAGTATTTTGCAGATTTTACAGTGAATGCCTTAAAAAATCCCCATAATGTGGCACACACACCGCAATCACACTGCAATCACACCGCGATCACACCACGATCACACCGCGATCACACCACAATCACACCGCAATCACACTGCAATCACACCGCAAACACACCGCGATCACACTGCAATCACACCACAAACACACCACAATCAAACCGCAATCACACTGCAAACACACCGTAATCACACCGCAAATACACCACAATCACACCGCGATCACACCGCTATCACACCGCTATCACACCAATCACACCGCAATCACACCACAATCACACCGCAATCACACCTCAATCACACTGCTCTCCAAGTTCCCAGCCAAAGGCACCGGTGAGAATGTGGACGTGGGAAAACGCAGCCTCAGTGCTCGCACTCTGAGAAGTAAAAGGCTGGGCGGAGACTCGTCTCCATTGATCCCTGATGTTGCCTGGCGCTTGGCCCATCAGTCATGTTAGTTACATGAAAGGGAAAGTTACAGAGAGGGCAAGGCAGAGAGAAGAGACAGCCAGGACTTGGCTGATCCGAAGCCAGGAGCCAGGAGCTTCCTCCTGGTCTCCCACACGGGTGCAGGGGCCCAAGGACTTGGCCCATCTTCCACTGCTTTCCCAGGCCACAGCACAGAGCTGGATGGGAAGTGGAGCAGCTGGGACTTGAACCGTTGCCCAGATGGGATGCCGGCATTGCAGGCAGTGGCTTCACCCACAGCATCGGCCCCTAGACTGCATTTCTCATGGCGTTGGAACTCAAAGCTCCAGACAGGTACTGTCCATCACACAGGCCTCATCCGTCACCAGTCAGCATCACTGGTCCAAATATCTACCTTTCTTTCCTCGTGGTCACCTACATTTGTTCGTAAACTAATTCATTTATTCCCTAAAACTGAGTAACTATGGATGACAAAACAGTTAAGGCCAAGAGCCTTGATTATCCCACATCTTTCTAGACTAATTTTCTATGGAGTATGCTCGCGATGCATTGTGCCGTAGATGGTTACAGTGATAGGATTTCACGCTTTTTAAACACACAGTGAGTGCCCTGGGTAAAAAGCGTATTCAGACAACGAGGCTATTACGTTGGCTTCAAGCACCAGACTCATAAAGGCAACCATCAAACCAGAACCACCTCAAGTGCTTCGTCCTGGGAACGCGGAGCAAGGGGCGACGTTTAAAACGGGGGTCTTGTCTGTGCGCCTGGTTTCCACGCTGCGTCTGCGCGCTCGTGGCAGTGTTTCTTCTCATAGCTGGAACGCCCTGCTTACACGCGTCTATATTTGCTTATGGATCTTCACTGATCTAAACTAATAATGCAACTATCACTGCTATCTTTAGAACCCTTAGCTAAAACAGCAGGCTTCTTGAACGGCCCTTTGTTTCAGAGTTTTAATATATATGAATGGACTGACGTGCTGAATGACATACTTTGATAACTGGTTGATGGCCCACCTATTCACATTGATTTCCTTACATTTATTTACTGGTTCCTTGTAGACTCGTCATACACACAAGAATAATAGCATCAACATCCATGAACACAAAGAGCAAGGACACTGTCCACCCTTCTCCTTGTCTGTAGGATCATTTCTAATCAAGGCAGTAGATTAGATCCACTTTTACGGAACCTCTGATTTTCAGACACATATTATTATTCATCTCCGAATCGTCGAAGATGATGAGCAGCCATTACTGCTGATGTGGGTTATTTCACATAATTGCGTATTTATCACGGGGTCACCAGTGGCTTTCTTTGGTCGTACTAAATGCCTCTTTAGAAATATTCAAGCTAAAGAAGAAGTGCAACTGCTACTCACGGCCGTCTCTGAGCCCCTGGTGACGGGGCGACCGCAGAGGGCGGGGCCCAGGAGAGCGGGTTCGCCAACTCAAGTGCAACTCAAGTGCATCGTCCTGAGGATGAAGAGCAGAGCGGTGAAGGGAGCTTTGAGATGTTCTCGCCCTCGCGCCTTCACTCCTCCGCGCAATTAGTCTGTCGTCTGAGTGCCATGAATTCGATGACAGATACCGCTTTTTCTCTTGTTTATCCCCAAGCCTGCAGCAGAGGCGGCAGAGGAGACAGATGTGCTGGACCTCAGCCTTCCAGACCAGCAGTCGTCACCGCGACGTCCGCCACCAGTCATCATCACTGATCCCAGATCAGCCTCCTCCCCTCTGCTAACTTCTGGATTTGCTTATTTATTAATGAATCATTTAAATGCTGATGATTAAGTAACTATGAGTGTCACAAACTTCAGAATAAAATGCTTACCAATACGTTATAGCCATCAACCAGATCACTCACAACATTGGCTACGTCTCTTTGATTATTCATTCCTAATGGACCACACCACAGTCTTCATCACTGGGCCATGGTTAGCCTTCACAGTTTATACAAAATGCAGGGAATATGGCTGAAACCCACCCAAACCAAGGCAAGAACTTGACTGTACTCACCCGGGACACGGGCGGCACCGCACAGTTGTGGCCATGGAGGGGGACGTGGCCCGCCCGGCAGCGCGGCTCTGAGGGCACAAAGCAGAACAGAATGTAGAAACAGGGACCTTTGATTAGCCATTTTATTTTTCATTAGCCATTTAAGGATGTGTTAAACTCTGATGACATCTTTTCTTGAGAAAACAAGCAATAATGAGCATGGCCCTACCCAAACAGGGACTCAGTCACTGCTTCTATTGTAAGCGCCAACCTCGGAAGAAGTAGCACCTTTGAGCCTCTACTCCTTAACAGACGCCAGTGTGTGCGATACAATGAAGGACATTTCTTCATTCAAGTATTTCTTTAATGATTCTCTCACTGATCAATTACAGCAAACTGAATGCAATGCATGGACGCCTTGGCAGGTCCCGTCGCGGGGATGAGGAGGCGCAGAGGAGCCTGCTCGCGGCCTTGGACCTCAGCCTTCCAGACCAGTAGTCATGATCCTCGACTCATCCGCCACCAGTCATCATCATCGATCCAAGACCGGCCTCCTTCTCCCCTGAAATCTGCTCCTAATTCACCCGCGTGGAAACACTAATCACGTAGCTATGCATCAGGAAAATCAACAGCAGGCTCCTAGGGTGTGCTTCACCTGCGACCCACAGGATCTTTTCCAACATTTGTCCGATGTCTTGTTGCACTCAGTTTTAATTGTGCAATATTGATTAATCAACATAGTGGTGTGGGGCCATGGTCTACAGATGATGCTCTTAACGACACAGAGGCTATGGTTTAAAAACCACCCAACCAAGGCAAGAACTTGACCATACTCACGTTACACCCTATGCTGCACACACACAAGGGTGCCTGCAGAGCTGTGACCATGGAGGAGGACATGCATCCACTCGGGGGCACCCGCTCTAGAGCACAAGGCAGAACAGAGGGTGGAAACGTTGACCTTCTCTCCATTTCTCCCTGTAGCCCTCTTTGATCTTATCAGCATTTAGGATGTCTTCAATTCTGGTAACTTTTTTATTTACAAACATGGGTATACCCAAACAAGTGTTGGGACATGATTTTTTTTACTCTCTACATTTGAGTTTTTGCTTCTTAATGGCTCTTGGCGATTTTAATATATATTAATAGGGGCCAGCGCTGTGGCGTGTAGGCTAAGCCTCCTCCTGCAGCACAGGTATCCCACACGGGCACCGGTTCCTGCCCTGGCGGCTCCTCCTCCAATCACGCTCTCCGCTGTGGCCTGGGAAAGCAGGGGAGGAGGGCCCCCGCACCCACGTAGGAGATCCAGAAGAAGCTCCCGGCTCCTGATTCAGATCAGCCCACCGGCAACCACTGCAGCCATCTGGCAAGTGAACCAGCCGATGGAAGACTCCTCTCTGTCTCTCAGTCTCTCTGTCTGTAACTCTGCCTCTCAAATGAATCCTACTTAGCTCCTTGCTTCTCAGAGTAGAGTCATGGCTGGACAATGCTACACTTCTTTATTTATTTACATATTTGTTTGATGATTTCACTGATCCAATTAGAAGATTACAACGAGAATGCATGAACACAAGCACCAAGAACAACACTCCTAACACCCAGCCATCAGCGGGTGTAGATTCCACTTCCGACCGCGCTGGGGCTCAGCCGTCAGCACCCGTGACTCACACCCCGCCAGTCACCATCATCGATCCAAGACCGGCCTCCGCTCTCGTCCTAACTAATTCATCATTTCACGAACACTAACCACAGACCTATGAATCACGAACACTAGGGACGAGATCCTTGGGTGTACTTTAACTGCTATTTATAGGATCCTCCTGGACACTGGTCATATCTCTGCAGCACTCAGTTTTAACTGTGCAATATTGATTAATCATCCCAGCACTTCATGGCGATGCCATATTTATCTCTGGGCCATGGTTAGCCATCACAATTTATACATAACTCTCTGAACAATACAGGAAATATGGCTTAAAACCCACCCAAACCAAGGCAAGAACTCAACTGTACTCACGCGGGAAACAGGTGACACTGCACAGCTGTGGCCATGGAGGAGGACGTGGTCCACCCGGCAGCGCGGCTCTGCGGGCACAAAGCAGAACAGACAGTGGGAACAGGGGCCCTCTCTCCATCCACCCCTGGATTCCGCCATTAGCCATTTAAGGATGTGCCAAATTCCGATCGCATCTTTTATTGGGAAAACAAACAGAAGACGGCTTTCCAGACCAGGCGCTGGGTCATTGTTTTTACTGTTTAGGTTTGAGCTTCTGTTTGTTAAAGGACTTTGGTGATTTTAGTATTTATTAATAGCAAGGACAGAGGTTTGACTATTCCTCACGCGCGTCTGCACGGTAAGGCAGAGAGGCAGCCACGAGGTCAAGGTTGCGGCGCAGTTCTGAAATCAGATGGAGGCGCTCACTCCAAGGAAGGCAGTCCCTCATATTGCTTCATACAGGCGACATACAAGCGACATACAGGAGACATACAAGCGACGACCCTTTCATGTGGGCTATTTGTGGTAACGGTAACACTAACAAATTGTTCTAATAAAATTAACGACATGACTGACACGGAACAATCTGGGCTGTCGCTTACACTCAATGTCTTCAAGATACTTAGACAAAGAGATCAAGTCCTTGCTCCACACATCTTCATGACTTTGGTGTTTTTATTTGTGTTAATAGCATCGGTTGCCTCACCACAGATTCACATTGGAAAACGCTCCACGCATTTACTTTTTCACTTACTCACTTATTCATTCTATGATTGATCCATTTATAATAATAAAATCAAAACTCATTAACTCAAGTCTAACAACAAGATCATTGCTATTAGACTTAAGTCACCACTACCATCACGCAACGTCGGCCTATGCCGTCCAGCTCCACACAGGAAACCACCAAGAAGGTCATCCGGGAAGAATAATGAAGACGGGCCCCCTGCGGCCAGCCTGTGGAGCGCCACCGAATGCTGGGAAGAGGGAAGCCCCCGCGACTTCCCCCTTGTCATGGGTGGCATGAATCAGCAGATTAACGGAAATCCTTGACTTGCGAGAGAATTTTCTGACTGGCTTAGGATTGGCCTGTGACTAGCACAAAGCTAATTTTTAGCCGTGTAAGTACAATGAATTCCAACATCACAGGTGAGAGAAAGAATTCTATGTTCTATGAAAAGTTGTCTCTATGACCTCTTCCCAAGGAGATGCTAACTTGTGTCTACTTCTGAATGGACTGCGTTATCTGAATGCTGCTGCACACACAGTGTCCCCGACGGCCACGCTTCCCGTAGCTCATGCATGTGCCGCTGATAACGTCTCGGGCTGTGGCTTTGTGTACGTGCTTTCTCATGGATTCACTTACTCATCTATTCACTTATCTAAAGAAAATGAACAAGATAAACACACCACCAACTCAGAACTAGAACAGAGTCCAGCTGCCTACATCTATGGACCAGTGGACAGAGCCATGCTCTTTCTGTTGTTCCTAGACAGCACGTAGATAAAACGGAACAAGTCAGTTTCTTACTCTACAACCTGCACTTCTATATTGGTCATTATTCGACCCTCTTTTGTTTAGCTACTGGGTTAATGTTTTACTTACTTATTTAACAGTTTCTTCTTGTTCCTTTTTGTTCATAATAAAATGAAAAGCTCATCTGTCGATATGTTCCTTATCCAAAGAGGTAACATAGGAGTGGGCCTCAATGATTCAGAAATATTTGAATAATATTCACTGTTTCCTTATACACTCCCAGACTGCTTTCCTTCCCTCATTAATACATTAGCATATTGATTCAATCACTAATGGGCTTATGATGATGCTATCAGTACCCACAAAAATGTGCAAAACTTCACTGACCACTACACTGTGTGTCCAGAGGCTAATGGAGGCTAAGAGGTAACGGAGGTGACTGATGTGTACCTGGGCTGATCATAACCCTTGGTCCACACCAAACAAAAGCCCACTCTGGACCCTGTGCAGTATGCTTTCCCACACCCAGTGGCCAGGGACACTCCGGCCCTATTTTAGAGACAAATAAAATCTATGAACCCACCATTTCACACAACACTTAATGTAGTGACTGTATCTTACATCTTGGAATGTGGCTGAACTTCGAGTTTGTGAATAGAGGGAGGTTTAAATCAAATGTGACTCAAAAATAAAACTGGTTAATTTTTGTATTAATTAACTGGGTGATTAACTATGAACATTAATAGACGGTCTTGCTTTTACCTCCTTTATGGACCGCAGATGCCCCACATCGTCCACAATGACCTTCGTTCATTTCACTTGTACGTCTATTTATTTGCAATAACAGAGTCAGCACCCAAGACACACCACCAAACAAGAAGCAGTTACTCTGTTACTTACGTCAGCTTCCGCACTCGTTACTCAAAAGGACAGCAACCAGGCTCGTCCTCATGAGTGGAGAGGGCACCATCGCACGGCCGTCCTGTGGAGTGCAAGGCAAACAGGTGAGATGAGCGGACGATTAGACAGGTAGATCAGCCAAGACCCAGCTTTTTAAACTGGGATCAAGTTAATAATAATTTATTAGGAATAAACTTCAGCGCTTGCCACATATTTAAACCCCAAAGGGCAGCCCTCCTGATGCACTTATTAACTCATGTTCTAAAGTAAATGACTCTAATGACACCAAACACAACAACAAGACCCATCACTGCTCCACATTTCTCTGTTTTAACAAGGTAAGGGCTGACTCCTCTTCCCAGGAATCAGACTGATCCGAAGCTTACGTTCAGGAACAGCCTTGGCCATTAGCAAGGCACGCGTGCATTCATACAGAGTTAAATAACTGCACAGGGGGTCACTGATCTAGCCTGTGTCTTAAGGAAATTATGCACACAAGCCAGAAAGAAAGTCCTATCTGAATATATCCGCGTAGTCACCGTGCCCGTCTGTTTTCTGTCTGAGGAGGGGCTGCACAGAGCTTGATTAATCACTCCTGCTCCCACGACACGCGGGCCTCCCTGCTCCAAGCTTTGCCTTCCGTTCAACTGACTGGAATATTAACTGATTCTGGTTTTTGCATTTATAATAATACCAGTGAATCTGTGAACTCCACAAAAACTGGACAATATTAGTGATGGTCTGTAAGCTCGTTAGATATAGGGAAAATATCAGAAACTTTTTTATTAAACTGAGGAGCTGGATTTAAACACAGTAAAGATTAATCATAACTGCTCACAGGACCTATCTCCACACAGACCCATGTAAGCCCTCTCTGCATTGGGTGGTAGTTTAATCAATAATTAATTTAGGTAAATATTTCACCCTTTTCTTAATTAAAACAAAAAACCAACAACCTAACCCAGAAAAACAATAAGGACTCCAACATTCATTTATCTAAATGCTTCTTACCCAAGAGAGTCAGCTTTGGTCAATCTATTTTACTGGAACTTGGTGCTTCAGAATGTATTAGCAATGATTCTTATTGCATTACACACGCTTATATTTGGACCAGGAACGCCCATTTTGTCTTTATTCATTTATATGTTTCTTGATTTATTCGTGCACTGCTTTACTGAAAAATAATGTAACCCATACGCAGAAGCTGCAAAACAAAACCCTGATTCCTTGCAGCTCATTTCCCACTGAGATGATAAACAGGAATCTTTTTAGTGGACCTCAGAGTTACGGGGTTTAATCAAAATCCTGGATTCAGACACCCCAGGGCACTCATCATTGATCCGAGCTAAGCAATCATCTCTGCCTTTGCCTACGATTCGCTCCCGCTCACTCGCAGAGTGAGATCAGCAGCCCCGATGTTTGTTTCCGAGGCGCGGACAACGTCCTAGACCAGAACCCGTTCCAGGCTCTAAGCTTTTCCCAAGAGGCTGGATCCCTTTGGGACTGGCCACAGCGAGCACGCATGGGCCGGCTGACACCTGGCCCACGTCCCAGCCAAGCCTGCCCGTCCTGCGCTCTCCGCCCTCCAGAGGAGCTGCTGGTGCGACTCCGTGTGGGGCACAAGCACACACAACCCCCACACGCTCACCACCGCCCACGCGGCAAACACCAGCGGACACACGTGGACGGGGTGACCACACTGGATGGTCACGGGATCAATTTTATTACTCCATAAACATTCAATTGAGTAAAAAAAAAATAGGATGGATCATTTCATAATTCATAAAATCCATAGACTGTCTTGTCTTGCTCGTGCCCACAATGTGCTTAACTGGATCACCCATAACCTTCCTTTCACAGCAGGTTCCGCTCATTCTTCTGTTCAGGGGTTACTTGACAGAACTCAAGGAACACTAATGAAATTTCACTGCAGTGCACAAGATCTTACCCTAGTATTTGTTTTGGCCTTACCCACAAGGGCAACAGTCAAAATCTTCATCAGCAGAGGCCAATTCCATCAGCCACAATCTTCACTCTGTGGAATCAAATGCCAATTTTCACAAGAATGAACAGCACAGATTTTGACTGATTTAAGGAAAAAAAAAAAAACACATCGGTTGTGTGGTACCAGATTAATCAGAAAGTTGATTCAAGTCTCTTTCTCATCGCTGCGCGGACCCAGGAAAGGAACTCCTTGTATTGATCGATTGAACTACTTTTTTAATTAGACAATAAAGACTTGTGAACTCATCACACAAACAGGGCCTCTGATGGCTGCACGCATCTGTCCGTAGACCCTATGCTGTAAGGCAACAGCTCGGACCATCTTTTTTAACGACTATATTTGAATAGAAACGGATACATTTAAATTCGTTATGACATTTTCTCACAAAATATTAATTCAGTTCTTTATTCATTTATGGAAAGACTCCCGCAACATGTGGTCATCCATTCACTTACACCAACAACACACACACTCAAAGGTAAACCCATGGAGAACCCGGAACAGAATGGCTCTCACAGCCCCAAACCCAGGCTAGAGCTAGGAGACAGCGTCGGCAGCATGGACAAGAGTGAAGCCTTACGCTGGCTCCCTACTGGGCTGTGGTTAGCCCACTTCTGAAAAATTAACTGTGGTGTCGATATGTCCTATTCACACAAAACAGCTCATCAATACCAACAGACAGGAATTCAGATCAGATAAGAATTTAGAATGGGACCTCATGTCTTCATGTGTCCATTAAATTACCCACAGAGAAGCCGGCGCCGTGGCTCAATAGGCTAATCCTCCACCTTGCGGCGCCGGCACACCGGGTTCTAGTCCCGGTCGGGGCGCCGGATTCTGTCCCGGTTGCCCCTCTTCCAGGCCAGCCCTCTGCTATGGCCAGGGAGTGCAGTGGAGGATGGCCCAGGTGCTTGGGCCCTGCACCCCATGGGAGACCAGGAAAAGCACCTGGATCCTGGCTCCTGCCATCGGATCAGCGCGGTGCGCCGGCTGCAGCGGCGGCCATTGGAGGGTGAACCAACGGCAAAGGAAGACCTTTCTCTCTGTCTCTCTCTCTCACTGTCCACTCTGCCTGTCAAAAAAAAAAAAAAAAAAAAAAAAAAAAGGAAGACCTTTCTCTCTCTGTCTCTCTCTCTCACTGTCCACTCTGCCTATCAAAAAAAAAAAAAATTACCCACAGAGACTTAAAACCCAGATGTCTCCCTTATTTCTAATACAACTGAGGAAACAGAGTTGGATTAATAATGATTTTTATAAGGCAAATCGTCAAGACAAGTACGCTCATTCTTCTCCTCTTCTGTTATGTTGTTTTCCCTTTTCTAAAGACTACTCATCCAGCCTCCTCCATAGAACAGTAACACTGAGCCTATCTGCGTCTAGAAAGCGGCCACAGAACTCCTCAATAGCTCCCCCGGGACTCAGGGTCGCAGGACAACAGTCCCCTACAGGAGGTCATCATCAACTCACTCCCAGCGCTCCTGCAGTCACCCGCTTACACACTGCTCTGTCTACACCTTGACTCATCTACAAAAATTCAGTCTCTACCCATAAACTGTGTACACCCACAATCAAGACCCATGGATTTTCTGATCTTCTACTGTAAGCCCATTTTAACAGACAGAAAAGGGAGGCCCCTTTTTAAAATGGACCTCAGAGTTCCAGATGGCTTTAATCACGATTTTTGATCCAGAACCCTCCAGTCTCATCACTGGTCCAGAGTCGGCAGTCTTTCCCTTCAGTTCTTTTTTTTTTTTTTTTAATTTTTTTTGACAGGCAGAGTTAGTGAGAGAGAGAGAGAGAGAGAGAAAGGTCTTCCTTCCGCTGGTTCACCCCCAAATGGCCGCTACGGCAGGTGCACTGCGCTGATCCGAAGCCGGCAGCCAGGTGCTTCTCCTGGTCTCCCATGCGGGTGCAGGGCTCAAGCACCTGGGTCATCCTCCACTGCACTCCCGGGCCACAGCAGAGAGCTGGCCTGGACGAGGGGCAACCGGGACAGAACCGGTGCCCCGATCGGGACTAGAACCCAGAGTACCGGCGCCACACACGGAGGATTAGCCTAGTGAGCCACAGCGCCGGCCTCCCTTCAGTTCTTTGATGTCTGCATTTTTCTCACGAATCACAAACTCCCGGGAACAGAACTCTTGATCACCTACAGGAAGCCTCCACACTCGATTCCCGCAAAGCCTTGAGACTGGAGCGCCAACATCTGGGAGAATCTTATTCCAACTGGCATCAACGGCCCACGGTCAGCCGTATGCATTTTTTTTTTTTTTTTTTTACAGGCAGAGTGGACAGTGAGAGAGAGAGACAGAGAGAAAGGTCTTCCTTTGCCGTTGGTTCACCCTCCAATGGCCGCCGCAGCCGGCGCGCTGCGGCCGGCGCACCGCGCTGATCCGATGGCAGGAGCCAGGAGCCAGGTGCTTTTCCTGGTCTCCCATGGGGTGCAGGGCCCAAGCACTTGGGCCATCCTCCACTGCACTCCCTGGCCACAGCAGAGGGCTGGCCTGGAAGAGGGGCAACCGGGACAGAATCCGGCGCCCCAACCGGGACTGGAACCCGGTGTGCCGGCGCCGCTAGGCGGAGGATTAGCCTAGTGAGCCGCGGCGCCGGCCTAGCCGTATGCATTTAATTCCTCTGATTTTAAAGGTGGTATAATGATTAACCAAAATCCACAAAGGGACATCCCACCACACTGCACACCAACGTGTTCCAGCTTCTAAGAGCTGGAACTAAACAGTTCCCCCGAGCAGTTAACACACTGGATCTCTTCCAACACGGAAATGCATAAATCAACTTTGGTGCAGAAATAATGTGGAATAGCAAACAGTTCTGAAAATTCACTAAATTCCTCTCCTCTTTCTTAAAATGAGCTTCAGTTGTGCTGAAAGGAGTTCTTCCAACCTCCTGGCCCCTAACACGTTACTGCCCGTGCTCCGGGCCTGGCGCTCTCGTTTCCACATTTGTGCGTATAGCCATCATTTCCTTATTTCAGTGCCCACACATGAACAACCAGACAAACCAGGAATAAGAACAGGAGTTTGATTATTACTAACACTGCTGCTCGCCCACAGCAGCACCAGCCGAGATGTTCACGGCGGGAGGACGACAGACACCAGTGTGGTCTGGGCATTCTGGAGGAATCGACAGATCTCAATAAAAAGTCTAACTTCTTAACAGATTTTTGGAAAGTTAGTCCTACATTACCAGTGTGATTGCTTCTTGTCACATTTTCAACAACTATATGGTGGTAGCCTTTCCATCTATTATTTAACTTTTAGTATGATGCAATATAATGAAAATCTTTGAATCAACTACTCAAAGAAGAAAAACGATGATTAATCTCTCTAGATCCCCCCCAAGCAAACCACACAAGTCCAGATGGTTTTCTACTGGGGAAAACTTTTGAGCTGATTCAGATGCCCGCGAAACTCATCGTGGATCCAGACCCGCTACCCGTGCTTTGCTTCAGCCACACTGCTTTCCACTCACTCGTCGACTGCACAGTGAAAGTCATGGTGCAGGAGTTGGAGGGGACAAAGCACCCTTGCGAATGTGAGGATGCCTGTGAAAGGTGACACCCATAAAGCCAGAGGCCCGGATGGCGCCACCATGAGGCTCACCGCTGCAAAGACGAATTCCGCTGTTTCCTAGCACCACGGAACCCCACGTTACGCATTGAGCGTTTCGCATCCGTATCTTAAAGACGGTACAGTGCACTGCCACCTTCGACCACTGCTAAGGAAAAAGCAAGGCTTTCCATGTCCTATCTCCCCCCTCAATGGGCCAACAATCCATAACACTGTCTACAGAGAAGGGCTAAGTCCACTGGGCTACAAAAAAAATGGAGCGACTGACTCAAACTCTCTGAAAATTATAGAAACGCATTTCACCCATTTGTCCTAACAAATTCAGCTGTGCTGAATTGGATCCATCATAACTCTTAATTCATAACATATTTTCATCATCAGTCCACGCATGGCCACTTCTGTGCTGTTTATGAATGCATCATGTATCCTTCTGAAATAATTCAGTGCACACCCATGACCAAACCTCACAGGCAAAGTCCATGAACTCTGACCACTGCCTGCACTGGCACACTGGCTCCTCGCCCGCACCAGAAGACAGCCCTTAAATCAGGCGGAGGTGTTCATTCTGAGGAGTGAAAAGCAAACTTCTAAGAGAATTAAAAAGTCCCCACTGAGTTGCTCTCCATGGTGGTGCAGCTGTGTAGAAATCAATTAATCATCAACCTTGGTTCATGCCCCAGCACGAACACTTAGGGCGAGAAAGCACTTTATATTTATCAAGTTACGTAATTTGGAAGAGGGAACAATGCTTTATATTTATTAACTGACGTATTTGTTTGATTTAAATAATATAATGGCCATCGAATCAAGCAGTAAAAACAAGGAGAAATGATTAAAATTATTAGGAACATCTGTGTGTACTTGCCGCCCACATAGGTAGGAGTCAGCACATCTCTGGGTTACACTCCAGGCCAAGTCAGAGACACGAGAGTGGATTCGCGGTGACTCTCTACTACGGTCCACGCTGCCCCTGCTCAACGTGCTGCAGATGAGTTCACCCGCTAACTGCTTTTCTAAATCACTTATGGAATGCTGTTCCTTAAAGAACCTATAGAAGCTTAAAGAGCCACCAAAACAGAACGCAAACACTGACGTTCCTCAGTGTGTACGTGCGCCTGGTGGGCCCACAAACCTTCGCGCTCCTATGGAAACAGCGGCACAAAGGCTGACGCAGCCCCAAGTGCGGGACGTCCACTGCTGCGCCAAGTCTCCTGGAAACTGGCGGGGACGAGAGTTTATGAATTTGCTCATTGATGACATCTGCCCGTGAGCCCGTCTCCAGTGGATAAGCACCTGAATGATACCACGTGTCCTGATGTCAGGACTCAAAAAAGTAGCACACTACCTCAGTTTAGTTTATTTGCTTAAATAAAAATCGCTCAGAAATTGCGTTCGTAATAGGCATGGCTGCATCAGCATCATCCCATCATCACTCAGGCTTTCTCAATTAATTATTCCACCAACTAATGATTTAGGCCAACGAATTTCTGTTTCCTCAGTAAAACAGCCAATGAGCAACCTGCCTCAATACAGAACTGAAACCAGTGGCCATATGCTCCTTAACGAAATGGTAAGAGCCTTAACTGCTGATTTGTTGAAAGTAAGAACCCACGTGTCATCCAACAGTTCAGCACACGCGTGCAGATCTTCGCCATTCATCATGACTGACACATGTCATCGCTAGTGGGCTGGTTTCATCATAATAATGCAGTTTGTACCCCAACCCGCGACAGCCCAAGAACAAGGCTCGGAGACTTACTTGTCACCCAGAGGGCAACACATTTGCCTCTTTGAGACCGACCTTGGAGCTGCACGTGGGTTTACTCAAAATTCTTCCTTAGGAAAACCTGTGACACTCATCCTTATTGATTAACTGACTGATAGTCAATAAAAGTGAAATCACAAAATCCCACCCAGAACATCACAGGAGTCCAGGCTCTGGAGCCAGCAGGGCGAGGCGCCCGGCTGGAGGGCCGTGCTCCCGGCCCGGGTCCTGTGCTCCCTCTGTCAGCTCAGTGACAAGCGCCGCCAGCACTCCTGCCAGCGCCTCCGGGGTGCTCCTCAGCCGTCCGCGTCCTCACCCGCTTCTCTAGGCAGTTCCTGGCGGAGACCTCTACCCACATGGGAACGCTTACTATATCAGTGACAGCCCAAGTAAACATTCAACTATTCCGAGAAAAGTCAACTCACTTCTCCTTCCTTTGTGCTAATTTATACCAAGCGTTCTGTGGTTCCTAACACGTCCCATCACTGGCCTGCACTTGGAGCGCTTTATTTATTGTATGCATGTAGACATTTCTCCCTTGGAAAGCCTTCAGCTAACGCCCATAACAAACAATCCAGACGGAGAACACGCACGAAAGGACTTACTGATGTCAGTCTCCACGCTCCTGACCCAAGAGAACAGTGCTTCATCAAACGATCGAGGCAGCTGTCCCGAGGTCAGGCTGGGGAGGGAAAAGTAGATTCGGGAGAGATTTAGATGTTTCCTTAATGGGGGGTAGTCAAGCAGAACTAGAGTACAGCAAGTGTTGGCTCAAAAACGCAAATTTTTGTTAGCTCAGTATTAACTTTTAGTTTTGAATATGTAATAGGTATTGTGGAGTCCACTACCTAGCCCAGCTGTAAGATCTATGATAATAACAAAGATCTGCTCAGTAAGCACCAGTTAAGATGATTACGTGAAGTACTGGCCGATGCAAACATTTTCCCTTAATAAGAAAAAGTACAGAAACAAAAGAACTGTCTTCACTACAGATTCGAATTTGCTCCCTATTACAAACGTTAGATTCCACCTCCTCGTTGTATCCCGGATCCCCAAGTGCAGTGCTCTATTGCAAGTATTAGCAGGAAGGACACCTGCTTCACTGCCTTCCGCTCACTGCCCCGCTGGGAGGCACCTTGACCTTCCCTGTAGCTATCTCTCTCTGAGTTCATGCATCGATGCATTGGAAAGACTGCATCCTGCATCTCTGACACCAGGAGGCCAGAACCCAGCTCACTGAATTTTCCCAACTCCTAGCAGACTGAGTGCAGTTCTACAGAGGGTCCTGGCGGCCGTCGGGCAGGGGCCTCAGAGTTGGAGAGGGCTTCGTCAAGACTGTTGGATCAGATGCCTCCCCCAGTCCTCATCACTGGTCCAGGCCCAGCCATCCAGGTCTCCACTCACTGACACCTTGGCAAAGAGACTCAGTCACTCACGGACTCACAAAGAAGAAATCCCACAACCAGTGCTCTGTAAGCCACAAAACTGACAACAAGACGCCTTGACAGAGCCCACACCTGCTCGGGCCCCTTCCACACAGAGCAAGCGGACCAAGACCCACAGCTGGCGAGGGCTTCGGGGTCACACACGAGGACCCGTCGGCGCCTCGCTCGCACTCAGCGCCTTTCCCAGGATCAGCGTCTGCCTGCACCTCCGTCCCCTCACGTGTGTGGTCATTAAAGCCGGAGCGGAGCCACCAACAACCCCGGAATCAGCACGGTAGCACACAACCGAGAAAACCGACACCTGCCATCTCCCAGGCGCTGCGGCCCGACAGCTGCCAGACTGGTACTTGTCGGGGAAGCACCGCATCCAGCAAGTGCCACGGCGGGCACACGGCACACGGCACACGGCAAGGCCACGGCCGTGACTTGCACGTCCTAATCTCATGCTTCGTTTCACCACTTATGTGGTTGAAAAAAGGTAGGAGGTGCGCACGGACGAAGCCAAGCCCAGAAAAGCCACTCTGATGTCTACTGACAGCAGTCTACGCTCCCGAAGTCCAGAAGCAACAGGGACCACCTCCATGACGAGAAAAACGATCAAATCAGCTGTGCCGGCACCGCGGCTCACTAGGCTAATCCTCCGCCTTGCGGCGCCGGCACCCCGGGTTCTATCCAGTCGGGGCGCCGGATTCTGTCCCGGTTGCCCCTCTTCCAGGCCAGCTCTCTGCTGTGGCCCGGGAGTGCAGTGGAGGATGGCCCAAGTGCTTGGGCCCTGCACCCCATGGGAGACCAGGAGAAGCACCTGGCTCCTGCCATCGGATCAGCGCGGTGCACCGGCCGCGGCGGCCATTGGAGGGTGAACCAACGGCAAAGGAAGCCCTTTCTCTCTGTCTCTCTCTCTCTCACTGTCCACTCTGCCTGTCAAAAAAAAATTTTTTTAATCAGCTGTACCGCTGACATTCTAGGGAGGAAAAGAAGTCTATTTCTAAAATATATGTCCCTGTTTTTCTAACGAAGCAAATTATTACAACTTGTTAAGGTCTATGTAGAAGAAGCCTAGGATTCTCCTTAGAATATCCGTCACGGGAAAGAACACGCAACGGGATTCTCACATCACAACGTTTGTTCCTAACTGGTCCACGCTTTGCTGACTTTTTAGAAACAAATGTCAAGCTCCAATGCTGCGATGCCCTCACAGAGCAGTCGCGTCTGCTCTCCGCACACGGGACAGGAACGCTCCCAGCGCTGACCTCTGCCCGTGGCCACTCCCTCACCAACAACAGCACGCTGGCTTCTGCTTCTTATGATTTACTAACAGTCAGTGGGAGGGAAGACTGGACGAGCATCCTCTGTGCGCCTCTCTGCCTGGCTCTTACTGCACCAAGTATTTACAGGGGTCAGCAGTCTGCGACCAACACAGCGCAGCCGTTCTGGACTCCTGTGCACAGCGGGGGGACACTGACCATCCTCAGACAGATTTTAATGCATCCGGCCTCATCACATTCCTCAATAGGTACTTAATTGGCCTTTCGGTTCTTGCATTTTTTTTGAAATTTATGGGTTTATTTTATAATAAATGTAAAGCCACCCCCCAAAACCGCAAAAGCCCGGGACAGGGCACCCTGAGCTTACTTTTCAAAGAACAATTATGTCTCTGTAATCGGACCTCAGAGTCGCATTCGGGTTTAATCAAAATATCCCGACTTCAGATACCCCATGGCACTCATCATCAGTCCAATCGCGCGGTCTTCCTCCGCGCCTGGCTGGTTACTGACGCGTGGCTCCGGAACAACAGCGCAATCGCCAACTTCTAGGAAGACGACTCGCCAGAGTGGCTCCGCCCTCACAGGCGAGACCTGCTCTGGCAATGGGCCCGGAGAGCACGGCGCACCAGTTAATGAACTAATTCCTAACCAACAGCCGTGTCTCCTGCCAAGTCCACATTCACCCCCGGTCCTTCCGTGGTGTTCTTTCTAAAGATGGTTCCACAAAAAGTGACGGAACCACTATCTTCTGGCACGCCCGGTGTCTTCCCTATTCTCTTGCTTTGCCACACAGACTCATAAGCCAGGCCCACACCAACAGAGAAATAAACACGAGCGGTGAACTGTGGCTATAAAGCTGAGCAGTTCTGAAAGTAAACAATTAGTGTCTGTTGTATCCCTTCAGTTGCCCCAAATTAGATGAAACATATTTTTGGGTTCATAACACATTCCCGTCCCGGGTCCATTCTGCTGATCTGTATTTCTGCAGACAGGAGCTGCTCTGAACGCTAGACACAGGCAACAGAGCAGCCGACCGCGGACGTGAACCTGCGGTGTTAACTTCCATCGCTCTGTGTGCGCTACCCACAGAGCTAACTGCCGAGATCTGGCTTCTTAGAAAGTCGGCCGGTCACCCGCACGCCCCGTGGCTACTGCAGGGGAGAGGCCAGCGTGGACGGCGTTTGTGCTTCTCAGTGAACGTCAGTTCTGTGCATCTAAACCGTTCGTGTTTCTCTCCTCACTGATGAGCATCTTACTTAACACTGGGAGTCACCATTCAACCTCCCCACAGAAGGCGGCCTTATGGCCTCAACCTGCACAGTGAACACGTCGTCTTGCATGCACAGTGAACACGTCGTCTTTCACACACAGTGAACACGTCGTCTTGCACACACAGTGAACACGTCGTCTTGCACGCACAGCCTCACCCCACCCAGAGCGTCTAGGGAGGAGCGATTTCAGAACAGCTGCAGGACGCGGAAGGAGAACACAACAGGGCTGATGCTGCCCATATCCAAGATGGACTGAAAACAGCGTTAACACTGCAGCATTGCCAACAGAGTAGACGAACAGGTCAACGGGACAGAAAAGAGAGCGCTGAGACAGACCCACTGTAGTCCACGGATCGTTGACAAAGCAGCGGAGGAGGTGTAGTGGAGCCAGGACAGTCTTTGGACAAAGGGTGATGGAATTACTGGGAAACCCACTTGGAAAAAAAAAAGTGAATCTCGACAAACTTCATGCTTTTCACGAAATTTAATGCCAAAGGGATCACCGACCTTGATGTAAAACGCAAGACAATAAAACTCCTGGAAGGAAACGTAAGAGAAACTCTAGATGACCTTGGATTTGGAGACGATACAACACCAAAGGCACCATCTGTGAGAGGAAGCACTGATACACTGGGTCTCGTTAACAGCAACCTTCCTGCTCTCCAGCGAAAATTTCAAATGAACAAAGACTGGAAAAAACGCTTACAAAGACCAACGTGATAAAGGACTCAGCGCACACGAGCTGACCCTCAGAAACTCAACTTCACCCACAAAGATGCAGGGGAAGCTCCTCCACACAGTGTGCCATCAGGGAAATGCAAATTAAACCAGCAGGTGCCACCGCACACCTGCTAGAGCGGGTCAAAGTTCACAACGCAGACAGCACTTAATGCCGGCAAGTGTGGGGAGCAATCCGGACTGGACTGAGTTACTGGAATTAAGACTTATTCTATGCATCTGCTCTCCCACAATATGGTGCTGGGAGAGGAGAAAACAGCTTCTACGCAGCTGCCTCCAGTTCAGCCAATAAACTGTAGGACTTGCTCCTGATTGGAGGAGAGCAGCGTACTCGGTGTGTGGGTAGCAGAGTTGGGATTGGTGGAAGAGGACTATAAAGGAGGAGAGAGACTGCATGCATGAGGAACATCTATGGGGAACATCTAAGGGAACCCGTGCAGCCCCCGAGAGAGCCGGCTGGTGGTGTGCCGCTCCCCTGCGGAAGTGGGGAATGTGGCCAGGGGGAACCGCCCTTCCACGGAGGTGGAAGGGATAGTAGCCAACCCGGGAAGAACCAGCAGCAAACCCGGGGAGGGCCGAGCAGACGAAAGAACAGCGCAGGGTCCTGTGTCGTTCCTCCACGAAGAGGGGGAGCGACAGGCAAGGATTCGGAGCGACCGGAAACAGGCTGGTCATCTCTTCCAAATCTAAACACACTCCTACATACTGCACAGCAATCACACACCCAACGGAGTAGAAAACTTACGTCCGTGCAAACACCCGCACACACCTGTTGAGAGCAACTTCACTTCCAATTGCCCAAACTGGTGAACTACCGACACACCCTTCGGTGGGCAAGCGGATGCACAGACTGAGGTTCATCTAGGCAGCGGGCTACTGTCCAGCACTACAGAGGAATGAGCTGCCACGTCATGAAGTGCCACGGAAGAAACTTAAATGCATATTCCTCGCAGAAGAAGCCAACTTGGAGCGGTGCACACTCGGACTCCAGACAGCACATTCTGCACAAGGCAGCTGCAGAGGGGATCCAGGGGTCGGAGGCCGGGGGGGAGGGCGGAGAAGCGTGTGCAGCAGAGAACTGGGGCAGGAGGGCTCCGTGTGATTCTGCAATGGTGGGTGCCCGTCGTCAGACGTCTGTGGGAACCCACGCAATGCACAGCGCCACAGTCAGCACCGAGGAACTGTGCTAGGGGTCTGGGGTGACCACGGTGTGCCCGCCGTAACAAAAGCACCCCTCTGGTCAGGGCTGTCCATGGAGGAGAGGCTTAGCAGGACGAACACGGGAACCTCCTGTGCCTCCCACTCCAGGCTGCTGGGAACCTAAACCTGCTCTAAAGTCTTAGAAAGACGGGGGAGCATTAAAGCTCCCAAACAAAAATACTGACCTTTACGTAAAGCTGCCAGAACTCAGCACTGCCTACTGATGAGCCCTGACCCTTACTTTATGGCGTACTTTCCTCCCCAGTAAAATCAGAGCCATTCTCATCTTCATATATTTCTTTTAATCATGCACTGACGTACAAAGAGTATGCACTCAAGACGCGTAACAGACCCAAAACAAAATCTCATTCTAGCTTCTGCTACGTGCTCATTGCCCTCGAAATAATAGGGTCGTTGTCTTTTTCTAAACTCAGAGCCACAGGGCCTAATAAAATTTGGTCTTGGCTCAAAACTCTTTCTCCAAGCATTTGCATTCTTGTTTACTGACTTATTCATTAACCCACTAACAAGAATAAAATCAACAGACGCGAACCCCAACGTCCTCACAATAAAATCCATGAAGTGGCTGCGGATGACAATGCTTACAGACGGCACGCTTCTGCAGTGAACAGGTGCGTCCCGCGCACGGCTCACTAACCCCACGCTTCTCAGCACACCCATACTCGTCACCCATCTATGCTTGCTCCATGACATTTTATTTCTTCGTATTTTAAATAGGATACAACAAATGACCACAAACAGGTCTTTTTAATTTTATTTCAATGAGTAGCCCTTTATTTCTCTGATATAAAACCTTCATGAACAAATTCCCCAAAATCAAGAACATAAACGCTGGCTATTACTTTAGATCCACTCCTGTCATTTCACATGCAGAATTAATGGCCCTGATTTTCACCATGGAGAATAATTAAATCAGGCATGGTACGCACACTGGATGGAATAATGCAGATTTAAGAAAGAACAGCCGACATTTAAATCCCGCCAGGGACACTTGCGGGATGGTACTAAGTTATTCAGAAGGCTTCATTTGGGTTGTATTTTAATCAGTCTGGCATATTACTGGCTCATCCACACCCAACACAAGAACCAGAAACGACTGCTGTAAACACGCCTCACTGTAGTCTCGAGCCCCGGGGCCACTCTGCCTCGCTTACATGCGGGGCCTTCAGAGTTTGCTGAAAACGACGTTACAGAGAGAGCTGCGTCGACTTCATGCTGAGCTCACGTCCCCCGTTCCTGAGGACCCTCGCACTCACTCACACACTCACGGCTCCACTCACCCCTGCATCCGGGAACTCAACTACACCCAGGAGTCTGACCCCACGTGGGAAGGGCCCAAGGACCCAGATGTTTTTTGTCTCTGTTGGATTTTTTCCCCTTTATCTGAGTCTCAGTGAGGTACAACTGGATGAATGACGCACACTCTCCACCGGCCTGCACTCAGCCCCGTGTGCTGGCTCTGGGGGCAGAGTCGGCCCGGTGAACGTCTCCCAAGGTCAGGAGAGAAGCCTGACTGTTGCAATGCTGGCCTCCAGCACGCTGAGGCCAGGGACTCACTGAACACCCTCCGATGCACAGGACGACCCCACGCAACACAGAGGCAGCCCGCCCCGCTGCCAGGGGTGCGAGGCGGAGGAGCGCTGCGCTGCCCTCCCCAAAACAACTGCTGCAAGTGCGGACAGATTTCTAGATCCACTGACCACACCAGCAACATCTGTGAACACAGAAAGTGCATTAGAGATCGGAACACAGCCTCATCACACCCAAGGCATAACCAAGCAGGTAACATCTTTACTGTCAACAAGCAAGCCGCACCATTTAAACAGCACAGGACAAAAACACGGACCTCTAGGTACTCGTCTCAGTACGCTCCCTTCTCCCTACCCAAATAGGTATCGCGTTTCATCAACTGATGTGGGGACTGACGGTTTCGGAAATGTACTCAAACGATGAACACACGACGTACTCTCACAACTAGGTCACACCCGGTTCAACTTGTCTTCACCCATGTATGTGTTGACTTAATTACTCATCTATTAATTTATGCAGTGATGAACCTTACTTAATAGCCTGTGAACAAAATCCGGAGTTTTCCTAACTTGGCGTTTACTGCAGAGGCATCAGCTCGGTCTGTCTGCTAAGGGACCTCAGAGTTACAGGGTTTAATCAGAATCACTGACTCAGACACCCCAGAACGCTCATCATTGGTCAAGGCGGGCCACTCCTGCATTCGCCGTACCTTTGGTTTTCATTCATTGATTGAGTCACTTACAATGTGGAAGTCAATGAACACGAATCCAACACCTGAGAACGGCACTGGGGTATTACCGAGACCACCGCAAGCCTCTCCTACCACGACAGAGAAGCTGCGTCTTTTTGGCAATGGGTCTCAGCGTCACACACGCAGATGTCCACACTTGCCCCTCTTTTTACGTAACTCATCCACATCTCAAAGATACTCCACTCGTGGTACGCGGCCTCCAAGGGGACACCTAAGGGTCCACGCTCCCTTCCCACACAACCGAACACCGTGGAGGAGGGGGGGTGCCTCCCGGAGCTAGATCATCCCGCACAGTGAGGGCCCGCCTTCCTCCGTCCTTGATGGGCGTCTCTGGAGGAAGCGGGCGGCCGCACCGTGAGGGCACTCGGGCGTCCTCGGGGGAGCGCGTGGCCACCACAGCAGGCCTCCAGGGTGGGGCAGCCGGCGGGGACTGCACCTCCCCCCGCCCCTGCATCGTCCGCGACCTCACAACAGACTTTACACCAAGCTGCCCAGCGAGCTTTATAGAATCTGCGATAAACAACACACATTTACTGTCCGTGTTCTTTGCTACAGAGCAACAGGCAACCCTCATCCGAGAGGCCGGGGCCATGAGCGCGTCACACGCTGGCATAGCTGCGTGCATACAGCGAGGATCCCTCGGGGCTGGGACCGGGCCTGAGCACGGACTTCACCTACGTTTGCCACACACTTCACAGTGCACCTGCATTTGGACTGCAACCTGAGGCCATGTATGGAATTTTCCGCCTGTGGCATCATGTCGGCACTCGGGAAAAACCGGATTCCAGAGTATTCCAGGTTTCAGCTTTTCGGATAAGGGAGGTGCAGCCCCATGACCACCTGGCGCTTTCCTCCCTCTGCGCGGCTCCTCCCCTCTCAGGAAGCGACTGGCCACAGTCTTTCTCATCCACCACGGGACAGAGTAAAACGTAACATTAAAAACTTCCAAGAATGAATAAAACCCTCCGTCGTGCTGAACAGATGTCAGCGGTGCTGAGCAGGACTCCTCAGGCGCGTTGGTTTATTTCCAGAACCGGTCCCGGCAAGGCCTCTCTGCGTTGACACTGCTGAGTGCTAAACACGCTACCCACACCACCGATGCGAATTCGTCACCCAGGAAGCTAAAAACCAACATCTTTGCTATCATTGAATAATTAACTCAGCTACGGAGCTCTCGTGCTGGGAAGTAAAATGCACATTTTATTAAAAATGCAGCAGTGTGGCCTTAACTTCTTTTAATGGACTCGAGCCACGAGGGGCTAGACTAATCACAAACCCTGGTCCCTATCACGTCCTCATTACTGACTCAAGAATAACCACTTTTTATGTATTGATTTATTTACTGTTTAATTTTTAATATAATGAACACTTAAATCTACCGCTCGACACAGGAGCAATAAATGTGACTATTACAGCTATCCATCTAAAGACTCCCTAACCACAGCGACACCCCAGCCTCATTAATCTTGGTTAAGCGACCGTATCCGTGCAGCGCGGAGGCCGCGAAGCACTGAGCCAAGAGTTGCCCTAATTTACGCACTGACTGACTCACTTGTGGGTTTTTATTTAATTAGAGAATTTGAATATTCATTTTTAAAGAGAAAGAATGAAATTTACCAGGAAGCCAGAATTGAAATAGTAATCCACGCAGTCTGTCTAGAGGCAATTCTCACTTCACCTGTGAAAACAGATAAACCGTTATGCCTGCTCCGTGGGCCCTGCTCCTTCCTGTCCCCGCCTGGGGTCGGAGCTCACTCACGCGCTCACTTCTCGTGGTACAACGAGAGGAAGAGCCAGACCCTGGACCTGCGCAGCGGCAGATCCCGGGACCTGGCCACACGTTCACTGCCGCCAATAAAACAGGATCCTCTGTGTTTGTTAAAAAAAACGTCCGGTCATAATTACTCCTGCCACGCTCACAACAGTAGCCCATGCTTGGCCCTGGCTTCACAAAGCAGTTGGCCACACGACCATTTTTAATGTAAATGAGTTCTTTCTTTTCTTGAAAAACCAATAGCCAGCTAGCCAGCACCAATCCAACACACTAGCGTGGACTCTCACAGAAGAGGGTGTGTCCACTATGGCCACCAGTGAGGAAGTTAAGTTAGGGGCTCCACGCTTCCGAAACAGGCGTGACGGGCGACGACCCTTGCTGCACGGCAGCCTGCGCACCTGGCCGTCACTCGCGTGCACGGGCACCCACCCCTGTGCGGGCGCACTTGTCCCACGAGTCACGACAGGGAGAGCTAAGCCGCAGATCGGCCTGACTCTCGCCCCAAGCTCCTCTCTCTCAGAGGAACTAAGCAGGATTATTCTGCCTAATAGATCTCTAATAGTCAAAGCTAATCTCTAAGTAATTAGTAACCAGTATCTCAGGATACCTGCCCCTGGACTCTAATTGACGTGTTAATCTTCCTTTATTTACATTTATGTAGTATTTGTTCACTTATTGATTCTGTAAGAATAACTGATAAATTCTCACTTAATTAAAAAGCCCAGCGACACCCTTGGACAGTATTAGTGATGGTCTGCACGCCCACTGCCCACACGGCTGACAGACGAGGCTGCTCTCTGCGACACGGACTCACACATACACGCTCCTGTGTTCTGCACACGCAAGTTCACCAACATCCTTCCTTCACTCCAGCCCCGGGCCCACCAAGGGTCGGCCCCCGGTACGACAATCACCGAGAATCCCAACTCCCAGTCCTCCCTCAAGGAATTCACAGCCTCGGTGGCCACCCATGGACGAGGACTTCAAATGAGTCAAGGCAAACGGAAAACGGAATGTGAAGCAGCCCCAAGCACGCATGAAACACCCAGCACCGTTTTTACTGGATTTCAGTAGGACTGAATCAAGTTCATCGTAAATCCCAGTTCTGAGCCCACTCTAGTCCTTGGTCCATGCTAGTGTTACGTGGCCTTATTTATGAATATATCCATTTATTACTCTGAAAAACCCAGGCAGCACCCGTAAACCAACCTCCCAGCCCAAGAACATTAAACTCCAGCTATTACTTACATAAATCTCTTCTCTCCTTGCCCACAGAGGTAAACGCCAAGACCTTTAGCATTGGAGAAGGATCAGATGAGCTGCACTAGGTTCACTTGGTGACGTAAACGAGACTTTACAAGGAGAGAGCGAGCCTACAGTTAGAGGCTTTTTAACGGAAGTTCGCTTTTGATATATGTCACAAACTCAGGACTGCCCAGGAGCGTCACTCCTTGTTACGGACTTATTTTTAAAAATTAGTAGCAGAATGAGAGTAAGAGCCACAAATATCTGCCTGAATTCTCCCTACCAGCAGATTTAACAGCTGGGCGATGGCTCCTCATGGACCCCACGTGTACAAAACCAGATGACGTCAGTCTGTCTCACGGCACACACACTCTCACCAGCGATGCACAAACACTTCCGTTTCATATTCTAGGGCCTCCCCTCTTTATTCACGTGTATAATTATACATGGAATAAGTTCATTGCTCATTTTTCTAAATAACTGCTGCATGCAAATTATCCCCAGGGGGATGAACCCCAAGCTCCGCTCCTCTGGGCACCATCTGGGAACAACGGGAGAGATCACTATCGCTGGTTCATAACACAGGCCCCTCTCGGGCCCTTCTGCCTACCTGACCCAGAAGCAAGTGCATGCCTTCGCTCCGTTATGGCAACGGCGCTAATAACGAAAGCCACAAGGGACCAGAGTGCCGAGCTTCTGTCCCTGCGCTCATGGACCACGGACATAACCGACGGAGTCATCTTCTCCGAGCAAGGCAGTCGCATTCACCCGCGCCCTGGTCACATGGCACAGTCCCTATACTGGTTTACGTTTGGAATCTATCAATGGCCAAAACAGCGACTCTGCCCACCACCCACACTGTTCTCTATGGACTTCACCCCGTGGTCCCACTCTCTCCCTGTGAACATCAACGGGCACACATGGACCACTCACATCCCATGCACCACCTCGTCCATAGCTGGCCCTCCCCTGAGATTTGACTGCATTCATGCAGTAGCTCACAACGATGTCTAAGTGCCTGGGAACCCACAGACTCTCGGCGCGAGCCCCTGAGTAGGAACGCCTGCCCACGCCCTCTGCCCACGGAAACCACTGACACGCCGGGACTTGCGGCACCTGCCGTGGGATTCTTCTTCCGTCAAGTCCGGGGAGCCCTGGTGAAGCACAGCCAGGCTCACACAGCTCAGTCCACGCTGCGTCCGCTCCATCACACAGCTTGGGAGCGAGCTTTCCTCCTGAGCGGACCAGCCAGAGCAGCCTGGCGGCCGCGCAGAAAGCCAACGCCGACGCCTGCTGCGGCCGTCCACGGGGCTGGGGCTCCTTACGTGCTGCGCGGAGGGAAGCGACTTCACACCGTAAAGTTAAACCAAAGAATTCACAACAGTGCCTGGTGCACGGCACGCTCTGAGGAGCGGTCCGCACGTGAGGACACTGACCTCACCAGGCGTCTGTCCACGCGGTCACTGACTGACCTACAGCAACACAATCGCGACCTGGAAGCGACCGACATCCAGCGACCACATCCCAACCTAGCCTGAACTCCTGCTGCGAGCTGCCCTCCCTTACAGGGAGTAACTGGGTCTCCACTGCACGTCCGAGTTTAGGGCTTCATCAAAACTGCTGATTCACATACCCCAGGACGACTCAGCACGGGCCCAAGCTCAGCACTTTCTCTTAATTTGTTTATGTGTTCACTGTTTATGCCTCATTGATTGTTTTCTTCCTGCTTTCACCGATTAAAAAAAAAGAAACACAAATAAATAATCAAAGCCCAAACCCAGGCCTTTGACTATTGCAAGAGGCAGTTCCCAGGTGGATTTCCCAGAGCTGCTGGAGGGGCTCGCTGCCTGACTGGCCCTCGGCACCGCACGTACAGGTTAATCAACAGCCTCGCTTCCTGCCGTCCAGGTTTCCCGGCCCGCAGCTCCTGCACCAGGCATCCCGTTTTCTCGTGCTCCAAGGGCTGTACCCACACAGCCTGCCAGCCTCCTCCCCACGGCCCCCGACGGCACAGGCATCCTCGGAGGCACTTCCTCCTCGGAGGTCTGGAGGCCGGCACAGCTCCGGCCGTTGCAGCCACTTGGGGAGTGAACCAACGGATGGAAGACCTCTCTCTCTCTCTGCCTCCTCTCTCTGTGTAACTCTGACTTTCAAATAAAATAAATAAATAGCAGGAACAACGCATCCAGGTGCTGAAAAAGATGTTGACGGCAAAGAAGAGTCGCCTCCTCCCCTCCCTGGAACAACGCCTGAGTCTTGTGTTTCAACAAGTGAGCATAATACACCTGCAAGATCTGAGTGGAGTGACCTTCCAAATCAGCAATAGTCTGAACGAAGTCTGGAGGCTTGACAACCCCTGCAGATGAAAAGCATGACCACCCAGCAGCAAGTATTCACGCGGAATCTTGTGCAGAATGTCCACCTGTTTTCAGTGACAAGAAAGATCAAATATCAGAAAGTCCAACAGAAGCCACAGATAATGGTTTCGTAATCGCTGTGGAAGGCCTAAAGGACCAAGAGATCCGCCTTCAGAATGGACATGATTCAGGGAGCCAAAAGACACTTTAAATTAAACTGGAAAATGCAAGTGCCACCAAAAGCCAGATTTACAGTATTCCATCTTTCAAATGTGGGACTAACAGCAGTGTAGTTGTTACCTTAATATTTTTTCCTGGGACCATCTACCTGCCTTATACTACACTTAGGAAAAAGTATTACGTAGGGTTTTATTTTGTAAGTTCAAGTATTACTGCCTCAATGCCTTTTAACCCTGTTGCAGCGCTGCTTGTAGACATGTTACTATAGTAACACGTTTATGATAAATTGACTTGAAGGACTACTCTTGCTGTTTCATCATGTATGCATTATTTTCTGTATGTGCAGGGCAAGTTGGTATATAATTTGATCAAGTCGCAGTCATAAAATACTATTAACAGAAGATGTAAAAATTTCGCATGGTCTAAATCTTTGTGTACTTTATTTGTAAATTATTTGCCCTGAAGTTTTAGAAAATAGTTTCTGAATTTTAAAATTGCTGGATTCATGCAGCCAGCATTTCAGGTTATCAGAGATCAAAGACTGTAATAACACATTTTGTAAATTGTAAGCAAAAAGTTATTTTTATATTATATACTGTCTAATCGTTCATCTTAATTGTCCCTGTTTTCAACTAGTCATGGAGATTCAGTAAGTGCCTTGGAAGTCTCTTAGCTGGTGTGTGTTACTCTAATATCTGAACTCAAATGGGATTAAAAGACTATCAGATTATATCTATGTTTCAGAATATTTGACCTGCCATTAAAACAACAAAAACAAAAAAAATTCTTAATAAAATGACACGCACTGATCCAGACACAACACCGACTTTTAGACCCGCGTGCCCGTAAGTTTCGACGCAACAGGAGCAGCCTTGACCTATTTGCGTCCTGGGACTCGGCTTGGCAGAATTATGCTGGTAATAACGGATGTCCAGTGCATCCTCCCAGGACCGCCCAGTTGTTACTCACTGCTGTGTTTCTTCACATCCAGAAATGACAGAATCCGAGACCCACGGTCACAAAAGCCCAGGGACAAGGGGTCTGCACACCTGGCTGCAACTCCTGTCCCGCTGAGACGGGGACTGGGCTCATTTATGACCCTCAGAATCACAGCTTCATCTACAGCCCCGATTCGGACGCCCAGGGACCCAGGATTGATTTAAGCTTGGGACTGTTTTTTTCTTTATTCATTTATATATTTGTTTATTGATTTATTCATTGATGGACTAATAATTACGTAATCAGTATTCATGAATCACAGCAAAGCAGGAATTAATTTCTGTGAGCAGGTACTAACTTCTCTGTTTACACTAATTTCTCCCAGAATGAAAATTCTAAATCCCTGCATATAGTGCATCTCCCTGTTGTGCAGACATTCAGCTGCCTGCTTTATGCAATTCTACACCCACGTGCCCATGCCTGTCCTACACCCACACCTGTGCCTGTCCTACACCCACACCTGTGCCTGTCCTACACCCACACCTGTGCCTGTCCTACACCCACACCCTGTGCCTGTCCCACACTACACACTGTGCCTGTCCTACACCCACACCCTGTGCCTGTCCAACACCACACCCTGTGCCTGTCCTACACTACACCCAGTGCCTGTCCTACACTCATACCCTGTGCCTGTCCTGCACCCACACCCTATGCCTGTCCTACACCCACACCCTATGCCTGTCCTACACCCACACCCTTGCCTGTCCTACACTCACACAACCTGTGCCTGTCCTACACTCACACCCTGTGCCTGTCCTCCACTAACACCCTGTGCCTAACCCACACTCACACGCTATACCTGTATACAGTCACACCCTGTGCCTGTCCTCCACTCACACCCCTTGCCTGTCCTACACCCACACCCTGTGCCTGTCCTACACTCACACCCTGTGCCTGTCCTACACCCACACCTGTGCCTGTCCTACACCCACACACCCTGTGCCTGTCCCACAGCCACGCTCTGTGCATGTCTACACTCACACCCTGTTCCTGTCCTACACTACACCCTGTGCCTGTCCCATACTATACTCTGTGCCTGTCCCATACCCACGCCCTGTGCCTGTCCTACACCCACGCCCTGTGCCTGTCCTCCACCCACACCCTATGCCTATCCCACACTCACACGCTATACCTGTATAGTCACACCCTGTGCCTGTCCTCCACCCACACCTGTGCCTGTTCTACACTATACCCTGTGCCTGTCCTACATCCACACCTGTGCCTGTCCTACACTCACACACCCTGTGCCTGTCCCACACTCACACCCTGTGCCTGTCCTACATCCACACCTGTGCCTGTCGCACACTCAAGCCCTGTGCCTGTCGCACACTCAAGCCCTGTGCCTGTCCTACACCCACATAGCTGTGTCTGTCCCACACTCACACCCTGTGCCTGTCCTACATCCACACCTGTGCCTGTCCCACACTCAAGCCCTGTGCCTGTCCTACACACAAACCCTGTGCCTGTCCTACACCCACACCCTGTGCCTGTCCTACACTCACACACCCTGTGCCTGTCCTACACACGCACAATGTGCCTGTCCTACACTCACTCCCTGTGCCTATCCCACACTCACACGCTATACCTGTATACAGTCACACCCTGTGCCTGTCCTCCACCCACACCTGTGCCTGTTCTACACTACACCTACAGCCTGTGCCTGTGCTACATTCACACCCTGTGCCTGTCCTACACCCACACACCCTGTGCCTGTCCTACACTACACCCTGTACCTGCCCTACACCCACACACCCTGTGCCTGTCCTACACTACACCCTGTACCTGTCCTACACCCACACACCCTGTACCTGTCCTACACCCACACACCCTGTGCCTGTCCTACACCCACACCCTGTGCCTGTCCTATACTCACACACCCTGTGCCTGTCCTACACACACACAATGTGCCTGTCCACACTACACCCAGTGCCTGTCCCATACTACACTCTGTGCCTGTCCTACACTCACACCCTGTGCCCGCCCTACACTCACACGGTCTGTGTTTGGCTCTCTTTATTCAATCTTTGATTTGTCCAAAATTTTAACTATTAAGCAAAGGACATCCAGGAACCTCTCATTTTACCTTACTGTCAACATTTGCTACCTTTTTGTGTGTTTTTTTTTTCTCGCCAATAAGTTGGAAAACCAAATCTTTACTGAAGACAGAATGTGGAAATCAGTGAAAAAAAGACTATTAATCAATTGAAAAAATGAATGAAGCACCCTTTTCCATCTATTTTAAGTGTATTTATACATTTATGCAACTTGATAATTTAGCCACTGACTCCCTTACAAAATAATAGCCTAATCGACTACCAAGAGCCATGGCCGTCTAAGATCCACCCCCGACACCAAGCTCACTTCCCACACACTGGCGTCTTCTGCCGCGGGTTTCAGTGGGCCCCACATGGGTTAACCAGCACCTTTACTCCCTACCTTACCTGCAGTCAGCGTTGGCCACGCTTGAACCCGTTCCACTTAATGACTTCCCCAGGCATTTGTTCATGTAAGTCATTTTCTTTAAATGAATAAAGACGAGGAACACCACTGACCCAATACAACTGCAGTGGCTGTACACACATCTGTTCACCTGTCCCCAGCCCAAAGAGGTTAGGCAGCTTACACCGTTTACGGTTTGGTTGCCTTATAAAAATATTTAAAACAATCCTTGTCCCAAACATGCACTTTAGTATACTGTTGTATTTTAATTCACTTATTTACTTTTAATTGACTCATTCATTGATTGAGCTGATGATGCGATTAATACCCATAGATTAAAAAAAAAAAAAGTTACATGAGTATCTCATGGGACTACGGCAGCACCACATAGTAAAATATAATGCAGGACACAATACACTCGATAGAAGCTATATTTTTTTAAAAGCAAAAGCAGGTGAAACTGATTTTTGACTATGTATCACACTCTATCTAAAATACTAACATTACACCATTTAATCGACATCATTATACATGTAACTTAAATACACAACACTTAAGCACTGAATCTGATGCAACTGTCGAGACAGCTTGCATCTCCTTTCAGGCGAGTTTTCTCGATTGAGTGCTCTTCACGAGGCCCCCTCACAGTTGGCTGCGTCACAGCCCAGCGCTCAGCAGGCACCCGGCAAGCGGCCACTCTCGCGCACAATGCGTGTCTGCAGGCTTCCGTGCCCCGGCAGTAATGCCGCTTTCTCTCCGCAACAAAACCACCCACATTCTTGCTGGCCAACAATCTCACACGTGTCGCCAGGCCACCTTGAGCCCTCTATCTCTTAACTCGTCTGTATTTCAAAGATGACACAATAAGCTGTTACAAAAACTCTGCGATGGAATACCAATAATAGCTGTCAGCCTTCCCGTGAGTTACCTCTCGAGCGGGAACAGCACAGATCTCTATCGGTGGAAGACTGTTGAGATCGACAATGGTGTACAATTAACGTGGAATATCAAGATGCCAACGCCACAAATAAAATGGCCTTACTGCATTGTTCATGAAAGAGCGCTAAATTATGATACTTGAGATCCTCGTCTCGGATCGCATTCTCGTAAATGGATCTGTGCACCTCCTGCGATATTTCGAGTACATGGAGGGAAAAGTTCATTGTGCTGCGAAACACTATTGAAATGCATGCACACGGGGGCCTTCAACGAAGTTCATGGGAAACGCAGCTATGAAAATGCTGCATGGACTTCAATTTTTCTTTTGCTGTAACTTATCTTTTGATTTAATTTGTCCACATTTTTATGAACTCTCATAGTAGGCTGTTCGTATCCTTTAGATAACAGAATCAACACCCATGAGCAAAGCCCCCACACAAGGAACAAGAGCTCTGGGTGGACTCCAGCCCCCGCCCCGCCCAGCCGGGCTCGCCCTCCTCGCTTCCGTAACAGCCGCAGCTGACTGGCTGTGGTGCGCTCGCTCTGCCACTCTGAAAGCAGGCCTGGCAAAGGGTGGAATGGATCACAAAAATACTGGATCATCACACCCACTTGCACGGGCCAGGCTCCACCTGGGCCAGGGCTGGTCTTTCCCGCTCTCGACCCGCACTACGGGTCCAGTCACACCTCTCAGTGATGTACGTTTCAGTCATCACCTCCATCGACACCATGGAGTCGATTACCAGAAATAAGAACCGGAGCCATCGCCCCCCCATCCCGCAGCCTCTCTGCCCCTCCCCTGCGGGCAGGGAGAGACCGCAGCCGGAGCTCCCCCAGCACCTGCCCAGCACGACTTCGAAACTGCAGTGGAGGGGGACTGGGCTGTGCCCTCCACGCTTGCTCTCTGCAAATGGGAGTGGGGGCTACAGGCACTCTGCCCGGAACACACAGCCTGCCTCCTCTGTCTGCTGGCGACTGAACACAGAGACGGCACTGCCAACCCAGAGGGGACTGCACTCCATCCTCGGAAGGCTGGGCTACAACCCTGGCTACGCACGGCCGGGAATGAGTCACCTGTGTGGGTGGCTATGAAGCGGATAGCCCTCCCCACTTGGGAGAAACATGGCGGCTTATGTCACTGTCAGCAAATGCTCCGTCTCCCTCCCCCCCTTCCCCGTGAGAGGCAACACGTCCCCCTCCGCTGACGATGCGCTGGGCCTAGGCCGTGCACCACCCAGTGGAGTCTGTGGGTCTTAGCCCACGTGCGAGCACAGGTGTTAGCACGCTTGGGTGGTCTCGCCTGGCCTCTGGGGCCACGGGCCTGGTCCCCGTCACATTATCACCATTACCCAAATCGGGGACACCAGCATTAGTTAACCATCTTTAGTGGCAAAGGCCATAACAATACCATGAAACCACTATTCAGCTTATCAATGACTTTTTCATCTCCTTACACAAAAATACAGAAATTTTAAACATTAGAGAAATGTTAATAACAAACCTGGCAGCACACGTTCAAACGACACTAAATAGATTATAAAAATAAATGAAGGGGTTGGCGCTGTGGAGTAGCGGGTTAAGCCTCCACATGCAGTGCCCACATCCCATGAGCACTGGTTCGAGTCCCGGCTGCACCACTTTTGATCCGGCTCTCTGCTGTGACCTGGGAAAGCAGTGGAAGATGGCCCGAGTGCTTGGGCCCCTGCTCCCATGTAGGGGACCAGAAGGAATCTTCTGGCTTCTGGCTTCGGATCGGCCCAGCTCCGGCCGTTGTGGCCTTTTGAGGAGTGAAACAGCAGATAAAAGACCTTTCTGTCTGTCGCTCCCTCTCTCTGTCTATAATTCTGCCTCTCAAATAAAGAAATAAACCTTTAAAAAAATAAATCTTCATGGTAAATGGAATTAAAAGATAAAATTATTTCAAAAAAGACTTTTTGCCAGTGAAACTGTATTGTACAGAACTAGATTCATGATAGGATGTGTCTCACGGGACACTGTGTCACCAGCCTGTAATGATCCCTCTTTAATTAATTTATGTATTTACTCATAGGTGACAGTCCCCGAATCCTGTGAACCACCCACCAACACGACTGATTAGTGGGGTGGCCCCCAGCCACATGTGGCTTTAAATTTAAAATAATAAAAGGGAAGCCAAACAAAAACCGGTACATCTGAGCCACAATTCCAGCGCTCAGTGGCCACGTGCAGACAGCAGCCACCATGTTGGACACAGCAGCCCTGCCGTGCAGAGTTCCGTGGGACAGTGCTGGGATGCGCTCGCCCGCGGGCCCGGTCGGGAACACTTTCTGATGAACCTGACCAAGTAGCCACGATCCCCGACTCGTGGGAGCTGCCGTCAGTGGTCTACTGGGACCCTGACTCATCACGTAAGGAACCGTCCACGCACAACCGTAATCCCTATCTCTCCCCGCAAGACACGAACATTCTCTTTCATTCCTTCATGCTGCTTTTTTTTTTTTTTTTTTTTTTTTGACTGTCAGAGTTAGAGAGAGACAGAGAAAAAGGTCTTCCTTCCGTTGGTTCAACCCCAAAATGGCCGCTACGGCCGGCGCGCTGCCCTGATCCAAAGCCAGGAGCCAGGTGCTTCTCCTGGTCTCCCATGGGGTGCAGGGCCCAAGCACCTGGGCCATCCTCCACTGCACTCCCAGGCCACAGCAGAGAGCTGGCCTGGAAGAGGGGCAACCGGGACAGAATCCAGCGCCCCGACCGGGACTAGAACCCGGTGTGCCGGCACCGCAAGGCGGAGGATTAGCCTAGTGAGCCGCGGCACCGGCCTTCATGCTTCTTGCCTGAGGGAATGTTTACATGGACTGTGCACATCCACAGCGAAACACAAAACAGCTGTGGAAGGGATGAGACAGGCCAGGTTATTTTTATATGGTCAGGCAGACAAAATTAAAGCAACCACAATCCTTTTATCCTCGGACCATTCTCATCGCCAGCCCGTGCTTGGTCTTTTATTTATTTTATACCTTTATGTAGTTATTTATTTTTAGGACTAAAATCAACATCCAACACAGCACCGTGCAAACCAAGAACTCTGACTAACCCCTTACCCAACGCATCTCTTACACAGACCCTGGACGAATCAATTCCAGGATAGTTAGCGCTACGTTTTCGTCCAGTTTTGTCTTGAGGTCTCTCTCTAAGACGGTGGCTACAAATTCTGGTCTTGGCCTGACAGGCACCCAGGAGAGGTGGCTTGGCCTTCACAGGCCACGTATTTGTCCTGGTGGACAGCCTGGTGCCCAGGGTCTCACCTGTGGCCTCGCCCAGGGACGGCGTTCGCACCGGCAGATGCCCTGGGGGCTCCCGGCTGAGTCCGGTTGATTCCAACCCGGACAGCAAGACAGCCTCTCTCTAGGATCCCTGACCGAGTTAGGTTCAGGGTGTTGGCAAGTGTAGACAGAGTGGGCACAGCACAGGGGACGCAGGTCTCAGCTGCAGTTCCCCGGGAGAAGGCCATGAGCCTCACAGGGACAACAGGGACTGTGGCCCAGGGCACACAGCAAGCAGGCTCCCTGCACGAACGCGAGTGGGGCGCAGAGCAGGCCAGGGGAGCTGCCGGGCCACACAGGCCAAGTGGGCTGTGCCCGAGTCAGCAGGACGAGCAACACCAGGCCCGCTTCTGGGTCCGTCCCAGTGAGGGCGGGGAGGAAGGGGAGAACTGAAAGCCGTGTCGAGGGTGGCCCAGCCAGCTCCGGACGAGAAAATCCGAACACACGCCAGACGGATGCCAGGGCACTGCAGGACGGCGAGACCCACAAGATCGCCCTCCCGCTCTCACCGACGCGTCCTTCGAGAGCTGACCCGTTTCTGAGAGCCCTGGACTGTCCAGCCGGAGATGTGAGGAAGAGGGGGCAGGCGCCCGGGACGCCCGAATCACGTGAGCACGGCCTGGGCTGGCGCCCTGGTCTACTTCCAACCCAGATTCCTGCTGAGCGGCCGTGAGGGCCCGAGGAGCAGGGTGCCTGCCACCCACATGGAGACCGGGACTGAGACCCTGGCTCCTGGCTTCCTCCTGGCTCAGTCTCTGCTACTCTGGGCCCTTGAAGAGCGAACCAGGGGATGGAAGGCACCTCTCACTTTCTCTCTCTTCCAAATAAATATTAAAAAAATTAAGACTACCAACCATTACTTAATTTTCTTTGTAAGTATCCTATCCAGCCATATGGAGCCCAAACGTCTCCAAATGCCACGGTCAGGCCAACGACGGCATCACCAAGCTTGGCGATGCGCACAGCGGCCAGAGAGGCAGGGAGGCAGTTCTGCCCGACCCTCGGCTGCTAGACTGACTCACAGCCTTGCCTTAGGAGCGCCCTCCTCCCTAACCACCGAGCCTTCCACTCTTGCTTATGCGTTTGTTTTAAAAGTCCATGAAAGAAGACCCACAACACAAAAAGCTCCAGTGCCACGTCTCCCTGCGGGGACCGTCCTCACTGAGGGGCATCCCAAACGCCACCGGGAGAAGTGCCAGCACAGCGGTGCACAAACTAACGTGAATCAAAATCACGAAACGCTGTAGATACGTTCACTGTCTCCGGTGTGCTGGCTGTGTCCTTGTGGGTCTTGGACCACGGTATGTTGCCTCAGTTAGTCCACGCCTGATCCCCTCTGATTTCATTTATACATTTCATTAACAAATCCATAACCTGGGCCGGCGCTGGGGCACAGTGGGTAAAGCCGCCGACTGCAGTGCCGGCATCCCATGTGGGCGCCGGTTCTAGTCCTGGCTGCTCCACTTCCCATCCAGCTCTCTGCTGTGGCCTGGGAAAGCAGCAGAGGATGGCCCAAGTGCTTGGTTGGGCCACCAACCATACATGAACCCATCACCCAGGTCAAAGACAAGAAAGGAGGGAGGACAGAACACAAGACACACGTGCAGACATGTACAGGAGGGGAAAATGCGCACATGAAAAAACTGCTGCCTCAAGGCCAACTCCCGGTGTCACCCAGTGCAACGCCTTGCACACAGGCAGATGACGTACATGAAATGTCTGATTGTTTTTTCTCTTTTCCTTTGCTCATTTTCCGTATAGGGAACAGCCTGGAGGTACTGTCTGTGTGGTGGAGCTATGCCCAGTGGCACTGGTTTAGGACAGTCTCGTGGCTGGCCCGTGCTCGGTCATCTTTGATTTTATTTGTGTGTCCACTCAGGTTTAATAACACGACCCACCCGTGACCTGACCACTCAGCCTGCAAGCAACACTGACCTGCACTCCACGGCTGGGCTCGGGTCTCCTCCGCCACAGGGCACAGCAGGGTCTCCGTCCGAAGAGGGGTCCTTGCGTCCACTCCAGGGTCCCCGTTCTGTGGACACGAGGCAGATGCTAAGAAGACTGACCAAACCTGGTCTTCTGGAACAACCACGAGGTCAGCAGAACACAGTTACCCTAACTCACCACTAGCCCGAATGCAGCATTAACACCTATAGTGTTATCTCAGGATGCACCCTGCCCCGCCCCAATCACCAGCAAGGCCAGGGGGCACTGGGAGCACCAGGGGACCCAGCCCGGACCCAGACATGCAGAGTAACGCCAGCCTGCGGCCCAGGCACGCTCACGGCTCCCCCTTCACCCTGTTTGCCGTTTTACTTACTTTTCACACACAACAAACAGGCAGGCAGCGGCACTAACCCAGGACAGAAATGCTGCCCGGTGCCTCCGAGCCCTTCTTATCCAGAGTGGCTTTAGACGGCTCGCAGCTGCGCACGAGAGGATTAACCCGGGCCCGAGGTCATGAAACTTTAAGTTCAGCCACCTTTCATCCTGCCGCTTCCTCGCTCACCGAATTCCCCTAAGTGTACCGCAGACACTCCACACAGGCCTTGGGCCCAGGCCAACGGCTGCCACTGCTTCTGCCCACAGCAGGCTTCCTGCCACCCACAGCCCCACTCCCTACCAGCGGGGTTCCGCCTTCTAAACCGAGTGGAAAGATGGCTGCCTCAGGTTGGAGGGCAAAGGACGCGGGGAGCAAAGAGCCCAACCCTGAGCGCAGCCACGCTCAGTAACGGCGTGCTGTGCACCTGCAGGGCTTAGGGCCTCTCAGCACACCCCCAGGAACAGCGCTGAGAGCAGAAGGGGATGTTGACGAGCGAGCTCCCTGGACGAGTGGGAGCCCCCGGACGGAAAGCCGAGCGTGGGCACTCTGCCATCGCTGCTCCGCGGGGCCTCCTTGGCGTGGCTCACACAGTCGCGCATTGGGACCTACGCAGTGGACGCCCATGAAGCCCCGCTTTCACCTGCCCACGGTCACCTCCTCGGTCAGGGAAGCCCCCGCGTGCTCCACGTGCGGCACACGGGCCTCAAAGGAAGAGAGGGTCTCGCGCACCTGCTGGTTGCTCGTGGCAGCTCGGCGGCCCTGGCTTCACCACAGTCCTCCATGCAGAACACATCCTCACAGCTGCTCCAGGCAAGGCCGCGGTTACATGAGGTCTTTATTCTTTTCTCATTTTTAATAAGGAAATTGACAGCCGCTGACCGTCCTGGTCTCTTTTCCTATGTCCCTCGGTTGTGCAGAATTCATCACAATCCTTCGCTCTCGACCCATTCCCATCCTTGCCTTGGCAACACCTGTCTTGTCTCACTGATTATTAAAACCACTCATCAGGGCCAGCCCTGTGGCATAGTGGGTAAAGCCGCCGCCTGCAGTGCCGCATCCCATATGGGTGCCGGATCGAGACCCAGCTGCTCCACTTCCGATCCAGCTCTCTGCTATGGCCTGGGAAAGCAGCAGAAGATGGCTTAGGTCCTTGGGCCCCTGCACCACGTGGGAGACCTGGAAGAAGCTCCTGGCTCCTGGCTTCAGATCGGCACAGCTCAGGCCGTTGCAGCCAATTGGAGAGTGAACCAGCGGATGGAAGACCTCTCTCTCTCCCTCTCTCTCTCTCTCTCTCGCTGCCTCTCCTCTCTGTGTAACTCTTTCAAATAAATAAATCCATAAAAAAAAAAAACTACTTGTGACAAGAACCTGCATTCCTCACCTCTCACCCAACCTGTCTCCTACCTTAGAATAACGCGATCAGCAGACCCTACTGCACACCTCCCTGTCTCTCCGGCACGTGTAAGATCTCAGCGCGCATTCGCGTTCTTAAACAAATGCTTCCCGGGGTCAGTGGCTCACTGGGTCTCTGCGGGAAGTTACAGCTGAGCACTGGAAAAAGTCACAGCAGAGAATGAGACCCAGGCTTAACGGAGAACACGCCCACGGGGAAGGGGTGGGGCGGGGCCGTGACTCGAACCCAGAGCCTCCCGAGCTCATGGCCACAGGGCAGCATGAGCCCACGGCTGGAGTAACTATGCTCGCACTGCAGAGCCCACCTCAACCCTGGCTAGGGGGTCAACGCCCACGCTGAGCCTGCTTCTCCGCCCTAGCCTCAGTGCAGCAGGCAGACAGCCCTCCGCCCAGTCCCTGCCCCCTGCCGCAGTGCCCGAGCTGTGGTGCTAGGCAGACAGACTGACCAGGTTCCACCCCAGCAGGCACTCAGAGCCGTGCAACTGCAGAGACGTGACCTGGCCTCTCTGTCTTGTGCCCCGGCTTGTGCGATTTGTAGAATGACCCTCCCGGGTCCAACACGAGGGCGCCCAGGACTCCCCACTAGTCCTCAGGACCCCTGCCCGCCCGGCACCCCGCCACCCACCCCGCGGGCCCGGAGAGACACAGTCGTCTCGACGTTCAGGCCACGCCGAAGCTCTCGGGAAGGGTGGGCTTCAGGCAGGAAATCGGTGGGATCTGTCCTTTCCTGGACACGGCATCAAAGCTTGAGCGAGTGTCCTGGAAAACAGAAATCCAGCTAACGGGATGCGCTTTGGAAGACGAAAATTCAATTCATGAAACGGGACTGCTCTCGGGGAGTCTCCGCGGGGTCTGGGTGCTCCAAGTGTTTCTGGGATCCGGCCCGTACCAGTCGCGCACTGCCGGCTTCCTCACCGGCCTCCCGGACCGGCCCCAGCAGCCACTCGGCACATGGTGGTGCCGTGACCCAGGTGCCAAAGAACATGCTACATACAGCTGTAATGTCACAAGGACATGACAACGTCGGTGCGGGGCCGCCGTTAGGGACCACCAGGCTGGAATCTGCCTCCCGCCTGCCTTTTCGGGAAGCCCCGTACCCTCCCCAAGCCTCAGGGGGCAATCATCCAACCCGACCTCCCCCCTCCCCGGTGCGGGGAAAATGAAAAGCGTAACGTTTATGAGCAAGCTCCCACTGAGCAGAAGGGACTACCCACAGCGTACCTGCTTCGCCCGGCACACGGCGCTCACGGCACGCTTCGGCACACACCGTCGCCTCTGATCCCTGCAGCGGTCCTGTGGACCAGACATGACAGCCGTATCGGCCAACGCTCACTGCATGCCTCCCCCACGCCAAGCACCCTGCCGCCTGCACTGCACACACCGGCGCTCCTCGGGCGTGGGTACAAACCCCGACCCCTGGACCGTCAGCACCTCTCCTTTTTAGCCCCCCAAAAGTTGTGAGCACCCACCCTGAGCCAGTCACCAGGTCTAGGTGTGGAGACGAGGCTATGAAGAAGGCACATGACCACCACTGTGGGAGGAGACAGGAAGTGCGGCGTGCAGGACAGGAAATGGTCAGGGAGAGACGGCCTCACCCAGATGTGACATCTGTGCAAGAGCATCACCCGTCCTATTGTGCCCACAAAGCGACCTGCCAGCGGTCACATGGCTAGGAGGTGCCGTGCGGGAGGCGGCTCAAGTCGGCATTACCCTGCGCGGCACAATGCCTTCTCGAGTGCGTGGACGCACACGCCTGGGAGGGCCCGTCTGGCCTCCAGCACAGGCAGCCCCAGGAGCAGAGGGAGTACCCAGGAGGCACCAACAGCCCTGGTTGAAGGGGCAGTGACAGCCGTCCCTACGGGACATGTGCAGATTCTGGGGCCAGACCGTGCTGTGAACACAGCCTACGTCGGCGCAGCCCAGCAGGTCAGCACCAGAGCCACCATGTCCCTGGCACCTGGCTCTTAGGGCATCCAACGGCGTACACCAGCACCCTCCCGGCACACTGCCACAGGCCACCTGAGCTCAAGGGGCAACGGTTCTGTCCAAGAATGGGCGGCGATCACCAATTCTCATGCCCCCGTGGTGAGACTCGGAAGGGTTGCAACTGCCCCCTTGGAAACAGCAAGGCAGGAAATAGTTTGAAAAAGGGTGGGAGGGGGGCCTGGCGCTGTGGCATAGTGGGTTAATGCCCTGGCCTGAAGCGCCGGCATCCCATATGGATGCCGGCCGGTTCAAGACCCGGCTGCTCCACTTCTGATCAAGCTCTCAGCTACGGCCTGGGAAAGCACTGGAAAATGGCCCAAGTCCTTGGGTCCCTGCACCCGCGTGGGAGACCCAGAGGAAGCGCCTGGCTCCTGGCTTTGGATCAGTGCAGCTCCGGCCGTTGAGGCTAATTGGGGAGTGAACCAGCGGAAGGAAGATCTCTCTCTCTCTCTCTCTCTCTCTGCCTCTCTTTCTCTCCCTGTGTAACTCTTGACTTTCAAATAAATAAATAAATCTTAAAAAAAAAAAAAAAAAAACAGGGAAGGGAAGAGATTAAGAGATTTTGACGAGAACTGGGGAACCTGTCTGCCGCTTCCACAAGCCTCAAGTTTAGCTCCAACTTTTGCACGGAGAACTCTAACCGCTTGTGTTGCCCTGGGCCCCTCAGCGGGCCCTCAGCTCCACTCTCTCCAGGAAGACCCCTTAGGAAGATGTGCCTTCCCTGGGGCTCCCTTGGGTGGGTCACGTCCCGTTGCTGCGCAGAATTTTTGCTTCCGTGCCCAGAACTGAAATCGTCTGTCTTGACTTCGCATTTTTGTTCGTTTCATTGGGTCCCATTCAAAGCAGCTCTCACGCCTCACTGAGCACCTGCTCAGTCACCTGTGAGACGTGGGTCAGGACTCCTACGTGACCAAGACGATAAACGACATCTCGATGAGAACTTAGATGACAATGAAAGGGTTATTGCGCGCTCACCATACAGGAGGCACTGTTCTAAACCTGGTATGTGTTTGAGTCCTTTAATCTTCAGCTGTCCTTATTAAGGAACCATTGCTATTTTCATATCACAACTGGGGAAACTGAGGCACAGAGCGTGAACACCTCATCCAAACTGGGCAAACTAGTCAATGGCAGGGCTGGGACGGAAACTCCTGCATCTGAGACAAGCGATGCGTACACAGCAGTTTCTCAAAACCCAACTGCCGAGTGTAAGCCCGTCTGCGGGAAGCTCACTGACGGTCCCGTCAGCCCTCCATCTGGCCCCCTCCCTCCCTGCCTTGTGCCCCTTCGGGCTCTGCTGTTTCCATCAGCACGCCACAGAAACCTGAGATACCAGGTATCTCATCTGACTTGGTCGGTTGTGTTGCTAGGTGCCGCCGGTACCTGTGGCCCTTGTTTGAGTGATGATTACAAGAAGGAGACACTAGAGAAGGTGTTACTTGAGAAATACAATTAAATTTGATTGGATGAGAAGCTAGGATCACCCACAGACCGGGAGGGTGGGTCTGACATGGGTGAACCCCGAGCAGAGTACGTGATTTTCGAGCACGGTCATGGAGAACAGGAAACAGGGCAGAGTGTGGGTTTTGAAGCAAAGGGGGCTGGGCTCAAAGCATGAGCTCCCTCTATGGCTTTGGGGAAGTCACTTACCATGCTTGACCCTCGGTTTCGTTTTCTTGTAACTGGGGACGGCGATCGCTACCACGGAGCGTGGCTGTGGTGATGTGGAGGAGACAGTACCGGCCAGGGCCAGAGTGTGCGACGGGGGCACAGGGACAGTCATACAGGGCGGCCAGTGGACAGCACTGGCCCCAGCACTGCGTGACAGCAGCAGGCACTGAGCACCCCTGAGCAGGTCAGCACCAGGCTGGCTCTGGGTCCCTGTGAGTGGGCAGACCACCTGTGGTGAGAGGGTATGCTCGGAGCCGGGACAGAGGCAGGAGCGTCACCAGCAAGCCCCACTGAGGCAGGCTCTGAACCCGTTAGGAAACTCTTCTCTCATCTGTCCATCCACCATCTGCACTTCAGCTGATCCCACCACCTTCCACTCATGCCTCCTGACCTAACAGCCATCCTCCCATCTCTCAGTCTTCAAAGGAACCAGACAAACCTGGGTTGGAATCCTGGGTCCCACTTCCTAGCCAATCTTGAACACGTCACTGACCTCCAAGTCCACTCATCTGTCAAACAAAGTGCAGGAGACACAGCTGGGAGAGGGGTGGTGAGGATTTAAGGCGCGAGTGAGGGGACCGGCTCCTGGCCTCTGCAAACGCTCGCGAGCTACGTGTTGAGTCCCTCTGCTTTTGGCAATCAGGCTGGGATTTTTGCAGGGAGAAAACCACTGTTCTCACACAACAAATGGAGAAATGATTTGTAGACGTTCTCAGCGATGTTTCAGTGGTGTGCACAGCCAGGCGGCACGCGGGGTGGCCTGTGATGGGGTCCCCAGAGGGCTGGCACTCCCTGGGGTACCCCCCTGTCCCGGGTCACAGCTGCAGCCGGGATGCAGCAGAGTTGTGAGTTCCAGGAATGGACTGCAGACTGCCCCTGTGGAAGGCGCTGCATGCGCTTGACCCCTTGGGGGGCGTTGGGGGGGGTGCCAGCTCCTTTTGTCTTAAGGATGGAGGCCAGCTCTGTTTTACCCACCCCCAGCCCACCTCCCCTTGGCGGCTGCTTCTTCTGGCTGAGTGTCTCTGACGTTCTCAGATGCGGGCTTGGGGCCTCCCCGTGTGCTATCTGCAGCCCTCCGGGTGACTGGGAGACTCCTAGAATTCGCCTCATTTTCAGTGAAAAAACTGAGGTTTGCTTAGATTGCGATTGCCTCTGGAGGTCTGGGCGCCCATTCAAGCCCTTGCATTTACAGCTGCACCTCCCCTTCCAGAACCCCAAATGCCCCCCTGATGCCGCAGGGACGGTCTGGCCACTGGTTTGAACAAGTCAACAGGAAGAGAAATTTATGAGTCCATCAGGAATATTAGAACGCCGAACTGATGCATTAAGACAACGCTGCTACTCTTTTAATTTTGATAATGGTGTTGTGGCTAAGAAAAAGGCCTTTTTTCTTCAGGGTGGACTCAGAAGTGCGTGCCTGGGGGGCACTGGCCAGGCTGTGCGGCACCGGGGCCAGGGCAGGCCGGCACCCCGGTTTGGACGGAACCCGGGACGTGGTGTGATGGTGGACGATGCCAGACTGAAGACGGCGCCCACTGTGTTTTTGGAACTACTTCTGTGTAGTTTGACATTTCCCATAAGTGAACTGGGATGGAGACTAGGGACTAGGGACCCAGTGCGGGGGCTTTCGTCTCGGGCCCCGGGTACCCCTCAGGGGCCAGGTGTGGGGCGCAGGGGTCCGGGACTGTGCCACCCCCAGGACCGCCCCTGAGGTCGCACGAGCCCAGCGGCGATCCCCGCCTCTCCCTCGGACCTTCACACTCGCAGGAAGCTCCTGGAGTGGCCGGGACTCAGCTGTCTGCCTTTCTAATTTGCGGGGGGGAGGGACCACAGTTGGCGCTGCTGCCCCAAAACGGCGCGCGGGGCTGCCCTGCGCCCTAGTCCCGGGCGCTCACACGCCGGCTCCGGGGTTCCCGGCGCGCTCCTCGCTGTCACTCACGCCGCCACTCCAGGTCCCCGCGCCGCCCCCCGCGCTCCTTCCCGGCCCTTCCGCAGCAGCCGCAGCCCCGGCCGCCTCTCCCCCTTCTCCCCGGGCGCCCGGCCACGGCCGCCGCCGCCTCCCTCCCCTGGCCGCGCCCGCCGCGCGGCAGCCGCCGCAGCTCCGCGCCGCAGCCCCTCGGCACCGCAGCGCAGCGCAGCGCGGCCGGTCGGTCCGGGGCGCCGCCGCCTCCTGACCGGCTCCCCCTCCTCACTTTACGGGCTCCAAAATGTGGCCCAGGCGGCCCCCTTGTGGCACTTGGGGGCGCCACAGACTCCTGGCTGGAGTCTGAAGAATTCAGACCGATTCCTCCGCACCGTGAGTTGGCACAAATCCTCCGTGGCCCAACTCCGACCCCAGCGGCCCGGCTCGGCCGCCCTCCTGGGCAGGGGGCGCCTCCCCCTTCCCGGCCCCTGGCCTGCCCCGCACAGGCGGCGGCGGCGGCGGCGGCGGGAAGGGAACCTGTCTTCCTAGCGAGCAGACAGGTGTCTGCTGGGGGCCGGGGCAGTGGCGGGGGCGGGGTGGTGAGGGGGGTCGCAGGGGCCGTGGCGAGGGGGGGGTCACGGGGGCAGGGGCAGGGGCACAGGCTTTCCTTGGGACTAAGGCTGCGTCTCCTATCCCTCTCACTCACGGGAACCTGGGGCGCAGGCAGCCCAGAGTCCCCGTCCGTCGGTGGGAGCAAGCATAGGGGCTGGGGGCCTCCCCGCTGAGGGAGCTGTGGCTGGGGGTCCTGCACTGAGGCAGGGGGCGGGGGCTGCCCGGGCGACGGGGCCCCCTCCCTGCTGCCAGCCACACAGCCCCAGACCCTTCTCTGCACCTGGCGGCCAGCCCGCAGGGCCCCTGGACGGCCCCGTGCGCCTCTGCCTCACTGTCCACCCCGGCGAGCCCCAGCCCCCTCCGCCTCCGCCTGCTCGCTGCGTGCGGCCGGTCACAGCCCTCCCCACGCAGGTTAATAATGCCATTTTCATAAGCCTCTGCCCATAGGTGCTACCACCTAATTTTGAATCTGCCCTTCAAACGGATTGGGCCACAGAGGAGCTGGGATCTCACGTACCGCTGGGAGGTGCTTGCAGCTAATCAATCCCTCCCTGCCCACCCACACCCCCCAGAGCTCAGCACAGCCTCGCTGAGCTGTCTCCAGCAGCAGGGTGTGGTGCGCAGCCTCTCACAGCCCGGTCCGTGCTGACCGTAAGTACCACACTTCACCTTGCTGGGCCTCAGTGGCTTCATCCACCAAATGGGGATCACGGCACCGGCGCTCGGCGCCACTGCCAGGGTGGGTGCCAGGCAGACAACCCAGCTCGGGGCTGGGCGCCTGGACAGGGCTCCGTCCAGCTCAGCCACCTCTGTGCCCGCGAGGTCACCTGGCCGGGCAGTGACTTACTCCCTGTCTCGCTTCCCCCACAGACCCACTGAGCTTCGGGGACAGCAAGCCAGCCGGCATCGCCTCAGCCCAGCCTCACTCGGCACTGGGCCGGGGAAGGTAGGTGCCCTGCGGGGGCTCGGGGACTGAGCGTGCGGAGGGGAAGCCGGGCCCCCTGCCGGGCGGCCCCTCGTGCTGTGGTGTGCAGTGCCAACGCTGGGGCTGCTAAGTGCAGACGTGGGCTCTGCGTGTCATCCCTCCTGCCTGCCACATCTACCGTGAGTTCCGCAGGCCGGGGGCTGCCTCCGGCTGACTTGATTTGTGTGGTTCAGCCGCCAGAGGCTTCCGTTTGTACTCCGGGCAGGGTCACCGAAGGCTGGGCTGTTGTGTGCCTGGTGACACCTGTTACATGCGTCCCTCCCTGGCCGGGTCCCGGGGCGGCTCCACGGGCGTCCCTAAGGTCTCTGGCGGGTGCTAGCCTGCTCTTATCCTCACTTGAAACCAGCAAGGGAGACTCTTATCTCCATCCCACAGGGGAAAACCCAGACTGGAAAGTGAAGGGAATTGCCGGGTCTCACAGCGAGAGCGCGGGAGGCACCGGGGCTCGTCTGGCTCGGGAGCCCCAGCCCTGCTCAGCCCGGCTGCTGCTGTGACCAGGGCCAGCGGCTCCTGCAGAAAGGCCGGGGGGTTGCACAGAGACCGTTCTCCCTGGCAACTAGCAGGCGGGCCGTAAAAAAGCCGAGGGGACCCGCGGCAGCCCCCAGAGGGGAGCACCACGCCTTCCCCTGGGCTTGTGGCCGAACAGCAGGGCAAAGGGGCAGGGGGAGGCGCCGGCACGCGCGCAGAGGGCTCCCCAGCTCGTCCCTGTCATTGACGGGGGGCTTTTGCCGTGCCGCAGAGAGAGGACAGCCAGGGGAGCGGTGTGCGGTGTGCTGAGGGCAGAGGGGGCTGGCGGCTCCCGCAGAGCCTGAGAGGCAGATGCAGACGGCGGAGGGGCTGAGCTGAGCAGCCCCCTGTCATGGGAGGCATCCGAACAGAGGCGGGCCGGGGCTTGGCTGGCAGAGGCTACCACACAGCTCCCTGCCCGGGCTGGCGGCCCACACACCTAGGCCTGGGAGGAGCTCCCACAGCACCAAGCCCCGAGCAAGCCAGGGGGGCCGGCCAGAAAGGAGCGGGCTGGGGTCAGGGCAAGGGTGCTCAGCCTTTGCTACCTAGTTTGGCCCTGGGGGGCAAATGGCAAAGGCACAGAGATGGTGAGTGGGGCACGTCTGCCCCAGTGAGGCAGTGGGAGAGAGCAGAGAACGCGGCTGAGTGCTGGGGGCCACAGTGGGGGCTGGGGCGGGGGCCTGACCTGCAGCCGGTTCCCCTCTTAAGGGCCAGGTCACCTGGGTGAGCCAGGGGTGCTTCTAGCTTCTAGGCCCAGGAAGGCTGGCCAGCGTCCTCTCTGGGGCAACAGGTTGGCAAAGTGGGTGAAGGGAGTGCAAGTCGAGGTGCTGGCCAGTCAGGGCCCTTCCCTGGAGGCTGGGCCCCGGCCCCAGCCCCAGCCTGATGCTGGACTATGACCCGGATGCTGTGAGAGGCAGTCTCTGTCATGCACACGCACACGCACACACACCTGGCCACAGGACCGGGGGACCGCGTGTTGAAGACAGCACACGCCACAGCTGGCGCCACCCTTGCTGCCTGGCCCATTCGTGGAGGGGGGAGTGCGGTTCCCAGGAACCGCAGGGGAGGGGTCTTGACAGGAGCCCTGGGCCAAACCAGCCTCTGCTCTCAGTGCCTGAGGGAGCGTCCTCACCCTCGTGCACGCGCGTGTGCCTGCGTGTGCACCGGAAGCTGTCTGGGAGCTGCGGGGCAGGGGCACACCTCCACGGGACAGAGAGGTTCTGGGGAGGGCAGCCCCGGGGGACGGGGCCGCCTCCTGCCTGTCCTGCTCCTACAGCCCAGCCCGGGAGCCTCAGGGTCGCCGCCGCTGCTGCAGCCCGCCAAGGGGGGGCAGCAGTGCGTCGCAGGTGAGCCGGCCGGCGGGCTGGCTGCCTGCCTGGGGGCCCGCGGGCAGGAGGGCCCTGTCTTGACCAGCAGGCGCTGCAGGCCACGGGGGGAGCTGTTGCTTTCCTCGGAGTCTTGGGTTTTGTTGCTGCTTTTTATTGTGGCCGTTGTTTTAATCTATTAAAGGATTGATTTGTCACCGTGTCACCGCAAACGTGCCTATGAAGTGACACTGACGGGTGGGTTACAGAGGGTGCAGGCGGAAGGCGCTCCCCCGGGACATTCTGCCACTGACAGTTTCTGGCTGGGGGCGGCGGCGGGGTGCAGAAAGGCCCTGAAGAGTTGGGTGTGGATGCGAGAAGTCACCTCCCCACAGGGCTAAGCAGGGGCAGAGGCCACAGGGCAAAACGCCTGAGCCCAAGGGGTCTGGGCGAGGGGCACCGTGCCCCCACCCCACTAATAATTCCTTCCGCTCCTGGCGCCCACAGGACCTGGCTCCCTCTCTGACACATGAGAAGTCAGGGGCTCCGGGCTTGGCAAACAGCCAGAGCCTGCGACCCTCCCCGCCAAGGCTCATGCTCCAGAGACGGGAGCCTCGCTGGGGTGCGCGGGCAGAGTGCAAGGCGGGCTTACACCAGGGAAGCTGCACCCCGCACAAAACCCTCATTGACACCGGGCCAGCCCGGAGGGCTTCTGTGAGACGGAGAAGTCGGGGTGAGCACAAGCTTTTCCAGGAATTATTAACCTCTGGAGACTCCAGCCGCTGTGCTTCCCAGCTCCCCAGCCAAGGTCCAGAACACGAGAGCCTGAACCCCCCGCCCCAGCACCAGTCGGATTTGTCTCCTTGCGTTTATAGAAAAACAGCATCGACACTCGCGCCAGAGAGCCCCATCAAAGCCGGCGGGGGCGGCCCCGGCCCCCAGGCGTTTTCAGAAAGACGTGGGGGCGCTGGACTGGGGCGGGGGGAGGCAAGGGGGCTGCTCGCTGGCCTTTTTGTTTTCTGCCGTTTGGGTCTGGGGCTCTGAAAAGCAGCCGTGGCCGCCCCTGGGAAGGGGCTGGAGCCCTCCGCGCGGCGAAGGGGCAGCAGCCACGGCTGCCGGGCGCTCCGCTCTGGCTACGGCGCTGACGACTTTTGTGTGCGATTTTCTCACTGAGATCTCGACAGCCCTGTGTGACAGGGACTATGGTTTCTTTTCTCTTTTCTTTCTTTTTTTTTTTTTTTTTTAATATCAGGAAACCAAGGCACAGAAATACTCGGGGATTCTGCCAAGGACCCACAGCTCCGTGTTCCAAAGCGGGTCTGTGCGGGACGGCTGGCTGCTTGCAGCGTAGCCGCCTTCCCAGCCCCAAACACTTGGGGACCCTGCCCCCTCAAACACACCTGCACACACATGCACACGCGTGCAGAGGCCCCCTGCTCCCCAGAGTGACGCTGGCTCAGCATCTCAGCCCCGTTCCTCTTTCTAGAAATAACTGTCCCACAGGCACAGGCTCACAGCACCGACCCTGGCCCAGACCTCACCATCACCCCCTCCTGTCCAGGCTAGACCCGTCTGCCTCTGGCAAGGCGCCGGCCAGGAGACAGTCGCCTGCGTGCGGCTGAAATTAGGCTCACAGCTCCTCGGCGAAAGCCAGCCCCCGAGACGCCAGCCGCGTCCCCCAGCCCGGATCCTAGGCTCGGCACGCGGCTGCCAGGGAGGTAAAGAGCAGTGTGGGGCGGTGGGGGCAGCCCGGGCCCCCCAGCCGTGTGCTTGCTGTGTCACAGCAAATCTGCAGACTCACCGAACACCACAGAGCAGGCGACAGGACCCTCTGACAGATGCCTGTCAGCGCGCACAGAATACGAGGTGGTTTTCAGCGAAGGGAACCGCACAGCCGCAGTGCCGGGGCCATCTGCAGAGGGACAAAGGATAGGGGTGCTGAGTGCTCGGCCACTTCCTCACCCCGAAACATGGGGCAGCGCTCAGCTGGGCTCCCCAGCGAGCTCTTGGGGGCAGTGACAGGCACGCACCCCAACAAGGGGTTAACGGCCAGTGTCGTCTCAAACACACTCTCAAAGGCCCAGGACAAGCTGGCCAAAAGCGTGGGGCCACAGCACCCATGGGGAGAGTGGTGGCTCTGTGGGGCTGCAGAGGTGGGCCATTTCAAAGTGGACCCCGAGGGTCTCCCAAGTCGGGCGAGGGGCTTTTTGTGTTCGCTTGTGTTTTGCCTTTGGGTTTTCAACCATGTCCCAGAAGAAACCAGACAGAGGATTTAAAGCGAGACAGTACATGAGGTCGGAGTGGCATTTTAGGGGGATTTCCCAGCCGCGCCCCCTCTAAGAAGCTGGGGCGAATGCAGTCAGGTGGTGTCACAGCACCAGCACGCCCACGGCCACACGCGTGAGGGGCGAGTGCGGAACAGCGCAGACGGCTTCGTCGGGTGTCAGCTAGCCGCACTGCCCTGTTACGGGCTCAGCTGGCGACACGCCCTCCTCTCTGACCCACACGGGGCCACGTTCCTTCCACGGACTCATTCTTGTTCATTTTTTGCAACACAGTAGAGCGAGCACCCTGATCCCGTGACCCATCCCGACGACAGGGCCGCTGGCCACGGCGCCCGTCTGCCCCGTCTCCTCCCCCAGAACACGTCCAGCTGGGAGTCCTGACAACAGGGGAGGGTAGGAGTGACAATGGGGCGTACAGACCCCGGAATATTAAACAGCTCTTAAAAATAAAGAGGCAGCCGAGACCTATTGTCTTTGAATGGACCTCAGTATTTTGCGCAGGACTGGATTCATCACGCTCCTTTGTTCCCAGACATGGCCTCATCACTGGCCCAGGCATGTGCTCTTTTATTTTGCTAATTTATGCATTCATAGATTCATTTGTGAGAATGTCATAAGCACTCACGGGCTCACTCCGCACACCCGGCCTTAGCAATCACTTACACCTGCCTCCCGGGCCGCCCGCCCCCCAGGGCCGCTGCCTCCGGAGAAAGCACTCCAGGATGCCGAGGTGCTGTCGCGAGGGCTGGGCTGATCTCTGTTATCTCCACGCAGACTCCTGGAGGCAGAAAAACAGGCTGCGGTGAGCGCCACAGAGAACACTTCACTGAGACCGGAGTGCCACGGGGTAGGGGTGCTTACACACACAGGCAGACAGGGCAAACACCTGGAGGTGCACACCCAAAGGTCCCCACAATGGCTCATCAGGGCAGAGGGGGAGGCGGGGCTCAAGGCGGCTCCAGCTTTATCTGCAAGGTTGCGTTCTCACGAGTGAATGTGAATTATCCATGCATTTCCTGCACACTGAAAACAACCATTGTACGCGGAAGGGGGGCTCTGAGGGGGGCTCACATGTATTTGTTTGTGCGGATTTTTTTGGTTTTGTTTTTACAAATATAAACAAGAGCATCTGGCTGGCGGCGGCTGGGGAGCCAGCAGGTACCAACCAAACAAGTCCGGCAGACACCAGGGATTCGGTTTTTATTGCAAAGATTTTTCTGTTTTAATTCTACACTCTCCGCGGTCTGTCGCAGACAGGAGCCCGGCAGGTGCGTGCCCCCGGCTGTGACTTCACCACCCACAGCCCCCGACCCCTCCCGGGCCGCCCGCAGGTGCCCGCAGTGCACCCGAGGGGGAGTACTTTCCTTTTCCGTCTGGAAGAGGCCAGGAAAGCGGATGCCCTGGCCCGTGGTCCCGGGGATTAGCTGGCTGGAATGAGCGTTCCAGGGGAATGTGACACGGGATAGGTCCCGGCGAAGACACGGGGCTCCAGCCCGCGTGCGTCAATAGCCAGACAGCTTGCTGGCAAAGAGCCGGGGCCTGCGTGTCCCAGGACAGCTCAGCTCCCATGCAGGACACACGATCGACACGTTTCCTCTCAGAGCCTCACCCTCAGCGACCGTGGGCTCAGCGGCACAGGTGTGGCTAACCCCCGCGGCCCCCCTCCCCTGGCGGAGCCTCCATCTGCAGGGACGGCTAATTGGTTAATTGTTTCACCGCCTCTCGCTGGGGAGGGCAGCCGGAGCCCTTGTCTCTCTGCTTGGCAGGTGCGTATGTTCAAACATGACCCCGGGCAGAAGCAGTGCGAGGCAGGTTAACCAGCCGTCAGCCCGCACGCCGTCAGCCCGCACGCCGGACAGGCCTGCTGCTTGTTGCCTGCGGTTCTACTTTGGATGGGGCTTGGTGCCAAATATCTTTAGGATAAATTTTTTTAAAAAATCAAGTGCAATACCCAGGTTGGAGTGACCAAAAGCAGCCTCGAGGCTGGGTTACCCCAGCGTGGAGGCGGCCACAGCCCGTGCAGCACCTGTGACCTCAGGACAAGTCCATAAAAGCCCGAGCCTCGGGGGGACGTCCTCTGGATCCTCAACAATGCACAGAGCTTCCAACACCACGGGGGAAGAGAGGCACCTAAAATAAGGCGCCACTTGTACATGCTGAGGACCTGCTGTGTGCAGCGCACTTTGCAGCACTGGAAAGCTGTGGGCCCCATCTGGCAGAAGAGGGGAAGGTGGCTTAGAGTCACCTGTCCAGAGTCACAGCCTGCCCTCACTGTCCGCGAGCAGACTCCCTGGGTCCCACCGCGGGTGTCCCAGGGGGCACCTTCACAGCACAGTGACAGAGCACAGCATGTGACAGAGTCTGACACCTCCCTTGCTTGGTGCAACGTGCAGCCGAGGGCGGCGGGGCATTCTGGGCCTTGGATTATGTTACTGTTAAGGCTGCGTAGCCACCATCACCACCCCCCACCCCCCTGAGGTCCACCTCCCGAGATGCCAGGTGTAAGAGACGGGCAGACGTACCTGGCAGGGCCCCAAGTGGGTCTGGGATGCTGGTCTCCTTCAAGGTGACTGTCCTGAGGGGCCAGGCTGGGCCACACACTGGCCTGGGGAGCCCGCTGACCCACTGCCCATTGTGGGCAGTGAGCCTCGGCTGCACGAACAAAGGCGCCAGTTAGTTCCATTCTCAGAAATCTACAAATTCGCAAACTGTCTGAACTGACACATTAGGGAGGAAAAGCTCATTTTTCAGACCTTTGATTTGTTCCCGGGCCAGGCAGCTGCTCCTTTCCCAGGGGAAAGCGGCCATCTCGGCAGGGCACCTGGACACCTGGACAGGGGGACAGACACTCTCAGCAGGTGCCACAGCCTGGGTGCATCCCCCGCCCAGGCCAAGGCCGCCTGTGTGTGGAGGGAGGGTGGGATCAAGCACGGAGCAGGACAGAACTCGACAGGGTGGCTAGGAAGGGGGTCCAGCCTGGGAACACAACACTTACTGCCCATGGCGGTGGCAGGGTCGGGAGGAGCTAAGAAATGTGCTGCCCAGGGTCCCCCAGAGGCCTGGCCTCCCTACTCACACCCACGCCGCATCCATTTGCTACAAAAAAAAAAAGCTGGGGGGGGGGGGGCACCAAGAACCAGGGGTTTGCCAGGAGCTCGGACTTGAGCTCGAGAGAAAGGCCTGGACAGACTGCTGGGCTGCCCCCCGCGAGCCCAACCTCAGGGACAGGGCTTCCTGGTGACGCTGGACCCACAGTGGGTTGCAGGGATGTCCCTGAGCCCCCGATTTGTCTTCTGTAAAGGGGGATGACGAAAATAGCCCCCGACATGCCTCTCTGAGGATTAAAAGACGCAGGGTATCTGAGGTGCTTCCGAGTGTGTGGCACACAGTAGGTGCTCAAGGAGGGGACGCAGCCACAGGCGGCAGTGGGGAAGAAAGGGGCCCATCGGGGAACAGAGGTGGGTTTCGAGACTGCGTGGCCGTGGCCGTGGCCGTGGCCGTGGCCGTGGCCGCCGCCGTAGACACCGAACAAACGTCCAAGTCCGGACTTGTGTGGTCGAAGAAATAAGCCTGCCCAATCGCTTTTCAGAGAGAAGCGGCGGTTAGAGTCCAGCGGACACCGGCGGTTCCCTCGGACGCTCGCGGCCAAGGTAAGACACGGGGGAGGGGTCCCGGGGCTCAGAGGGGCTGAGGGTGCTGGGTGCGAGTCAGCGCTCGGGACCAGGTTTGTCTCTAAGAAGAATCATGACACGGTGGGGTACTGGCAGGCCCTGGTCAGCCATGCCAGCCGCTATAATTAGCAGGTCCCAGGCCAGCTGTCCCATTCCTCTACCGAACCAAATAAGCCAAAGTGGGCTGAGGACGACAGCACGCGCCTTTTGGGGAGGTGGAGGCAGCCACGGAGGCCCCCACGCCTGCGGTCTGGCAGCACATCAGGCCCCGAGGCCGGCAGGATCAAGACATGGAATGAAAGCCCCTCCAGGTCCCAGAGGCCACCTGCCCACCCCACCCTGCACACATGCGCCTGCAGGCAACGCCCGCCATGGGATGGGGGCTGGCTCGGGGCCTTGCCTCTACCTTTCACTTCTAGGGGCCCACTGCCGGCCCTCAGCCCTGCACCACAGTTCCACCCTGCAAACTGGGGGAGCTGCCCCCGCCGGAGAGGGGCGGAGCCAGAACTGGGAGCGAGTGCACCCTAATTACCCCTGACCAGGCCACAGTCTGCCTTCCTCCAGGGGTGGTCCCCAGTGGCCGGGGTCCCCGTGCCATGACCACTGCCGGTCAGGGCCCCTCACAGGGGACCCTGTGGGCTCCAGCTGACTCGGTTTCAGAGCAGGACGCCGTCCTCTCCCGAGGCTAATGGGAAATTAAAGCTGACACCGTGCGTGAAATTCTGTCCACAGCCTGGCCGTTACAATCAGAGTGGGTGTTCCAATAATCGTGAGAGTCCTAATGGCATCAGCAATCCCGTGCCTGCTTGTACTTTTAATTGTTTACAGAGGGCTGCCCTGGGAAGGAGGCGCTGCTTCTACCCTGTAAATGGAGACACGGAGGTTTGGCCAGGAGAGCCGGCCCCAGCGCCCCTGGCCCCAGAGCAGAGCCGGCCCCAGCGCCCCTGGCCCCAGAGCAGAGCCCTCCTCATTCTCTCCAGAGTCACCACCTTCCTGTTCCAAAAGCTGCCGCAACCCTAGGCCCCAGCCTGCGGGGTGAGCCACACAGCCAGGAGGCATAGGCAGGGGCCCAACAGTGACAGGAAGGGGTTCCATCCCAAGACCCCTCCCACCCGGGAAACACTCTGCTTCCTCCAGGGACTCCTATTTAGATGTGACACGCTCACACAGCACTGTGGAGAAGCTGCTGGCAGCCTGGCGCAAGACCGCGGGTCAGCGAGTGTCCCCAGGGCCCTGGCCACCACGTCCCTCACCACTGCTCCCCAGAGCTCCAGGAGCAACGTGAACGAGCTGGACCCCAGGCCCCCTTGCAGAATTGGGGAAACTGAGGGCAGGGACAGGAAGCTCAGAGTCAGAGCCCGAGCGGGCCTGGGCGCTGGGCGCAGTCCCGGGCCCTGCCCGCTTGCCTTCAAAGGCAAGTTCGGCTTCAAGAGCAGCTGATTGGCTCCGCCGATCAGGGCAGCCCAAGGACACAGTGGCCGGTGCCCCTCTCTCAGGCCTCTCTCCCCCTCCCAGGTTATTCTGGGCAGAGTGATCCAGCTGCCCCCTGGAGCTGCCAGTCAAGAGTGGAGGGGGCAGGGCCATGGCCATAGGAACATCGCTGGGTCAGGGCGCTGCCCTCCAGCTCAGGGGTGCTGGAGGGGAGGGGCTGAGGGTCCCTCTGCAGGCAGCCCCTCATGCCGGGCTACGCAGGAGGCCTCGGCTGCAGTGAGACTGGAGGCCAGTGCTGGGTCATGGCCTCCCCCACCCCTCCCCGCAAAGGACATAGCTGCCACATCACCACGACGGTGTCCGAAGGGCGAGGTCAGGGCTGTGGACAGGCACCCCAAGACTCAACCCTAGCTCCTCGTGGGGCTACAGGAAGCCCACCTACCTCCCCCACCCCCAAGCGGCAGTGAAATGGCCAGAGCAACCGACCCTACCACTCACCCCTGCCAGGGCAGGCCTCAGCCTGCCAAGGGCAAGCCATGACTTTGACACTGGCTAGCAAGACAGAAGGCTGACGCTCCGTGGCCCTCCCAGCACCTTGTAAGCCCACCCTCATCAGAACGCCTTCACTCCCACAGCCCAGGACGGCAGAGTTGGGGGACCTTAGCCCCCGAGGCCTGTTGGCTGCCCCCTCACACTCCTGGGGCTCTGAGTGCTGCCTGCAGGGAGGCCAAGATGGACAGGGGCCTGCACCTGACACCCACGTGGCAGCAGGGGACTAGGGACTCCAGGTGGAAGAGGGCTGCAGCCTGAGCCTGCAGGATGGCTTAGGGACAGCCGTGTCCCTCCCAGCCTCCCAGGCCCACTGGGCACTGGCTCTACCTTCCTCCTCTTCCTCCTCCTGGGCCTCCCGCCTCCTCCCCTATCCTCACCTCTCCCCTAATTCCTCCATGCCCGCCCCCCACCCCCTGCCCAGCCCTGCTCCTAAATATCTTCCCATCTCCTCTTCCAAGCTCTATTTTTAAAATCAGATTTCCTTTATTGTACAGAGGGCTGACAGGGAGAGGTATTCGCTGAGGGATGGCCCCCGCCCCCCGTGCCCCCCCCCCGCCCAGCCCTTCATAGATGGACGGTGGCAGCCCTCACCTCGGCCACTTGCGCAGCGGCAAGGCGCCGACCTGACCTGACCGAGGCTCTGGGCACTGCCGGTGCCGAGGCGGCCAAAGACCAAACGCAGCGCTGACCCCAGACCAGGTGCGCCCAATCCCAATGCGGTTTTTGCGGGGTTTCTGTTGGGTGGGGCTATCAGGTGGGATTTCCCAAGCAAGGGATAATTCCTAGAGAAACGGCCCGATGCTTGGGAACCCCACTGATGCAGATGCGGGCAGGGCCCAGCGTCATGGGCAGAGCAGGGCGGGCCCCAGGCGGTGGCGGGTGTGCTGGTGGAGGGCGTGGGTCCCCCAGGAAGCTCACGGGGACTGCCCGGACCCTAAGCAGAACAGGACAGAGCCCCCTGACAACATCCGAGTGCACCCAGAGGAGCAGGCAGCGGAGCCCCTCACTCAGCCCCAAGACCCCCGCTCACCTCCAGCAGGCACTAGACGGGGTGGGGTCCTCATCTCCACAGGCGGAGCTGCCTCCTTCCCTACACCCAGGCCACACGGTGCAGGGCCCGGACAGAGCGAGGAAGGAATGAATGAACAAATCAATGAATGGCAGGTAGCTGTAAGGACGACATCTCTAAGAGGCATTTCCTGGCGGGGGGGGGGGGGGGGACTTTTGAGAAACGCAGGGGTCTTCCCGGCACGTGGCTGCCATGGGAAGGTGGTGACGGTCAGGAAATTGTAACCGGGAGTTTGTTTCCTTCTGGATTTGCATTTTAGGGGGAGAAATCCCGACTTCGTTTTGAGAGGTGGCAGCATCAGAGTTTCCTATCGTGCTAAGGAGTTGGGATTTTTTTTTTTTTTTTTGGTTAAAGGGTTTTGAGAGATGCGTGGCGCGCTGGCTCTCGTGGGGCGGGAACGTGCAGAGAAGCGTGATCAAGTGTATCTATTGGCTGACAGCTCGGGAAAGGCTGGGAAGCCTCCAGCCCAAGAGTAACAGCCACGACCGTCGGGATCACGCTCGGAGGCCCTCCCGTTCAGGGAGTGCCGCCATCGGGCCGCAGAGCGGGCAAGGAGACTTGGTTAGTGTTGGAGCCAAAGCTGAAAGGTTCTAATCACAAGCGTTACACGGTCGTGAATATGCGAAGAAAGGATTGTTGGACATGATTGGGGTTTCTGCAGGCATGCCTAGAAAGCTGCTTCAGCCAGTGATGAGTTTTCAGTGTTTTTTTTTTTTTTTTTTTTTTTTGGCATGTCTGGTAAATAGCATGCAAACTGAAAAAAAAAATAGAACACATTTTAGCTAAGAATTTGGTATTCCATTCCAGACGCAATTAAGAGACACTTTTTTTTTAAGGTGGAGTTACAAGATCTGATTTTATATATATTGTACTAGGAAGTGTGAATTTTATTTTAAGGATGACATGATCAAATTTTATGCCATGCTAATAAGTTTGGATTTAAGCCAATGAAGAGCTTAAAGGAGCAGCAGGGCAAGATGTGTGTGGTTTGTTTTTTTTTTTTTTAATAGACCAGCCTGAAGATAAATTACATGGGAAAACGTTACATTTTACGTTAAGTACTTGGGACTTTATATTATAGGCAATGAAAAACTTTGGAAAGTTTTAGAATCGAGGAGCTGCGTGCTCAAACTTGTGCATTTCGGCAGAGCTGAAAGAGTGGATTTTTATGGTAGAATATGATCAGGTCTTACAGCATGCTAAGGAGAAGCGATTTTACGGGAGAGCCCAGGCAGCCCAGCATTCCATTTGGAGGAGCGGGCGGGGATGATCTCATTGTTGGATGCTCACGCACAGGCGGTTGGAGTTTGGCCAATAGAGGGTTTCAAGGAGTGAATTGATGAGAGTTTCGTCTCCAGAGGAATTCAGAGGGTAAAACATGTTTTGTGCTAAGGTGTCTGGATCTGATCAAGCAGGTAATGAGTAAGCACCCGGCGCTCCTCGGCAGGCCCCCACCCTCGGCCCCAGGACACCCCAGGCTGGGAGCTGGGTCCTGGGCAGGCGCGACAGGCAGGGCTGATCTGACCGGCGTGCCGGGAAGCGTGCGTGCTGCCCGGCCGAGCGGCCGGGTCACACCTCTATGCCAAGCCACAGAATCTGGATTTGTGCCACGAAGAGACTTGAAGAAAGGGACATTGCAAAGTTTCTGTGCTGGTTAGAGCAGTCTGGGGGAAATTTCTGAGCGAAATGCATTTTCTGAACAGCTTAGACCTTGTCGCATAGGTAACTGAGCGCTGTTACAAAGCTCTCGACCTGCATGGACGCGTGGCTTTTGGTTTATTGTGAGGGTTGACAGGGTCCAGGTTTGGTGGGTTTGTTTTGTTTTGGCGTGGTTGTTTTCTGGTTTTGTTTGTTTATCGCACTGAGGTTTGGAATTAGGCCAATACAGAACTTCGGGAATGGCCTGGTGAGATCTGGGGTTTTGTATCGTCAGCTGGCAAATAAATTATGTGGTTAAAACTTTCATTTTATGCAAAGCGATTACAGCTTCCTACTACAGAGAAGGAGACACTGTGGGAGAACGCCATGCGTCTTGCTGAAAGCTTAGACTTCACTGCTAAGGCGCGCTCAGGTTTTTGTGACATGCCAAGGACATTTTTGGTCAGAAGCAAGGAAGCTGCGGTGTCATCGCCTGCGTGGTCGAAGTGGTGCGGATGCTAAGACGTGAAGCCTTCCTATTAATAAAGTAATTAAGAATTTAAATTTAGCCAATAAAGCATTTTAAATGAGGGACATGCTGAGGTTGTGTCAGGTAGGTTTCCAAATGCATTACAAAGTCAGCTTCCTGCGTTCCGACCGCAACCTCACGTCAGAGACCTGAGACTTCACTGTGATTGTGCACAGCTTCGGGCACCGTCCCGAGGGGGAAGCTGGCCGTGCGGCGTCTACGTGGGTGTCGCTGCGGTGGTGTGGGTGTGGTGATGATGGTGACGGTGATTCTTATCTAATGTGTGCACCGCACTTAAAAAAAAAAATGGGATCTCTACTGAGTGGGCGACATAATCAGCATCTTGTATTATGCCAAGGTCTTTAAATTTCAGCCCGAGAGTGGTTTGGTGAATTTACATGTCAGATGTGTTTATGCTAAAAGAGTTGGATTAACTGCTGCAGACAGTAAACAAACAGTGAAAGGCTTTAATCAGGAGGACTGCATGATCGAATTTAAGTGTCATGCTCACAAGAGTGTGCTTAATTTTGAGAAACAGCAGATCCAAATTTTGTATCCTTTTGGATGGAAAATTTGGATTTTGGCCAATGAGGAGTTTTATGTGAGGGAACGCGTGCTCTTTTCTAGCTCACTAAGGGCCAAGAACACCAAGAAGCAACAAAAGGTGGAAAGAACATCCCCTAGGGCCAGCCCATGGGGTCACCAACGCTCTATTTGCCCCGATACAGAACAAGTGTGCAAAACAGTAACAGTAACGAGAACAGCTCCAACCAAGATGTCCACGTCTCTTTAAATCCAGCCTCAGCCCGCTCGAAGCTCCCATCCCTGGATCCCCAAACCCCCAAGACCATCAGGTTTCAAAGACCTCATGCACCCCCTACTCCCATCTCTCAGGGTCCCTTCACCCTTTGCTGGGGGTGGGGGGCCCCAGCAGCAGAGGGAGGTAGGGGAGCCCCGGCTGCAGGGGCAGTGAAGACGCAAAGTCAGGGAAATGAGTGGGACACGCGCACGCCCCAGAAGCACCCCCACAAAGAGGTCCACCCAGAGGAAGAACAGACTGTTGGGGGCGGGGGACCATGGGAAGGTCTCCTCCACGCTCAGAGTTGGGGAGCATGGAAAGCAGGTCCCAGAAATCCCACCCCCCCGACCCCCGCCAGAAAAGCTAGACGTACAAGGCTCCCACACGCAGGTACTTTGTGCACGCGCCCGGAAAGGCAAACGAGCCAAAGCTGGAACCCAGACTGTGGTGCCTCTCCCTCACAAACTCTGGCTTTGAACCTGGAGCAGGAACTAAGCTATTCTGGGCTGCTGACCCAACTGGTGGGACAGGGGCCAAGTGCCTGTTTTCTCCTTTCCCACCGAATTCGGGAAGCGGAGGCATCCCCTCGGCCCAGGAGGCTGGGCCTGCTCCAGGGAGCACCGCCTGCCAGGGCTGGCGCTCCGTGGCGCTGAGCTGTGACCTTTGTGATTTTCGGGTAACCAAAGAAGGGACGGAGGACCGGCCGGCGTGTGTGCCAGGGTGGAATGAGGCAGCCGTGCCTCCTGCCAGGTGCCGCTCTGGGCCAGTCACAGCACAGGATTTATGAGCTGTGAATTTCTCACCCCCGGGGAGGAAGCGGGCAGGCCAGGCAGACTGAATCCGCCTGGGAGGCAGGTCAGGGGTTGACAGAGATCCTCTCCCCAGGGTGCCTCCCTGAAGTGACCAGGCGCTGGATGCTGGAAGACGCTCCCCAGGGGCTGCCCCAGTGACCAGGCACTGGGCGCTGGACGTCTCCCGGGTACTACCCTGCCCTGCTCAGTCGGGCATCACTCCCAGCCTTGAAAACCTGACCCTGACCGCCTGCTCCCCTCCCCACCCCCTCCGCCCCCAGGTTCTCATCGCCAGGGTCCCAGCCGCTCACCGGGCGCAGCGCGACCTTACCAGTCTTCAGAAAACAGCACTTCCCGCCGACGACAAGATAGAACCCTCTGAAGACTCATTTGAGACGATGATGGAGCCTAAGAATCCATCATCAAAACAAATGGAGTCCTCCGAGGGCTCATCCAAGACCACCATGGAGGCAGCAGGCAGAGGCGCGCAGGAGGGGGCGGGGCCGGCCCGCAGCCCAGCCCAGGGAAGGAAGGAGCCACCCAGGGGCTCGTTGGAGAAAATGGAAGAGCTGCCCACTGATCTACTCCAAGACATGGAGGAGCCATCCAGTGGCCCACGTAAGGAATTAGAGGATCCACCCAATGACCTACTCCAAGACCTGGAGGAGTCATGCAACGGCTCACGCCAGCCAACGGGGGGTCCACGTAGCGAAGCCTCGGAGGGAACACAGGAAGCCTGGGACAACCCGGCCGGAGCCACAGCAGGGCCGGGCGACGACACCGACACAGAGGCAGAAGGGGCAGAAGCGAATCCCGAGGAGGGCCAGGGCCAGGGAGAAGGCCAAGGCCAGGGAGAGGGCCACGGCCAAGGCCAGGGAGAGGGTCACGGCCACGGCCAAGGCCAAAGCAAAGGCCAAGGCCAAGGCGAGGGCCAGGGCCAGGACGAGGGCCAAGGCGAGGGCCAAGGTGAAGGCCAGGGCCAGGACGAGGGCCAAGGCGAGGGCCAGGGCCAGGACGAGGGCCAGGGCGAGGCCCAGGGTGAGGGCCAGGGCCAGGGCGCTCCAGGGGAAGCCATGTCCATGATGCAGTCCATCATCTCGCTGTACCTGCGCATGCAAGACCTCAACGAGCAGCAGAGAGTGGCGGAAGAGATCCTGGCGAGGGGCATCGCTGCCGGCCAGCTGCCCGCCCCCCAGCGCTTCTCGGGCGACCGCAGGGAGTTCCGCGAGTTCATTGTGCTCTGCCAGCTCACCCTGCAGAGCTGCCCCCGGGGGTTCTGCAGCGACCGGCAGCGCGTGCAGTACGTCATCGGCCACCTCTCCGGCCTGGCCCTGCAGTGGGCCAGGACCCTGCTGGAGCAGAGCAGCCCCCTGACGGAGAACTTCCCGGCCTTCCTCGAGGCCATGTCCGAGGTGTTCGAGTACCGGCAGTCGCTGCGCGTGGCGGAAGACGCCATGTTCAACATCAGGCAGGGCGCCCGCCCGGCCGCCGAGTACATCACCGAGTTCCGCAGCCTGATACCCACCCTGGGCTGGCCGGACGAGGTCCTGCAGGCCCACCTGTGCCAGGGGCTCAACGAAGACATCCGCCACTACCTCTTCCGGGTGCCCCAGCCGGACTCGCTCGACAGCCTCGTTGTGCTGGTCCTGCAGATAGAGGAGAAGCTGGCTGAGCGGAGGGCGGTGCTGAGGCTGCCCCCCGAGGCCCGCCCGCGGAACCTGACCTGGATTGACTCACCTGCGCCCGAGAGGTGGATGGTGAGCAGCTGGCTGCCCAGCGAGGCCCACCCGGCCATCAACCGGGCCCACCTCTTCCTGCTGCTCATGGTGCGCGTGAACCCCTACCACAGCGTGGCCGTCCAGGCCCTGGTCGACTCGGGGGCCGAGGGCAACTTCATGGACGAGAAGTTCGCGCAGGAGCACTACGTGGAGCTGTACCAGAAGCCCTACCCGCAGTCCGTGCCGTCCGCGGCCGGCTCGCTGACGGGCGACGAGCCCATCTGGCTCCACACCGAGCCCCTGGTGTGCATCCACCAGAACCACCAGGAGTCCATCGCCTTCGACGTCCTACCTTCGCCCGACTTCTCCGTGGTGCTCGGCGTCCGCTGGCTCCGAGTCCACGCGCCCGACATCGACTGGATCAGGGGCCGCTGCACCTTCCACTCTCCCTACTGCCTGGAGCACTGCTTCCGCCCGCCCCCGCCATGCATCGCCCTGGAGCGGCACAGCCTGAGCCTGCTCCCCGGCCTGCCGCACCCGTACTCAGACCTGGCCGACGTGTTTAACCCGAAGGAAGCAGATGAGGAGACTTCCGACCAGCCAAGCTCAGACGGATCCGATGATCTTTCTGAATCAGAGCCCTCTGAGCTTCAGCAGGCTGGAGACAGTGATCACAGCGAGACCTTCTACGAGTGTCCCTCCACCGCGCCCTGGGAGCCCGTGGGTGCTAGGATGCAAGAGCAAGCCAGACAGCGGGAGGAGTGCTGGGCACTGCGCGCCATGCTCACAGACAGGCAGGACTACATCCAGGTCATCCCCGAGCTCTTCGACCAGCTGCACGGGGCGGCCTGGTTCACCAGGCTGGAGCTGCGGGGGAGCGTGGTGCCGGGCAGCCTGGGCGTGGCCCGCACCGAGGACACGTGGCGGGCGGCCTTCGGCTTGGAGCCGCAGGACATGAAGAGCTACCGGCCCTTCCCGCAGTCCCCCGACCCCGTCATCCCCCAGAACGTGATCCACTTTATCCTCAAGGACATGCTGGGCTTCTTCGTGCTGTCCTCGGGCCAGGAGGTCCTGGTCTACTCCATGTGCCGGGAGGAGCACCTGCAGCACGTGCGCCAGGTGCTCGTGCGCTTCCGCCACCACCGCGTCTACTGCTCGCTGGACAGGAGCCAGTTCCACCGGCACACGGCCGAGTTCCTGGGCTTCGTCCTGACGCCCAAGGGCGTGAAGCTCAGCAAGGCCACGGTGGGCGCCATCGCCACCTACCCGCTCCCGACCTCGCGGAGGGGCCTGCGCGGCTTCCTGCAGCTCGCGCTCCCCTACCGCCACTTCGTGGAGCGCTTCTGCGCCATCGCCGAGCCGCTCGTGCAGCAGCTGCTGCGCGGCGACGCCGACGACTCGGCGCCCTTCTCCTGGGGCCGGGCCGAGCAGGAAGCCTTCGACGCGCTGCGGCGCGCCTTCCGCCGCGCGCCCCTGCTCCACCACCCCAAGCCCCAGAACCGCTTCTACTTGGAGACGGGCGTCTCCGGCGCGGTCCTGCACGCGGCCCTCATCCAGACGGATGAGCAGACCGGCCGCCGCGTCTCCTGCGCCTTCTACTCGCGCAGCGTCTCGCCCATCGAGGTGGGGTCCTCGGCCGTGGAAATGCGCGTGCTCGCCGTGCGCGCGGCCCTCGTAGTGTGGAGCCGCTACCTGGAGAACACCGAGGAGCCCATCATGATCCTTCTCAGCAGCGAGGATCTAGCCTCTCTGAATAATGACAGGCTCACCGTACTTCTCCCGGGGCACTGGGCCTTCTTCTTCTCCCACTTCAACTTCGACGTCATGCCGCTGCCCGCGCACGACCACGACGACACCGGCCAGCGCCGGCCGCCCCTGCGCTGCCCGCGCTCGCTGCTGCTCTCGGCCGCCCGGAGGTCCCAGCGGGACCCCCCTGCAGAGCCCGGCGGCGGTGGCCAGGAGGCGGCGGCCCCGGCGGGGGCGGAGGTGGAGGAGGAGGAGGTGGAGGAGGAGGACGCGCCGGGCCCCGAGGAGGAGGCCCGCGGGCAGAGCCTGGCGCAGGAGCTGCTGGCCATGATCCCCGTCCACCACATCCTCCACAGCTTCCTGGCCCACTTCAGCGTGGCCCAGATCCGCGCCGTGCTGCTGCACTTCTTCCGCGGCCTGCTCTACTGGAAGAGCGCGCTGGCCCTGGCCGCCCTGCTGGTGCTGCTCAGGGCGCGCCGCCGCCTCTCGCTGCCGCCGCCGCCCCCGACGCCGCCGCCGCCCCCGACGCCGCACGCGCAGCCCACCCAGCCCCCAGCCCGGCGCTCGCTGCGCCTGTTCCTGGACACGTCCCTCATGGCGGGCAGCGGCCTGGCCACGGCCGCCGTGCAGCTGCTCACGCAGATGCCGCCGCTCGCGGGCGCCAACACCCTCTCGGCCCGGGAGCTGCTGGAGCTGCTCCTGGGCCCCGGCCACTGGCCGCCCCACGCCCCGCTGGCCCCGGCCGCGCGGCGGGCGCTGGGCGAGCTCCTGGGCCTCAGGCCCCCCCCGCGGCACGTGGCGCCCGGCAGCCGCTCCCCAGAACTGCACGTCGTCGGCGATGAGGATGTCGCCTTGCGAGAAGCCCTGCAAGACGACCTGCAACGTTACCGTCAGAGTGGCCTGCGTGACGGCCTGCAAGACAGCTCGCAGGGCGCGCAGGCCAACGACGTGCGCGAGGCCCTGCCCGCCGAAGCCGAAGCCGACGACGCCCGCGCACGCGCCGCCCCCGACGCCCGCGCGCACACCGTGCTCGCCCTCCCTCGCCCGCGCTCCCTGCTGCACCCCGAAGTCCTGGACTTCCTGGGCATCCGCCTGCTCCACGTCCGCGGCCGCCTCCTCCTGCTCAGCCGCCAGCAGGTGGCCCAGGCCCTGAACCGCTTCCTGGCCTTGGCCCAAGCGCAGAGCCCGCCCGCTCCCAGCCTGGAGGAGCTGCCTGAGCCGGAGGGCGACCCTGAGCGGGACGACGACCTGGACTGAGGGAGCCACCCGACCTGCCCGGCCCCCCCACCAGCTTCGCCCACACCCGGCGCCCCCGTCCCCTCCGCTCCGGACCCAAGGGGACCCTGTCCGTGAAGCCGCCCCCACTGGTCAACCAGTGGCGTCGTCGGGTGCGCCCAGCCGCCCAGGACCCAGAGCCAGCCCAGGGCTACCGACGCACCCCCGTCTTAATCCTCTGGCAGGTCCCAGGCCCGCGGCTGGCGGAGTTGGGAGCCGCCAGCGCCCCACGCCCCGCCCCAGCCCACCCCCGGATAAGGCAGCAGCCACAGCAGATGCAGCCAAAGCAAGCAGACGCCAGGGACGCCCCCCGCCCACCCCGGGGGCCGCGCGGTCGCTCTGCGCATCCTGGGACACTGACCTTGGGCAATCCGCTGACTTCTACCTCCAGCACCGGTGCTCCTGTTCCCAGCCCCGACCCCGCCCCACCCCAGAGGCAAGCCCCACCCCCTGCACGTGCCCCCACCCCACTCCCGCCCTGTCTGGTGCGGCCCTCTGACACTGACTTTGTCTGACCCTGGGCTGCGGCCTTACCTGGATGTACCACGCCCCAGAGCATCTGCTGTACCAGCATCACTTACCGGACGCGGGGCGCCGTGGGGCGCCCAAGACGGAGACCGACCGCCAGATGCTGCTCGCTGCCACAGGGCGGAGACCCCCCCCCCCACCTTCCCACCGCCTCCCTGTCATCCCCCGAATAAAGAGAGTAAAGACTGAATCTGTGGCTTGTTCTGAAACGCAGGAAGCTGGGGGCGTTGAGGTCCTGGATGCCCCCTGGGGAGCTTGGGGTGGGGGAGTCACTGACCCTCCCTGCCGGAGGGGGGGAGCCTGAGCAAGCCTCACACTGGCCCCCATGGAAACACCTGGCCCCATTGCAGGGGTCTGCCCCCCACATGGGGTACACGGGCCTAGGAAGGGGAGGCTGCCTCACTCAACCCTCTGCCTGCCCCCCATCAAAGGAGGCCAAAGGGCAGGATTCTAAACCTCGAAGGAAGAGGGGACACCAAGGGTCACGCACACAGGACCCCATGTCTGCCATCTGTGCCCTGCCTGGGATTGGCCCCGACCCAGCACCGTGAGACCACCTCACAGGTCTAGGTTCAAAGGTCGGGGGCTCACAGGGCTCTGAGCAGCTGCCCGGCAGCTGTCCCACCTCTCTCCCTGGCGGGGACCCTCAGGGACCCCACTGTGCCCTAAAAGTGCCAATGCCTGACCGTGCGGCCCCCTCTGCTCCCCCAGCCCAGCTGTACCCAGATCTCTGGGCACGGAGGGTAGACCCTCCCAGCGCCTCCGGGGCATCTCACTGTCCCCACTGCTCACCTGTCTGAGGACTCTACCCCCAACCACAGCACCGTGGGGTCATGGTCAGGACCCCCGGCTTCACGTCAGGGGCTACACCTCAGGGCTTCTCCCTGCCAACGGCCCCACACCCACCCAGCCCCACCCACTTCCACAGAAGGACCTCTCAATCTGCTCCCTCAGCGGTCACTGGGGCTCTGTGAGGATTTCAGGGGGACATGGGCAGAATCCGGGGTGCAGCCAGTATGCAGAGCTCCCGCCCTCCGCTGCCCACTCTGGACCGACTGCTGGGGAGAGCCAGGCCGCAGAGGGCTGAGGGCAGGTCCTCCCGGGCCTGCCGC